>NC_090372.1:19184199-19486473 GCF_036365525.1 Heterodontus francisci
ATAATGCTTTTAAATGATTTGATTTGTATCATTGAAAACAACCTATCAGAAGCTAGTAAGTTGTGTTATTGCCATGTTTGGCGGAAGGGTATATTTATGTATTTGCTCACAAATTAGTAGGTAATTAATGGTTCAGTATGGATAAATTTGTGTATAATTGAGGTTTTAAAAAAATAAATATAGATTAAAAACATTCTATAGACTACACTCTGGTTTTCATACACTATAGTAAACTTGCAATGTCATTTTATAGTTTTAATTTGTGGGTAGCATTAGCTGTGAAAAGTTATGGAGCTACCTTTATTGATTCATTGAGTAACTGTCAAGTGAGAGATTTGTTTGTTGATTAGGATTTCATACAATTGGACAATAAATTTCATTCAACATGACAAATAGCTATTTCACTCTAATGTTGCAGTGCACAGGCGTGAAACTATTAGTTTCCCATTCGATAATGGAGCAAAAGGCAGTAATCATAAACTGTTTTTTGGGTTATCATTGGTAAAACTGTTTGATTTGTAATTTATCACTGTACTTTTGAACTGTAAATTTAATATGTTGTAGCTTACAGAACTTAAAGTTAGGCAGCAAAAGTTTTATTCAAGTGCTGCTTTGTACTGTACATTTGTGTCAAATTAAAAGTAGTGGAATGTGAAGTCCAATTAAAAAAAAATCTCTGAAGATGGTCGATAGTTTCCAGGCTTTATTCATTTATTCAAACTTCTAAACATTAAACATGTATTCTGTTGTCTGATATACTTTGAAAAACAATAGGAAACAAAACCTCTGGAAGTTTTGTGATGACAGATGGAGCTTCAAATACATTAAGTCAAATTCCTATTGTGGAACTTAGCTTTCTTGGAACTTTCTAACTTTGCAATATACAGCACACCATTACACATAATAGCCGTTCTTCAGCACTCGTCTTTACCAATTGTTAAGAGTATGTTTTGAGGAGAGTGCGCTGTAAGCTACAGTGTGTCTAGCTACTGTTTAATGTGATCCTGATTGTGTATCTCCAAAGACTTTTTTTCTATTTAACAAAAAATTTAACTTTGATCATTTTGTAAATTTAAAGAGACCTGAAGATTTTCCAAAATAATGTGCAGAAACGGACCGGTGACTGACTGACTGTGAAATGTGTTCTCCTTTTAATAAACTAAAAATAGTAACCAGATTTATTTTAGTTTTCATGCAGAAAGAAACCAGTATGGAACTCAGGAAAGCATGTAGGACTGCATTTTTAAAGGAAGCTTGAAAAGCATTACAATGATTTTTTATTCACTGATAGAAGGAAAAACAATTTTTGGAATATATTTGCTTACAAAATGAATGGCTAAACTGTTAACATGAATGGACTATGAAACTTTCTTTTGAGCATGATAGTTTTTAAATTTTGGATGGCAAAACCTTCCATTTTTGTATTTGGATAGGGATGTTTCAATAGTTGCAATAGATGTGCAGTGGAGCAAACATTTTGAGGAAATGTTTTGGAGAGGATAAGTTACTTCATGGAGGCCCATGCATAATTTGTTTACTTCCATACGAGAGATAACCCTTCTCAAGTGGAAATGAGAACCATATTGCATCTCTGAAGTATCCTAGTCATATCAGTAGTGTAAAGGATTTCATTTGAATTGTTTAAATGATTTTCAATGGATTATTCAACTCTGGGAAATGAGAATGAGTATTCTGCTGACATTTCATGTGGAAACCTGATTCTTATTTCCGTAGCTTTAGGAGCATATGAGAATTCTAATATTGTGAATAAATCCCTCAGACTGCAGAACTTTTAAAACATTAGTTTTGTTAATTCCTGAAATGTTGGGTAAAGTCAGTAACTCCTGTAATAATACAGTATAGGTGACTTTTTTTTGTCTGGTTCCCACATGCTGCTTAGAAGAATTCCCAGAACCCACATTCAGGGGATTCTGAAAGTTGTGAGATCTCACAAGGATGTATAAGAGGAGGGATTCCAAGCATTTGTGGGTTGTCTGGGATTTCACTAGGATTTTACAAGTTAGGTACTTGCTGACACTTCAAGATCTACATGGTTACAATATAAATGCATTTCTTATAATCTTTAGAATGTTCTTATTGAACCTAATTGGGAGTAATGAAGTATCAAGTATTATTTGAACTGTCGCCTGTCATTTTAATTCTCCACTCCACTCCGACTTGGACCTCTCTGTCCTCGGCTTCCTACGGTGTTCCAGTGAAGCTCAACGTAAACTCAGGGCACAGCACATCTTTCGATTAGGCACTTACAGCCTTCCAATCTCAACATTGAGTTCAACAATTTAGATCATAACCTCTGCTTCCCTTTTTTTTATTTGTTTGTTTTTGTATAACAGCTATTGGTAATGATTCTGCATTTTCCCATCAACACCTCATCAACAAATGTAGACATACATTTTTGTTTTTTTTATTTGTCCCATTACCACCCTCTTTTTTGCCTTGCACCATCATCTCTTTTTGTCATTTAATCTATCCTGTTTTGCACCCTCTCACAGATCTTCCCTTTTGTTCTTGTCCTCCCCTCACCCCTTTCCCTACCTCTGGCATTGCTTTACACCTGTTACATATTTAACATTTTACACTTCTAATAAAAGGTTATCGACCTGAAACGTTAACTATGTTTTCCACTCTCCGCAAATGCTGCCAGACCTGCTGAGTATTTCCAGTATTTTCTGTTTTTAATCAGTTATAGTGCAACATGAAGAATGGATTTATACCATTACGCCAGCCAGTATAAAACAGATATCTTGCACGGCACAGTGGCGCAGTGGTTAGCACCGCAGCCTCACAGCTCCAGCAACCCGGGTTCAATTCTGGGTACTGCCTGTGTGGAGTTTGCAAGTTCTCCCTGTGTCTGCGTGGGTTTTCTCCGGGTTCCTCCCACAAGCCAAAAGACTTGCAGGTTGGTAGGTAAATTGGCCATTATAAATTGCCCCTAAGTGGTAGGGAAATATAGGGATAGGTGTAGATGTGGTAGGAATATGGGATTAGTGTAGGATTAGTATATACGGGTGGTTGATGGTCGGCACAGACTCGGTGGGCCGAAGGGCCTGTTTCAGTGTTGTATCTCTAAACCAAATTGGCCATTCATACTCTTTTATACTGAAAAAGAGCAGCAGTTTTTTTGTAGCAATATGAGCACTGAACATCTTTATTTCTGTCTCTCTTTAATATTAATATATATATATGAGTCATAGTCATAGAGTTATACATCACAGAAACAGGCCCTTCGGCCCATCATGTCTGTGCCGGCCATCAAGCACCTATCCCATTTTCCAGCACTTGGCTGAGTTGACTTATCAAGAAAGGCTAAACAAGTTGGGCCTTTATTCAATAGAGTTTAGAAGAATGAGGGGTGATCTTATTGAAGCGTACAAGATTCTGAGTGGGCTTGACAGGGTAGATGTTGAGAGGATGTTCCCACTAGTGGGGGAATCTCAAACTAAGGGACATAATTACAGAATAAGGGGCACACATTTAAAACAGAGGTGCGAAGGAATTTCTTCTCTCAGAGAGGGTCGTGAATGTCTGGAATTCTGCACCCTATATAGATTTACAATTATTTTATGATTAAGATGATCTAAACCATGACTTTCTAAGTGTCTAAGCAGAAAAGAGGTAAAAGTCTTAGAAATATGTGAGAAGTTACAATACAGAATCATGCCAGTTGACCCACCTGGTATTTACCCTCCGTGCGAGCAAATCGTTCTAATCACATTTACCCACCCTGTTGCTATGTCTCTTCAACCCCTTTTCCTTCATTCACATATTCAATGTAATGTTTTGTAGTCATAGTTTCTGTCTCAATCACTAATCCTTGTAGTGAATTCCAGTCTTGCAACTGTGAAGAAATTTATCCTCCTCTCTGATGTGTCTTTTATATTTAATCTTGTCAGTGGCCCTTCATTTTTGACCCCCTCAATGAGTGGAAACAGTCTGCTCATATCTACCCTGTCCCATTCTTCCATAATTTGAAACACTTCCATTATAGTGCCCCGGCTCTAACAATAAAGGTCCCAATTTCTCCATCCTTCCTTTGTATTTGTATTTCCTCATACCAGGCAGCATCTAAGTGAGTGTGCTTTATACACTCTCCAAAGCCTCAATATCCTTTCTGTAGTATGGATCCCAATACTGTACACAGTACTAAGATCTTAAGATTTTATACAGACAAATCATTGATTCTTGAGTTTTGTTTTCTATACTTCTTGAAATAAAAGCTAGAATTTTTTAAAGCTGAATGCACAACATGTGATATCATCAGTACAGAGTAACTGCATGATTGGCAGGAAAGTCCAGTGAGAGAATTATTCAACTATTCTAAAGCAGAATTATGGGAAACTTCTAAAGTGACATGCAAATGTCTCACGGCTTATGATCTCCACAAGTGAGCCTTACTGAACAATTTGCATGAGCTGATTGTCTCATAAGAGTTTTATTTGTGTGTGTAAATGAGTGGCACTTATTGCCCTTATATTGGCTATGAAGTTGAATACAATACTTTAATGCGTGGAGGAAACCACAAAAATTAATCGAGAATTTTCACAAATATTCAATGTTCTGTTTGTGCAAAGTATTTGTATAACTTATGTGATTTTGCTAAGGGAAATAGTTGTACTGTGAAAAGTGTTTCGGGATAATGTCTGTCTTCTTCAATTATCTCACTCCATTTTGCTCCAGTGTTAGGCTGGGCTCTGACTGGATTTCTATTGCATTTACACTAACTGATGTTTATCTAGTGTCAACTTTGCTCAATTTAGCAGTATTGTCCCCTCTGAGTCAGAAGGTTGAGGGATCAAGCCCTGCTTCAGGACTTGATCACATTAATAGGCTTAAGTCTAATTTTTCTTATCAATGTACAAAGCTGCATTTGGTTCCATGTATCTTAGTGTCTATATCACTACTTTCTTGGCTGCAGATTATTGTGATATAAACAATGAAATATAATGTTTCATTTTTATGTATAGTTTTTGTTTCATACCCAATGCTGTCTGGTTACATGCCCATGAAGTTAGATTCCTGGTCCCCCTCTTCCATCTTCTTACTGTTAGAAAGTTTGTGAGATTATTAGTGTAAATTTCTGTATAACTAGCTGAAACCTATTGACATTCAGTTATAAATCAGTTGGCATTACATTCTTCTGCAGAACACTAATCAATACTGCAGGTTCTGGCCCATGCTGAGCAATGGGAGTGTGATCTATGACTTGTGTGAGTCAGGAAAAGAATGTCAGCAGCATAGTTAAAGCTTCTATATTTGTTGAGCTTTACAAGTTGAACTGAAGTGGCCTCTGCTTCCAGGCGGCCTACAGTCATTAATATTCCCACATGGAGCTAGTAGCTGAGGCCATTGTCAACACTAGAGACTAAAATGATTTATCAACATAAAATGAAAAAAAACTAACTTCTCATTTTGATAAGATTGACTATTCAAGCCTAATGTACCTAAAATACTTTGAGAACTTTTGAGGAGTTTTTTTCCAGGGAGTTGAGGGTGAGTATAAAATATGCTGCAGTACAATGAGTTATTCAGAAGGATGTTTGTTGCGTCAATATCATTTTGATTGATCTGGTTTAGTGTTATTTTGTGGTTGGATGTTGAATGTGTTCACCATATTTTTTAGTTAGAAGCAGGGTGTCTTAACTCGCACCAAGTCCCATTTCTCTAACACCCCTGTGCTCGCTGATTCTACATTCGTCCCAGTCTTGATTTTAAAATGCTCTTCCTTGTTTTCAAATCCCTCCATAGCCTCGCCCCTCCTTATCTCTGTATTGTCTTCCAGCCTCAGCCTTCCATGATATCTTCACTCCTCTAATTCTGGCCTGTTGAGCATCCCCAATTTTAATCGCTTCATGATCGGTGGTTGCGCCTTCAGTTGACTAGCCCGCAAGCTCTGTAATACCCTCCATACACCTCTCCACCTCGCTTTGCTCCTATAAAACACACCTTTTGACCAATCTTGTGGTCATCTGACCTAATATCTCCTTTTATTGCTTGATATCATACTTTGTTTTATAGTGTTCTGTGAAGTGCTTTGGGATATATTATTACGTTAAAGGCATTATATAAATATACATTTTTGTTGTTGTGTAACATGTGCTGTGGGAGGAGGAGTACTTGGTCATCACACCTGCTTGCAAGATAACTAGTTTTATCTGCCCTGGTACTCTGCTAGAACTAGTATCTTGCAAGTTAGTAAACTTTCATACCGATGCTCCTTTTCAATGACTCCTAGCAGTTATTATGATAAGCAGCAGGATCAGCATTTACCTGTCAGTTCCACTGACCATAAGACAGAATAGGAGGCAGACCTACCCATTAAATAGCAATTTTTGTTCTTAAAATATTTCAACTTTTATAATCCGTATTGCGCTAATACTGTTGAAATGGTATTGATGCTTAGGCAACTTCTGGGGTTCAATATACCTTTGCTAAGTTATCAATTTATAAAATTTAAAGAACTGATTCCTTAATTATTTAAGCATTTTTCATACTTTATGGACAGGAGCTGCATTAGTTGTACATAAAAAAATTATTTCAGTCAACTGAAAGAAAGACAGACTTGCACTTATACAGTGCCTTTATGACCTCAGAACATCCTAAACACTTTATAGCCAATTAAGTGTCTTCACTGTTGTGATGTAGAAAATAAAACTAGAAATTTAAAAAAATTAAATGTATATGGTAGAATGTTAAGATGACCCAATTACCTTATTAGTGTTTCCAACAGTGCAATGGTGTTTCGGTGATGGAGACAGTGGCATAGTGGTAATGTCACTGGACTAGTAAACCAGAGGCCCAGGCTAATGTCCTAGGGACACTGGTTCAAATCCCACCGTAGCAACTAGTGGAATTTAAATTCAATTTATAAAAATCTGGAATTGAAATCTAGTTTCAGTAATGGTGCCATGAAACAATCATCAATTGTCATAAAAACCCATCTTGTTCACTCATGTCCTTTTAGTGTAGGAAAGCTGCTGTCCTTGCCTGGTCTGGCCTACATGTGACTCCAGACCCACAGCAATATGGTTGACTCTTAACTGCTCTCTGAAATGGCCTAGCAAGCCACTAAGTTCAAGGGCAAATAGGCCAGCATTTGCTGCTCATTCCTATCAGTGATGTCCAAATCCCATGAAAGAATTAAAAAAAACATTGAGTTCATAACCTAACGGATGCATCTCTTGTATGGTCTACCAGGTCATGCATTTGGACCAAAACCATTACGGAAGATTTCTTTTATTTGCTACATGTGATCAAATCATAAACACGTTTGTAAAGAGCTGGTTTATGACTTTATTACAGATAACAGAGGAAATCTTCCCTGTAAGTTCCAAAGTAAGCAGGCTAATCCTTGGGGAGAAATGGGGACAGAGTTGGGCACTTAGACTCACTGAGAAGACAGCAGTAGCTTCTTCTTATACCCTTAGTCTGTAGAATTTGGATGTCAGCTATTAAAAACTACCTGCTTTGGGTTAATGCATATTATTCATTCTGAATGTTAGGTATTGGTGCTACCTTCCATTGTTGTGCAGGCCTTCTATTCATGGCAGGTTCCTGATGGCGTATGGAGGTCAAGGTCTTTTTCTAGTCTTTTCAGAGATCTTATTGGATGCAGCAGTATGCGCATTTGCAAAGGCGAAGTCAGTAATTTTGACGCACTTGAATGGGGTGAAAGAGGGATTTATCAATCAAACCATTTTAATGTGTGGAGGCAGTGATTCTCCCATTACATTGAAAAAAAATTCAATGTTAAGATTACAAAGTCTGGGACTCCAAAGGACCAGTGAGGCACTTAAAATGTGCTGTGCAACAGGCTGGAGTTACATTTGGTGTGAAGGCTGAGTAAAGTGAGATTACTTACTGGAGATAGCCTGGCACTTCCCAGCTTCAGTGGACTTGTGGTCATATTGGGAGTTAAGTCAAATTCAAACTGCTGCTATCGTGTCGATGTGCAGCCACAACCGCTCAGCACTGGCAGAAAAGTGGTTGTGAAAAGGCTGCCCTAACTGGACCGATGGCTGCAAAATTTCTTCAATCTTTATACCTTAGTCACACAATAGAATTTTCTAATTTAAATAAAAGGCTTTTCTGCAGTGCATTTCATAGGAATTTCTATTTAGTGAGTATATTTGGAATCCGTATTAGAGCAGATGACTAAAGTAGGTTCTTATCTATCTATCTTGCAACTAGTAACGTAACCTTACAAGTTTGCATCCGGCTTTGAGTTTTTTTTGCTAAGTTTGGCTGCCCACTGGAGGACTATTCAGTCAATCTTTTCTGTTCCTTTCAACAAGTCATTAGGTTTATCAGGGACGCTTGAAAGATTACATCAGTTATCTATGCACGTTGAGGCTAGGCAGTTATTTATTTTAATTACTTGCATGACAGTATGAAACATTTGCACCAACCACATATGGGGAAAAATGCAATTTTTGATGTCTGTGTTCATAGATCAGGAGTCATAAAAATATTGTAATTGGTTTTGAAATTTTGAAAATTTTAATTTCCATTCTCCCTTGCATTTCTTTATTAATCTATAAAGTACAGCAAAAGCATTGATGTCACTAGCATTACTGTACACAAAAGCTTTCTTGAACATGATTAGAGGGGATTTTTGATGCAGATATTTTAATAATTTGAAAAAACAATTCAAACTGATAAAATTGAAGAACTGTATGAATAGTTATAAGGAATCGTGTTTGAAGTTTGTAGTTGAAAATCTTATTTCCATGTCAGCCAATTATTTTGGCAGTTGAATATTTTGTCACTAAATCAAGAGACATTCAAAGAAAACAGTAAAGATTTGCATTTATGTAGCACCTTTCATGACCTCAGGACGTCCCAAAGCACTTTAAAGAAAATTAACTACTTTTGAAACCTAGTCATTATCATATTGGAAATGTGGTAGCTAATTTGCACACAGCAAGATCCCACAACTAGCAATGTCTTAACGACCAGATAATCTGCTTTACTGATGTTGGTTGAGGGTAAATATTGGCCAGTACACTGGGAGAACACACCTCTTCTTTGAATATTGTTGTGGGATATTTTACATCCACCTAATGGGACAGATGGGAGCTTGGTTTAACGTCTCAACCAAATGACAGCAGCTATGTCAGTGCAGCGCTCCCTCAATGCTGCACTGCAGTGCAACTGTAGTGGAGCTAGACCTCTTAACCTCTCGACTCAGAGGGAAGACTTCTATTTTGTGAAGGTCTATGTCACTGACATTAAACACATGTTGGTTTTGTCAACATTGTTTTATGTTTAAAAACTCCCTATCTACTCCATTTTATAAAATAAAGATGATTGGTGAATTTGAAGTAGTTCAAGATGAGGGAGGATGTTCCCAATGCTGGGCAGCCTAGAACAGGGGTCACAGTCTCAGGATACGGGGTATGCCATTTAGAACAGAGATGAGGAGAAATTTCTTCACTCAGAGGGTGATGAACCTGTGGAATTCTCTACCGCAGAAAGCTGTGGAGGCCAAGTCATTAAATATATTCAAGAAGGAGATAGATATATTAATGCCAAAGGGATCAAGGGATATTGGGAGAAAGCGGGAGCAGGGTACTGAATTAGACAGTCAGCCATGATCTTTTTTGAATGGTGGAGAAGGCCAAAGGGCCGAATGGCCAACTCCTGCTCCTATTTTCTATGAGTGTTCTATTCTCATGGTTTATGGCATCATAACTCCGGATCTGGATTAGTGTGTTATATTTCTCTAATAGCCATTCAGTGTCTTCTATATTGCAGCACAAATTATAGTTCTGTTCAAAATAATTTATTTCTGCAGGCAAAATAATTGTTCATGAGCTAATGGTCGTCTTCAGCTTCAGCAACATGCTCGTTTGCTAGTATGAAATGCCATTGAGCTGCAGGATTTGGGTTCAAAATTGAAATTCTCATATAATGATTGCTAGTGTCAGCCTTGGCTCAGTGATGGTATATCTTTCCTGAGTCAGAAAGTTGTGGGTACAAGCCCCACTCCTGGCACTCAAGCTCATCATTTAAGGCTGTCACTTCATTGCAGTACAGAGGGGTGAATTAAGAACATGAAAAGCATTATATAGATGCAGGTTCTTTCTTAAGAATAGTCAGACAAGGTGGAGGGGAACCTGAGAAGCAGGAGCTGATTCGCGTTACTATCCAGTACTCTTTTATAGTTTTGGAGCAGTATTGGTAGAGGTTCATAATCTATATAAAAAACAGGTACGCTTGAAGGGGATGAAAGAGGCACTTATCAATCAAACCATTTTATTGTGTGGAGGCAGTGATTCTCCCATTACATTGAAAAAAAATTCAATGTTAATTTTACAAAGTCTGGGACTCCAAAAGGCCAGTGAGACACCTAAAATATGCTGTGCAACAGGCTGGAGTTACATTTGGTGTGAAGGCTGAGTAAAGTGAGATTACCTACTGGAGATGGCCTGGCACGTCCCAGCTTCAGGAGTCTAAATTTTAATCTTGTATCCTCATGTACATTATGCTGTCTGTGTTTTGATGCATAAACTACATCATGCCCTTTGGTATATGATTTTTAATTTATGAAGTCTTTTTTTCAAAAATAGTGTAGTTTGTGATTGAAGCTTCACTATGACATTGACTGAATTAATAATACTGCTCAATAATGAATTTTTGTAGAAATTTGAAATCTGTTAATAAGCACTGCTCATAACGTTGATTTCTTTGTCTATCTTAAGGTAGATACCAGTTTGTCAAAATCCAACCTTGTTTATAAAGTAATTTATAGTAAAAGTAACTTGTGAATGTAAGACCTTAATTGCAATATATCCATGATTTAAAGCCAGTTGAGTTTTTCTCATAAATTGAGAAACAATTAAAGAATGAAATACTTTTGAATAAATTATCGATGTGAGAAATACGTTTGTATTATTCAGTATTACAAAATCACTTTTTGGTTTACAGTGTGTTGCTGACTGAATGAAGTGCAAAGGTATGGCTGTAGTTAGCATGAGTAATTTATTCCAGAAATGTTAACAAAAGCCTCAGAGTGCTATGTTAATTTTGCTGTTCAGCAAGCACTCCTTTACACAGCTAGTGTTTCTTGCAATTGTGATGTGGAGGAGAAGCAAGTGTTAGAATCACCATTCATCAGTCATTTGGTAAGCAAATGGGGAGTGAATGGTGAAAGGCCATGACCAGTATGTTTCCCCAGCAAGGGATGGATTAACCTCCCCCAAGCCTAATGTTAGGAGCCCAGTGCCTTTGCTTACAACCCCCACCTTCTCACCACCCTAGTAAACTGACAGCTCCTAGACTTTGCGTGCAAGTGAGTTCAGCTGGCGCTGTGTGGTCTGGGTGTGTGGTCTCCAGGCCGGCTGAGAGGCTGCTAACAGGGTGGATGAGAAAGACCTTGTCTGTTTACTTTAATTTGCTTGGACGCAGGAACTGTGCCCAACATTTCTGGTGTGCTGGTTCCATAAGCAGTGGCCAGTCCATCACAGCTGCTGAACAGTCTGAAACGTTGGGCTTGTGCTAATCACCCTCGCAGCTCATAGATCAATTTCAACATGTCAGAGACAAGCTAATCCAGGTTGTAAATGGAATTGAGGTGTAATGTTCCAAGTTGGAATTTAACATTTTCACCACTCTGCCTAGCACTGCAGTATAATTCATTTTAAAAAGTATCTTGCATTTGGAGAGCGGCTCTAAGTTTTCAATATTGGTTCTGTAAGAATAAATTTATTGGTTTTATTTTTCTTTAGAGAAAATCTGAGTCGGTCCTGCATGATCCCAAATATTATTTGCTTTATTCGCTTATTGTTTACATCTGCATAAATTACAAAACATATTCAAGAAGCCAGGGTGAGCAAAGACCATTTGGCCTATTCAGATTTATCCCTTTAAAAATAACTCAGAACGTCAGAATATTCTTCTTTCCCTTACGTCAATAATATATTTTTCATTAAGTCCGTACAAATGTTCAAAGCCACAATCACAACCTTAGTTTCAATTGCAGCTTACTGTGAGTGGAGCAGACATTTCAGTGAAGGAAGTTGTGAAGTTTTGTGGGAACTTTGCTTTGAAAATTTTCCAGTGAAGTAGCAGCAATCTCATATATATTAGGAAGGGTGTTCTTTGATGGAGGGGCAAGGGTAAACAATTGAATGCAATTTGCTGCGTAGCAGTTAAGCATTGTAGACACAATGGAAAAATATTCAAGTACGGCAGACAGTATGGGCAGTCTCTGTCCATCTCTGTGCATGTGTCTGTGTTGTCGCTAACTGTAAACACTGGCTCAGTATAATAAAAGTTCAGTGGTTTGTGCAATGCAAGTAATTTTCAGCTTAGCTTGCTTTTTCAGGATCTGTATAAAATGGATCAATGTTTTAACAAGGCTGAATAATTACCCAAATCCTTATTTATAAAACACTACTATCAAAGTATTTGTACATACTACCATGGCATATTTATGAAACCTTTTGATAATTAGTAAATTGAAGTCAGGATCCAGTTTGCAGAATTTGCAACTTCATATGCCTTAAGCAGTTTTTTTTTTAAAGTGATCAAACAATATTTAAAGCTAAGGTTATTTGCATCTTCTCCCAAAAAAAGACACTCAATTGCGTGTTCTTTTTGTGTTGTATTTACAGGCTGCTGTCTGCTGTACCTTGAGAAATTTTTAAAACAAAATCCATAACTGACGAGTGACCATGTCGCGAGCACGACAGCCGCCACTGGTAACTGGGATTTCTCCAAATGAGGGATTTCCCTGGACAAAAGTAACAATCAGAGGAGAAAATCTGGGAACAGGACCCATGGATCTTATAGGTAAGTGTCCAATTTTGTTCAGGGAAAACTGATTTATAAAAGTACATCTGAAACGACCTTTAAGGTAAATTTGGTGGGGTTGTAATGTTAATATTAGAGCACATTGTAATAATTAGTGCATACAGCACTTCTATAGGCATATCTTTCTGCCCTCTATGAAACAGTATATAAACTGGTGGATCTTGTAGGAATTTTGCCAAAATGGGAATAATTAAACAGGGCAAAGACTTGAACTCCAGATTTTTTGGCATTCGAGTAGAAATTTCAAATTGATGTAGAATCTTAACCGCCACAGAATTATACTTTTTAATTGTGAAGCTTTTTGTTTTCAGTGCTAGCCTCCTGAGCAGAGTTGTATGTAGTTAAACAATTATGCTAAAACATATTGCATTTGCGTTAATTTTGTTCCGCTCTAACATATCCGCTCGTAACCAGAGCATCTCTAGCAATGGCTTCTCTTCCTGCCCCTTTACTGTCATCTCCTGAAACCTCCCAAGAACCTGTGATTGGTCCCCTCCTGTTCCTCATCTACATACTGCTCCTTGGCTCATCACCTGCAAACATGGGGTCAGTTTCCTGATGGCATCAACTCTACACCTCCAACATCTCTCTCAACCTCTCCACTAACTCTGTATTGTCAGGCTGCTTGTTCAACATTGAATCTTGGAATGCCTGCAATTTCCTCCAGCTAAACATTGGAAAGACTGAACCCATCGCCTTCCGATCCTGCTACAAACCTTTGTACCCTTGCCATCAATTTCACCCACCTCTTCGACCACTGTCTCTGGCTCAACTTCACTATTTGTAGCCTTAGCATACTATTTGGCCTCAAGCCAAGCTTCCAATGCCATATCTTCTCCATCCAAATGACTTCCTATTTCCAACTCTTAACAGCATCCACCTCTATCCCTACTACAGCCTATATTATTGCTGAAACCCTCACCTGTGCCTTTGTTATCTCCAGACTTTACTATTTGAGTGCTCTCCTGGTCATCTTCACTTCATCCTCTGTAAAATTCAGCTCGTCCAAAACTTTGCAACCCATATCCTGTCTTTCCCCGTAATCTCCTCCAGCACCCCTGAACTTTCCATTTCTCTGACTGTGTCTCTGTCTGTCTGACCTCTTGTGTATTCCACCTTTTCCTACTCTCCACGCCCTCCACTCCCCGGTGGAAACTGTGCCTTTAGCAGCTTAGGCATCATGGAATTTCTTTCTTCAACCTCTCCACTTTTCCACCTCCTTCACCTTTAATACCAACCTTAAAAACCACTTTGACCAAGTTGATAAGGAGGTGGTATTGGATAGGCTGCCTTACTTAAAGTGGATAAGGCACCAGGACCTGTTGAGATGCATCCAAGGATACCGAGGGAGGTGAGAGTGGAAATTGCGGAGGCACTGGCCATAATTTTTCAGTCAGTCTTAGACTCGGGCGTGGTGCCAGAGAACTGGAGAATTGCAAACGTTACATCCTTGTTCAAAAAACGGTGTAAAGAGAAGCACAACAACTACAGGCCAGTCTGTTTAACCTCGGTCGAGGGTAAATCTCTAGAAAAAATAATTTGGGACAAAATTAATAGTCGCATGGACAAATGTGGGTTAATTAAAGAAAGTCAGCATGGATTTATTAAGGGAAAATCATGTTTAACTGACTTGCTGGAGTTTTTTGAGGATGTAACAGGGTCGATGAGGGCAATGCAGTTGATATGGTGTACATGGGCTTCCAAAAGGTGTTTAATATAGTGCCGTACAACAGACTTTTGAGCAAAGTTATAGCTCATGTAACAGTAGCAACATGGATATGAAATTGGCTGAGTGACAGGAAAGAAAGACTAGTAGTTAATGGATGTTTTTTGGGCTGCAGGAAGGTTTGTAGTGGAGTTCCCCAGGGGTCAGTGTTGGGACCCTTGCTTTTCCTGTTATATATTGATGACCTAGACCTTGGTGTACAGGGTACAGTTTCAAAGTTTGCGGATGATACAAAACTTGGAAGCATTGTGAACTGTGAGGAGGATAGTGTAGAACTTGAAAAGGGCAGACACGTGGCAGATGAAGTTCAATACAGAGAAATGTGAAGTGATTCATTTTGATAGGAAGAACATGGAGAGACAATATAAAATGTGGTACAGTTGTAAAGGGGGTGCAGGAGCAGAGTGACCTGAGTGTATATGTGCACATGTCATTGAAGGTGGCAGGGCAGGTTGAGAGCGCGGTTAATAAAGCATACAGTATCCTGGGCTTTATTAATAGGGGCATAGAGTGCAAGAGCAAGGAGGTTATGTTGAACTTGTATAGGACACTAGTTCAGCCTCAGCTAGAGTATTGCATCCAGTTCTGGGTGCTGCACTTCAGGAAAGATGTGAAGGCATTGGAGGGAGTACAGAAAAGATTCACGAGAATGATTCCAGAGACGAGAAACTTCAACTATGAAGATAGATTGGAGAAGGTAGGACTGTTCTTCTTGGTGAAGAGAAGGCTGAGAGGTGATTTGATAGAGGCATGCAAAATCATGAGGGGTCTGGACAGAGTAGACCGTGAGAAACTGTTCCCACTCATGAAAGGATCAAGGACGAGAGGGCACAGACTTAAAATAATTGGTAAAAGAAGCAAAAGTGACATGAGGAAAAACTTTTTCATGCAGCGAGTGGTTAATGCTCTGCCTGAGAGTGTGGTGGAGGCAGGTTCACTTGAAGCATTCAAAGAAAATTAGACTATTATATGAAAAGGAAAAATGTGCAGGATTACGGGGCGAAGGCAGGGGAATGACACTAAGTGAATTACTCATTTGGAGCGCCGGTGCAGACACGATGGGCTGAATGGCCTCCTTCTGTACTGTAACAATCTGTGATTCTGTAATACCCCTAATTCCTCCTTTGGACTTGGTCTTTTTTGATTATGCCTCTGTGAAGTAGTTTGTGATGTTTTTCTATATTGGAGGTGCTGTATAAATGCAAATTGTTGTTTCCAAAGTGGGAATCCACATAGTTGCCATTGGCCTGATATGTACACACTCACTCCCTGTAGGGGTACAACTCAGTTAACCTAAGCCTACAGAATCTAAGTAAAGAGCAGCTTGGCAAGGGCCGAGGCTTAGGGACCGAAGTGTGCACAATGTTACTTCAGGAGTTTAACCCATTACAATCACAAAGCTTAGCAGCATAGAGCACTGAGAAACGTTCCTCTGTTTGCCCAACCAGGACCATTCTATCCACTAGATTATTAGCTTGCAGGGTCATCTGGGGTAAGGAATCTTAATTCCTGGTGACACATCCCATTGACAGAAAGATTTATTACCATAATAGATTATTGTGTTCTCCGAGGTTTTGAATAAGTATTTTATCAGATCATATGAGCTAGCTTATGTACTACAAACGAGAAAATAGCAGAGGGAAGCAGAAGTTAGATCAAAGGTCAGATAGAAATAAACAGCAATAAAATTAAAAATATCTCAAACTGTGGGGACCAGGTTGAGGGAAATAGCAACAGTGATGATGGAGGTATTTAATTCTATGTATGTCAATGACTGTAGAGTAACTAATAAGGTTGGTGAGGTGCATGCACAAATTGCTACATGGAATTGACATGGCTTCTTTAGCAATGTCAGAAATGGGTGGTTCTTAATATTCCTGGCTACCAAGTATTCTGGAATGATAGAGAAGGAAAAAGGAGAATAGTGATTAAGGATGATAGTTATAAAAAGAATTACTGACAAGATGGTTCTAGGACTGAACCTATTTAGCTTGAGTTGAGGGAGCTTTTTTTATAGAGCTCCAAACAGTGAGAAGGAGATAGATAAGTAAATTTGACGGAAAATTTCAATGGCGTGTAACAAAAATAGAGTAGTATTTAGGAGACTTTAATTACCCTAACATAGACTGGGAAAAACATAGTGCGAAGGAATGAGAAGAATTTCTGTTATGTGCACGAGAGCTTTCTCAATCAATATGTCTCCTGTCCAACAAGGAAGGAATCGGTTTTGGATCTGGTCTGGGAAATGAAGTAAGGCAAGGGGAGTGTGTTACACTAGGAGAGTATCTGGATAACAGTGACTACAACATTATTAGGTTTAAAGTAAATATGGAAAGAGACTGGAAAATATGGAATGTAAAAATTCTCAACTGGGAAGAGCTAATTTCATTGATTTGAGAAGGGACCTAGCACAGGTAGGTTGGAAAAAGTGATACCAGTGTAAAAAAAAAAATAAAGGAGCAATAGAGTGTGTTCGGGAAAGAGATACATCAGGTACAAAAAAGACATAATTCTTTGAAGTAAAAAGGTAGAGCATCCAAAGCTAATGCACCCTGGATGACAAAGGAAATGAAAGTTAAAATAAAACAGAAAAAGGAGGTTATGACAAATTTTAGCGGCAAGATTTAATTTATAACCAAGAAGATTATGGAAACTACATGAAGTTGAAAAAGTCAATACAGGAGGCAAAGAAAGATTGAGAAAAGATTAGCAGGCAACAACAAATCCAACCGTAAAATATTTTATAAACATATAAAGTGCAAGCGGTTTGCTAGGGAAAAGATTGGGCCCATTAAGGACCCAAAGAGAAATCTTCATGTAGAGGCAGAGGACATGGCAAAAGTATTAAATGAGTACAGAAAATGCTGGAAATACTGAGCAGGTCTGGCAGCATCTGCGGCGAGGGTAACAGAGTTAACGTTTCATCAGAAATATAACAGGTTTTGAGCAAGTGAAAGTTACGGGGAGGGGGGAAGGGTGGTACAAAAAACAAAAGGGAAGGTCTGTGATTGGGTGAAGGGCAGGAAAGATTAAATGACGAAAGGTTTCATGGTGCAGGACCAAAGGAACTGGTAATAGGACAAGTAAAGAAACAAAAGATGAGTCTAATGTAGGTGTGAATGGCAGGATGTTGAATGGCTGCTGCTTAAAAGCAATGAAAAGGAAATAAGAGAAATGAAGAGGAAAAAAAGGAACAAAATGGGGGCAGAGGTTATGATCTACCCTCCCCCCACTTTCACTTGCTCAAAACCTATTTCATTTCTAACTTTTCCCAGTTCTGATGAAAGGTCACAGACTTGAAATGTCACCCTGTTTCTGTGTCCACAGATGCTGCCAGACTTGCTGTATATTTCCAGCTCTTTCTGTTTCTATTTCACGTTTACAGCATCCAAAGTATTTTGCTTTTGTATTACATTAGTACTTTGTATCTGTCTTCGCAAAGGACGCATGTGATGAGGATCATAATATAATAAAAGATGAGAGGGAAGTTATGGACAGGCAGTGACCTAATTGAGGTTTTCAAGATGATGAGAGGTTTTGATTGTGAAAAAGGACAAAATATTCCCTCTGGTGAGTGGGACAATAACTAAATGTCATGGATTCAGAATCATTGGAAAAAGACATGGAGGAGAGATGAGAATTTTTTTACTCAGTTGTTGGGATTTGAAAAGTTCTACCTGAAAAGGTGCTAGAAGCTGATTCCATAAATAATTTTAAAAGTGAGTTGGATAGGCAATTGTGGATCAGAAACTTGCACGGTTATGGACTTTTTTCAAAGAGGCATGACAGGCTGAATGGCTGCTTCCTGTGCTGTAAGTTTCTATGATTTGTCATGCTAGGCCCCACATGCCAAGAATGAGGCACATTAATTTTGTCATGACCATTGATTTAAACTGTTACTGGAGTGAAGAAAAGACTTGCTTTAAAATAAAAAGTTGCTAGATCTTGGCTG
Source organism: Heterodontus francisci (assembly GCF_036365525.1). Classification (NCBI taxonomy): domain Eukaryota; kingdom Metazoa; phylum Chordata; class Chondrichthyes; order Heterodontiformes; family Heterodontidae; genus Heterodontus; species Heterodontus francisci. The sequence continues at coordinate 19,202,712 of NC_090372.1, forward strand.
GAAAGACATTTGTATATTAAGAGTGTTTGGAAGGACAAAGCAGCCATTCCCGGACACATTCAACCCACAATGGACTTTTGATCACCAGATATTGAAGATGGGGGAGCTTGCATTCCATGTTGACTGCTAAGATGGCCGAATGCATAAACTGACACGGTCAAACCAGCTAGTCACATGACTAACCTGCTGGGCAGCCTGAATTTTTTGAATTTTGAATCAGTTTGGGTCGAAAGCAGAATGCTCCTGGATTGAGAAGATCTCTCCTGGCTGGCTTGCCACAGCCTCTCCTGTCTGCTTGCTCCCATCTCTTTCTCACAGAACTCCAAATCCACTGAAGACACATGAACCCCAAGAGAGAGAAGTCTCCTACAGCGAACAAGGTTTAAGAAGAATACTGGGCCCCAACGAAAAGCAAGGTCTACCTACAATCAAGGACTTTACAGTGAGCTCGAAGAATCGTAATACAAACTCTTCAGATATTGGGTGGCGCAGTGGTTAGCACTGCAGCCTCACAGATCCAGCGACCCGGGTTCAGTTCTGGGTACTACCTGTGTGGAGTTTGCAAATTCTCCCTGTGACCTGTGTGGGTTTCCGCCGGGTGCTACGGTTTCCTCCCACAGCCAAAGACTTGCAGGTTGATAGGTAAATTGGCCATTGTAAAATTGCCCCTAGTGTAGGTAGGTGGTAGGAGAATTGAGGGAAGATGCGGATGTGGTAGGAGACATGGGATTAATGTAGGATTAGTATAAATGGGTGGTTGATGGTTGGCACAGACTTGGTGGGCCGAAGGGCCTGTTTCAGTGCTGTATCTCTCTATGACTCTATATTGCCTCAAACTTTTCACTATTTTTCTTCTGTGTTCTTTCTGTCTCTATTTTCATGTATCGCATATGCATGCTAGCATGTGTGCATCGTGTATCCATAGGCATCAACCGAATTAGAGTTTAAGTTTAATAAATTTCAACTTTTCTTTGTTAAACCTAAGAAAGCCTGTTTGTGCTGGTTTCTTTGCCTTATAATTGGAAAGTGGTGAACAAGGATTGACCATGTAGGCGCTAAAAACACGGTGTGTTTAAAATTAAAGCCCTGTTACAGCAAGACCAGGTGAAGGCTGAAAGGGAAACCTACACCTCTTTTTCACATGGTCTTAGCAGATTCTATTTAATGGAAATAAAGGTTAAATAATAGCACAAAATCAATACACTTGGTGACAGAATTTTGAAATTATACCTTGAACACAAAAGCAAACATGGCCCTTTACTGACTGTCTTAGTAATACTAAACCAAGAACACAACACTTGTATATGAGATTTTGTCCAACCACCACAGTCTCTATATGCTATCTCCATGCAGATTGAAGTACAGTTTTAAGAAGCACTCTCAAACTAGGGAAGACTGTCACATTTATCCTTTGGGATCAACCGTTTCTGGTTAATAAGCTGGCCACCAAGAGAACTACCAAGACATGGGGCTGCTCTCGTGGTATTTATCTTCAGCTAATGAAAGTGACATGGGACAATCTACTTGATTAATAGGCTGTCAATTTACAAAAACTATAGGAGGTACTTTTGGTGAGAGAAACACTAACTGACTTTGGAATTAACAAAAAACACCTGAAGGCCAACTACTGTCTTTGCAGGTGCATGTGGTTGGCTCGTCTGTGGACTAGTGTTCTCTCACAATGTAATGTTTAGCCACATCTACGGAAAGTAGATTATTTTCGACCCAGAGATACAATGCCAATATAAGACATTTAATGTGATCAGTCACATTTCATAGATATTAAAATATGTAACCTTTGCTATTGGTATGATCATGTGGTGTGACATGGGTGGTTCCACTGTTCAACTCCCCACCTGTTTGCAGCAAGTGTATTTCTATTCGAGTTTAGCCCCTTGGTGTTTTATTTTTTCACATAAAGAGTGACGGGTTTACTTGTAGGTTTTTAAAAACCAGAAAATCAATTGTTTATTGATCAATAAGCCTGATCCTGAAATTGTCGCAACCACATTCACTCGTGCATTCGTTCGTGCGCGCGCGCACACATACGCAAGAAAAAACAGATCTTTCTTTTGTGCCTCCTTATCTCGAGAGACAATGGATACGCGCCTGGAGGTGGTCAGTGGTTTGTGAAGCAGCGCCTGGAGTGGCTATAAAGGCCAATTCTAGAGTGACGGGCTTTTCCACAGGTGCTGCAGAGAAATTTGTTTGTCGGGGCTGTTGCACAGTTGGCTCTCCCCTTGCGCCTCTGTCTTTTTTCCTGCCAACTACTAAGTCTCTTCGACTCGCCACATTTTAGCCCTGTCTTTATGGCTGCCCGCCAGCTCTGGCGAACGCTGGCAACTGACTCCCACGACTTGTGATCAATGTCACAGGATTTCATGTCGCGTTTGCAGACGTCTTTATAGCGGAGACATGGACGGCCGGTGGGTCTGATACCAGTGGCGAGCTCGCTGTACAATGTGTCTTTGGGGATCCTGCCATCTTCCATGTGGCTCACATGGCCAAGCCATCTCAAGCGCCGCTGACTCAGTAGTGTGTACAAGCTGGGGATGTTGGCCGCCTCGAGGACTTCTGTGTTGGAGATACGGTCCTGCCACCTGATGCCAAGGATTCTCTGGAGGCAGCGAAGATGGAATGAATTGAGACGTCGCTCTTGGCTGACATACGTTGTCCAGGCCTCGCTGCCATAGAGAAAGGTACTGAGGACACAGGCCTGATACACTCGGACTTTTGTGTTCTTTTGTGAAGGGAAAAAAGGAAGGTGACTTTTAGTTGGGGTGGGGGGAAGACAGGTTTTGATAAACTTGTGTGTGTGGGTCCTGCGCTCTCTGCGTCTGTCCCTCTATCATTCTCTGAGGGTAAAGCTGTTCTCACCTCCTGTTCGGAGACGCTCTGGTTTCTTCCCCGTGGTGATCGCACGATAGCCTAGAACGTGGCTACTTCATACCTCCTTTGTTCCAGATGAAGACATTCAATTCTGGAATGTGTTTAGGATAGGTGTAGGATGGCTTCCATCAACATCTTTTAGCTTTGAAGATTTGTTCTTTTGTCTTTGTCAGATAGTTTGAATACACAAAATGCCAATTCCTTTTTCTTTGGCAGCCATTTTGGATCATTGTTCACTTTTTAGAATATTCTTTTTTTTTTAAAGACAAAGTCCATTTTTCATAACTCTTCAGAATTAGTCCATGATTGCTGTATCATGTCACTTCTGGTGTGCGTGACACTATTGTTTGAATTGGAACTAAACTATTACTTATCATACACTTCAATGAGATGAACATTTTTAAAGCTTTTCTGTTCAATATATGTTGAAGAAAACTTAACTGTAAATACTGTACTTGTCTGTTGCATTGCAGTTACAGAGCCCATTTTTCATTATCCATTTGTAAATGTGAATAATGAGGATTCTGATTGCCAATTATTGTTTATAAAACATGAAGTTCATGTGATTTTAACTATTTTTCACCAATATGCTGCAGAGAGATGTTAGCATTTTGGCATCATAAATGTGATAGAATATCCCTGTGTTTACAGACAGCATTTGCTGTTTGCCAAAGAAAAATGCTATTTTAAATGAAATTTGTTTGATGAAAGTGTAGTTCTTGAACTGACTGAGGGAATTTTTATACAAATGTATAAAGAAAATGCCATGTATGTACTTAGAATTTTGTGCATTTTTTAAAGGATTATTCTGTCTTGGCTCTGATTTTCACCAATTTACCAAATTCTGTGAAGGATCCTGCATGGCGACTTACATTAACATAAAGTGTTCTATTAAAATACACCATCATCAAAGATTCTGCATTTTGTAACTTTTTTCGCACCATGTTGCAAATAGGCTGCGATGTTGTGACTGAAACTCAATTCCTGCATGGGTATAATCGGCATCGTAGGGACCAAGGAGTCACAGGGCTACCGCTCCATACTCAAAACAATAGGCCTAGCAGTGTATTTTTAGCTCCCCCATGGTGAATCCTTGTTCACCGCTTTCCAATTAAAGTGCAAATAAACCAGCACAAACAGGCTTTCTTAGGTTTAAAGAAGAAAAGTTGAAATTTATTAAACTTAAACTCTAATTCTGTTGATGCCTACACGATGCGCCCACACTAGCATGCATATGCGATACATGCAAATAGAGACAGAAAGAACACAGAAGAAAAACAGTGAAAAGTTTTGAGGCAATATCTGAAGAGTTTTTGTTATGGTTGTTCGAGCTCACTGTAAAGTCCTTGATTGTAGGTAGACCTTGCTTTTCGTTGGGGCCCAGTATTCTTCTTAAACCTTGTTCGCTGTAGGAGACTTCTCTCTCTTTGGGTTCATGTGTCTTCAGTGGATTTGGAGTTCTGTGAGAAAGAGATGGGAGTAAGCAGACAGGAGAGGCTGTGGCGAGCCAGCCAGGAGAGATCTTCTCAATCCAGGAGCATTCTGCTTTTGACCCAAACTGTTTGTACAAATTCAAAAATCTCAGGCTGCCCAGCAGGTTAGTCATGTGACTAGCTGATTTGACCGTGTCAGTTTGTGTATTCTGCCATCTTATCAGTCAACATAGAATGCAAGCTCCCCCACCTTCAATATCTGGTGATCAAAAGTCCATTGTGGGTTGAATGTGTCAGGGAATGGTCATTTGTCCTTCCAAACACTCTTAATATGCAAATGTCTTTCCAGCCAAGATCTGGCAACTTTTTTTTAAAACAAGTCCTTTCTTCACTCCAGTAACAGTTTAAAATCAATGGTCATGACAAAATTAATGTGCTTCATTCTTGGCATGTGGGGGCCTCGCATGAGAAATCATAGAAACTTACAGCACAGGAAGCAGCCATTCAGCCTGTCATGCCTCTTTGAAAGAAGTCGTGCTAATTACCACATCCCTGCTTGTTGTCCATAACTGTGCAAGTTTCTGATCCGCAATTGCCCATCCCAGCACCCTTTTAAAATTATTTGTGGAATCAGCTTCCAGCACCTTTTCAGGTAGGTATGCTGACAATGTGCAAGTTAGTGCTCACTCTGAAGAGGAGCTACAACAGATAGTTGACGTATTCATTGAAGCCTACGTGAGCATGAGACTTGCCCTGAACACCAGGAAGACCAAAGTCCTCTATCAACCCACACTAAAGGTATCAAATTCACACCTTCAATTAAGATTCATGGTGAAGTGGAGGAAAATGTCCCTCACTTCTTGTATCTTGAAACTATCTATCCCAAAACGCTGACATTAATGAAGAGGTACACTACCGATTTTCAATGTGCTAGCTCAGCCTCTGGTAAATTAGGTACTTTTAGTTTTTAAGAATCATGATATCAGACCTGACACTAAACTCAGTGCCTAATGGGCAGTGGTTCTTTCCACGCTTCTTTGTGGTGCTAAAGTTTGGACAAGTTGTCAATGCCATATCAAGGCCCTAGAACAACATCAATGCTGTCTTAGAAGGATCTTGTGAATCATGTCGGAGGGCAAAAGAACAAACATGAACATCCTCCAAGATGCACAAATGCCATGTATAGAGGCCATGATAATCTCGCATCAGCTGAGATGGATGGGACATGTTGTCCGAATGCTTGACTCAAACTTGCCCTAACAGGTGCTCTATTCAGCTATGCCAGGGAGCCTGTTTACATGGGTGCCAAAGAAATGTTTCAAAGTCCATCTCGAAGTCTCTATGAAGGTCTGCTCAATTAACATCAACACATGGGAAGCAAATGCCCAATCAAAACCAAAATGTGTCAAGACCTTCCAATCAACAAAAGCAACTATTGGGAGAGAACATCGAGAGAAACCGAAAGAGAGGCCAGCTCCTTGAGCCAATAATCTGCCACCACACTGACGGTCGACAGCCGATATCATCACTGTGGGAGAGCCTGTGATGCTAAGATAGGGCGAGTAAGCCATCTACAAACCCACAGCCAACACCGAAATCTCACTTCTACCTAGCCAATCTTGAGGAAGAATTATCCTCTACATGAGGGATTGCCAATGATAGTGGTAGAACTACCATCTTGTATAAGGAGAAGCAAAGTGACCATGGGCCCTGCCCCGAATGAATATTGAATGATTTCATCTTGAAGTGCACGTGATCAAGTGAGGACAGAATTGCAGTCAATTGTGTTGCCACTGATGCCAGATAGTTTGCTAACACACTCTAGGTGTAAATATAAATGACATTTATCACTGGGGCCTGAGGATTTGTATGTTACTGAAATGTTAGTGCTTCACAAAGGGGAAGAGAGAAAATTGGTGAGAAAATAAAACTTGTTCTCTATCTAGTTTTTGGCTTTATAACAGCTGACTTGTGGCTAACATTTGTTTCCAAATAACATTTTTTTTTGTTGGTTTATTTTCTTCAGACCATAAAGCTCATTTGAAATAAAGTTAAATTGCAGTTTTCTGCAAGCAATATAAATTTTCTAAACTAGTTGGGTGTGCTTAGTGCACACGTTAATTCTATGCTAATGAAATGTTGCTATCATCCTACTGTATTCTGACTACAATTTCAGAAGAGCACCTAGTATTACATTCCAGCAATATTTTAATTTTATAACAATAGCAGAAAATACTGGAGATACTCAGCAGTCAGTCAGCATCTGTGGAGAGAAAAACAGAGCAAATATTTCAGGTGGATGACCAGTTCTGATGAAGCCCCATTCATCATAGATGAAGGTTATCGCAGTTGCTGCTTGACCTTTGGTGTATCCTCCAGCATTTTCTGTTTTTGTTTAAGATTTCCAGCATTTGCAGTATTTTACCTTTGTTTAAATTTTATAATCCTTTTTCATATGTGCTGCAACCAAAAAGCAGTTAGACTGACAGACACAACAGGCACCAATACAAATTGTCCTCAGAAGGATGATGACTGACTCATTTTCACTGGGAGAAGAGTGCATACATGCAAGATATCTCCTTGATCTAATAACCGGATAAATGGGTTGCTACCTCAAATATGTAAACAGTGCAGAACACCTATATTTACAAATTCAAATCATTTACCTGTACCAAACGTTCAAAGGAATGTGCTATAATAACATGAACTGATGGATTCAATTGGACAGGGTGAGAACAAGTATCATTGTTACTATGAATTTCACCGTTTCCTAGAACTATATCCATCAGTGATTAGTTTCACAATGTCTAATTGCTCCTACCTATTGAATAATTGGTTGAATGATATGTATGTAGCAGATATCTTTATTACCTTAGTGAACTTATCTAATAAGCCTATTAGAAGCACAGATTGTTATGCCTTTTACATGTTGCTTATCTGTAATGCTTGCTGTAAAACTTAGCTATTGTACAGGATGCATGTGCTGGAGTAGATAGACGTATACAAACTGTAGGATACCAGATGTGAGCGTGCTATCAGCTTTTACCTGGCATGTGTTGCACATACTAAAGCCTCCATGAATTTTATTTTACTTTTTTGAAAAAGTTTTTTCATCTCTCCTGTGTCCCTTTGTTGAGCTCATTGAACCATTCGCAGCCAAGTGAGGGACCAACTTGCTTCAACCCTTCTAACATGACTCGCTAAGGTTGATAAATTGTCTGCCAGAATAGCCTGGAATGACCACCTTCAATTTTTCCTCCTCTTCTCTCCCTGTGTACTCAGGGACTCAGTGAATGGAGAATTGTAGATACAAACTCTATCCTGTCATTTTACAGGAAGTATGCTGCAGCTCCATCTTTCTGTCCCACCACATTGTCAATAATAAATCATTATGGAAAAATAAAATTATGTTGTATTTGTATAGGACTGGTCTAGTGATAGGTGATGTGTACATTTGAGGTTCAGGGTTGCAATTTCTAGTAAACAATTTCTCATATCATGTGACCTCAACCCTTAAAACTGTGCCCATTATGTCTTAATATTTAACTAACTTATCTTTTTTTTAAAAAGCTTTTACAAGTATGTATATGTGAGATGGCAGTAAAGCTTGTCACATGATTTTTGGATTCAGATGATTACAAAACACTCCATCTTTATGATGCTCTCTGAACTGCTGGACTGAATTACTGCCTCATATCTCCTTGCATATCTTGCTGTGTGTATGTAATTCATCAAATTATAAGTTTTAGCAATATTTTGAAATGAAAGGCTCACGATCTGTCTCTTTTATTTAAGGCCTAACGATTTGTGGACACAACTGTTTGCTGACCGCAGAATGGATGTCTGCAAGTAAAATAGTCTGTCGAGTTGGGCCAGCAAAAGATGATAAGGGAAGCATCATTGTTACCACTAAATCAGGAGGCAGAGGAACTTCAACTGTCTCTTTTAGACTGATGAAACAAGAGAAAATAGGTAAATTATTTTTAAGTCTCTTCTACTTCCATGTTTAAAAACGAAATCCCCTTTTTCCAAGGATGATTTCTGCCAAGGATATTATGGTTGATGTTTTCTTCACTTACAATTTGTATCAACATTGATAAGATTCTTGGTCAGCTATGTGGCCTGGTCCAATCTAGACCTCCTTTGTTATCTCTTGCCCCACCCCCACCTCACTTGCTTATAACCTGTGACTTTTCTAATATTTGTCAGTTCCGATGAAGGGTCACTGACCCGAAACATTAACTCTGCTTCTCTTTCCACAGATGCTGCCAGACCTGCTGAGTGATTCCAGCATTTCTTGTTTTTATTTCAGATTTCCAGCATCCGCAGTATTTTGCTTTTATTTTGCTTTTATTGATAAGATTCTTAGTTTTGACAACAGAAAGATCTTTTTCGCCTTGACAAGTGCACATCTTCATATAAGGTTGCTGTAGATTTCTGTGTATTTGTATATTTATAAAATACTCTGTGTTTAAGTTACAGAAAATTATCTTGTTCTTTTTGGTGCTTTGTATCAAAGTGGCACAGTGGTGCTAATGGGTTAAGAAGTCCCAAACTGTCCCATTGTAGATACAAAACAGATTATTTTCCAAATTAGCTTTTGTACCACAGTATGCTTTATAAGGACTCCTAATAAGTGTATACAAATGGTGGGACATCATTTATACCCTTGACAGGAATGTACTGTTTACGTTGTATATAAAATTAGATTTTAGTAAAGGTTGAGTCATGAATTAACACAAGAATTTAAAGATGCAATATTGTTGCAGCTTCCTCCAATGGCTTGGACCAGTGAGGTCTGAGATTTTGTTATATCTGTACTGAGTTAGCTGATTTCAGGGTTGTGTTAGGTGTGTTACAACGTCTTTTAGTAACCCAAAGCTAGAGAGGTTGAAAGTTGGCTGGGGTTGGCATTCCTGTCCTGTGACCCTATGCTGCAGATGCATATTGAGTAAGAACAGTATTCAGTTTGGCTTCCATATCCTTATGATTGAACAGCCTGTTAACACTTGTCTGTATTCACATATGAAAAGCAACTACTTGGTGAGATTCCATAAGGTCATTGCCACCTGTGGAAACATGCCTGAGTACAAGGCACTGACTTGCAGAGAGAAGAAGCAACTGGAGGATGTAATTGCTCAATTTTAATCACCAAACGTGTAGCTTCTCTTATTTTAACTGAGGGACATGTTTTGACATTATAACCTTGTCATGTTAGTATCACAAAAAACATTTTTGGAAAAGTGTCACCCCAGATTGACTTTCAAATGTAATAAAACTGTGTTTAGTAATTTCAGATTTTAACCACTGCTCCCTTTTTATTGTACACTACGTGCTGGTAATGGAGGATGGCTGCACCAGAGCCACTGGGAGTGGAGAAGGTGTGGGCTGGTGCTTGCGGTGTAGATGGCCCCTATCACTAAACGACCAGTGGGTTGGTCCAGACCCACCTTTCTTTGGCACATTCCCAGGTCACAGGAGCCTTCTCTTTGCCAGATTTTATGTTTTGCTCCCCCTCTGCTATTTGCTGTAACCACTTATACCTCCTTTGGACCCATCCTTTGTTTCTTGACTTGTCCTATTATCACCCCCTTTTGCCTTGCACCATCATCCCTTCTATTTAAACACTGTTGCCTTCCATCCTGTCAGAGACCTTCCTCTTTGATTTTTCCTTCCTCACCACCCCATCACCCCAACTTTTACTATAGGGAGGTACTTGTGTATAAGTTGTTAGATCATACAATCATAACATGATACACCACTGAAAGGGCCATTTGGCCCATTGTACCTGTGGTCTTTGGTAGAGCCAATTAGTCCCACTCCCTTAATTTTTCCCCATAGCCCTGTATTTTTTCCTTCAAGTATTTATCAAGTTCCCTTTTGAAAGTTCGTATTGAATCTGCTAACGCCACTCTTTCAGGCATTGCATTCTGGATCACAACAGCTCGCTGCATAAAAAACATTTCCTCAAGTTGCCTCTGGTCTTTTGCTAATCACTTGAAATCTGTGTCCTTTGGTTAACAACCCTTCTGCCTCTAGAAACAGTTTTCCCTCATTAACTCAATCAAAACTGTACATAATTGTGAACAACTCGATCAAATCTCTTAACCTTCTCTAAGGAGAACAACCCAGCTTCCCCAGTCTCTCCACATAATTCAAGTCCCTCATCCCTGAAGCCATTCTTGAAAATCTCTTCAAAAGACAGTGACTGTTGAAATGCACTCACCCCTATCTGTGTTTTTAATACAGTACCTTAATACTTGTTGTACATTTTTGTTTTCCTACAGGTATCCTGGATCAGTCAGCTGTCTGGATTGAAGAAATGAACTATTACGACATGCGCACTGATAGGAATAAAGGGATTTCTCCCTTGTCTCTGCGTCCAGCAAACCCTCTTGGCATAGACATAGACAAGTAGGTACTAAATTCTGCAGTTAAGGTTTTTAAATAGCAAATATTTCATGGCAGAAGATAATTTATTTTACAGGATATGAGTTAAGGAACATTTCGAGAAATAACAGCACTACAAACCTTTACTTATTTGTATTTACACCACCTTGTTAAAAGCATGGCAGATTGTTTGAGGGAGCAAGTGAGGAAAACTTCCCGAGTGGTTCCTTCCTGACTCTGCATATTAGACACCCCACCCTCCTGCCTGAGGGAAGCTGGTGCATTTTTTTTTTGCCTGGCAAGAGGGAGGGAGGCAGGCAGAGAGGGAAACAAGAGAATATTGTGGTAATGTTCACAAAAATAAAGGACCAAATCTTTCTCAAGGGTTAGGATTATTTAATGCAAAAATAACAGAAAATTGTATTTCCAATGTCTTTGTTTTTTAACCAAATATTACATTTTGAACAATTTTATATGGCTTTTGGTGGACATTTGAATCCAGTCCTCCATTTTTTGCCAGTTTTTCTCTATCTACTATTTTCGTTCACCTCCTTTCTTGAATCTGTTCACTTGTATAGTCCCAGTGTCGATTCAAGGCCCTCTGTCATAAGACCAAAATTCAGGTATGACCTGGATATTTAGGGCGACAGAGAAGGAAAAAGGAAGGGGAGGCGGAGCAGAAGGAAAAAGTTACATACGAACATATGAATTAGGAGCAGGAGTAGGCCACTCGACCCCTCGAGCCTGCTCCGCCATTCAATAAGTTCATGGCTGAACTGATTAAACCACATTTCCCCTGCCCCTGATAACCTTCCACCCCCTTGCTTATCAAGAATCTATCTACCTCTGCCTTAAAAATATTCAAAGACTCTGCTTCCACTGCCTTTTGAGGAAGAGAGTTCCAAAGACTCACGACCCTCAGAGAAAAAATTTCTCCTCATCTCTGTCTTAAATGGGCGACCCCTTATTTTTAAACAGTGACCCCTAGTTCGAGATTCTTCCACTAGGGGAAACATCCTTTCCGCATCCACCCTGTCAAGACCCCTCAGAATCTTATGTTTTAATCAAGTCGCTTCTTACTCTTCTAAATTCCAGCAGATGAATGCCTAGCTTGTCCAATCTTTCCTCATAAGACAGCCCACCCATTCCAGGTATTCGTCTTGTAAACCTTCTTTGTACTGCCTCCAACGCATTTACATCCTCCCTTAAATAAGGAGACCAGTTCAGTACACAATACTCCAGATGTGGTCTCACCAATGCCCTGTATAGCTGAAGCATAACCTCCCTACTTTTGTATTAAATTCCCCTTGCGATAAAAGGTAACATTCTGTTAGCTTTCCTAATTACATGCTGTACCTGCAAACTAACCTTTTGTGATTCATGCACTAGGACACTCCGATCCCTCTGCATCTCAGAGCTCTACAATCTCTCTCCATTTAGATAATATGCTTTTTTATTCTTCCTGCCAAAGTGGACAATTTCACATTTTCCCACATTATACTCCATTTGCCAGGTCTTTGCCCACTCACTCAAGCTATCTATATCCTTTTGTAGGCTCCTGATGTCCTCTTCGCAAGTTACTTTCCTACCTATCTTTGTATCATCAGCAAATTTAGAAACCATGCTTTCAGTCCCTTCTAAGTCATTAATATAAATTATAAAAAGTTGGGGCCCCAGCACAGATCCCTGTGGCACACCACTTGTTACATTTTGCCAACCAGAAAATTACCCATTTATGCCTATTCTCTGTTTCCTATTAGCTAACCAATCTTCTATCCATGCCAATATGTTACCCCCTACACCAGGAGCTTTTATTTTCTGCAATTACCTTTGATGTGGCACCTTATCAAATGCCTTCTGGAAATCTAAGTACAATACATCCACCAGTTCCCCTTTATCCACAGCACATGTAACTTCCTCAAAGAACACCAATAAATTGGTTAAACACGATTTCCCTTTCACAAAACCATGTTGACGCTGCCTGATTACCTTGAATTTTTCTAAATGCGCTGTTATAACATCTTTAATAATAGCTTCTAACATTTTCCCTAAGACAGATGTTAAACGAACTGGCCTGTGGTTTCCTGCTTTCTGTCTCCCTTTTTGAATAAAGGAGTTGCATTCGCTATTTTCCAATCTAAAGGAACCTTTCCCGAATCTAGGGAATTTTGGAAAATTAAAATTAATGCATCAACTATCTCACTAGCCACTTTTAACACCCCTAGGATGAAGTCCATCAGGACTCCAACAATTTGTTCAGTACCATTTCCCTGGTGATTGTAATTTTCTAGAGTTCCTTCCTCCCTTCTATTTCCTGACTTACAGCTAATACTGGGATGTTACTTGTATACTCAATAGCGAAGACCGATGCAAAATATCTGTTCAGTTCACCTGCCATCTCATTATCCATTAGTAATTCCCCAGACTCCCTCTTTATAGGACCAACGCTCACTTTGTTAACTCGTTTTTCTTTTTTAAATATCTATAGAAACTCTTATTGTCTGTCTTTATATTTCTAACTAGCTTTCTCTTGTACTCTAATTTTACCTTACTTATCAATCTTTTAGTCATTCTTTGCTGTTTTTTATATTCTGGCCAATCTTCTGATCTGCCTCCCACCTTTGTACAATTATGGGCTTTTTTTTTAAGTTTGATACTGTCTTTAGCTATTTTAGTTAACCACTGATGACGGCTCCTACCCTTGGAATTTTTCTTTCTCGTTGAAATGTATCTATTCTGTGTATTCTGAAATATCCCCTTAAATGTCTGCCACTGCATCTCTATTGACCTATCCCCTAACCTGATTTGCCAGATCACTTCAGCTAGCTCCGCTTTCATACCCTCATAATTGCCCTTATTTAATTTTAAAATACTTTTCTTGGAACCATTCTTCTCTCTCTCTCAAACTGAATGGAAAATTCAATCATATTATGATCGTTGCTACCTAGGGGTGCCTTAACCAAGAGGTCATTAATTAATCCTATCTCTTTGCCCAATACCAGGTCTAGTATAGCCTGCTCTCTGGCTCCAGAACGTATTATTCCAAGAAATTATCCGGAAAACATTCTATGTATTCCTCATCTAGATACCTCTGCCCATCTGATTTTTTCAGTCTATATAGAGGTTAAAATCCCCCATAAATATCGCTGTACCTTTCTGACAGGCTGCCATAATTTCTTCCTTTATACCTGTCCCACAGTGTGGTTAATGTTAGGTGGCCTGTACACCACTCCCACAAGTGACTTCTTGCCTTTATGATTCCTCATCGCTACCCAAACTGCTTTTACATCCTGGTCTGCTGAACTTAGGTCATCCCTCTCTATTGTGCTAATACCAGTTAGATGTGGAAGGGGGCAGTGAGAGTGAAAGTGGGGTGGGCAGAGCAAAGGGAGGTAGAAAGGAGGGAGAGACAGGCAGAGGGAGTAGTTGAGCAAATGTAGAGGAGATAGAGAAAGGAACAACCCAAATGAGGGAAGGAGGGCATTGGAATAGTAGAGAAGGGGAGAGGAAGTGAGAGGGAGAGGGGATTTAAATGCAAGAGACAAGTGTCAAGTTTTGTCATTAATTCTCATTTAGGGCAGCCAGTCCAAGAGGAAAATGCTCAATGATGGGGAGAGGGGTGTTGAGAGGCTGATTGAGCCACTGCTGAGGTTGTTAGGGTGTATGTAAGGAGTGAGATGTCAGAGGAATGGGTGACACACAACCATCAGGCAGATAACACAGCTGAGAAACACTCTCAATCAGGTTGTGGTGAACATAATGAGGGACCTGACTTTGTCTTAGAATCTGTTTATCCCCAGCATTTGGAGCATATTGGCAAATGGTGTAACTGGACTACAAACATGTCATTGTGAGGCCATGGCTTTGAATGAAATACCAAATTGTGTAAATCTGCAGTTAATGGCCTGGGAGATGGGGAGGGAGAAGGAATGGATGATATGATTTCCTTTCTGGGTATGTGAAGGCAGGAGGTTTTGATTTGAGTTATGCACACATTGAACACACAGCCACTGCTGTGATAAATACTCATACTAGCCATTTGCGCTTCTGCGTAACGGTTCGGCCAAGGGGCAGCTGTGATTTCCCCCGCCGCTATCCTTCGAAGCACAAGACTACATGGAAATTCTGTCAAGTTATTAAATCTATGAAGTCTGAGCACTGGTTGTTACAGTTGGCTGATAGGGAGTCAATTATAGTGACACTGCCACAGTAACTTTAGTTTATTCTCACTGTGACCTACTGCATCACCTACAGGCTCAATGCCTATGAAACATTAGGGCTAGTCATCGTTTTTGATATATAATGCATACATATATTGTATTTCTGATATGTTTCGAAAAATGTTTCTCCATCTATTTTATTTTGAATTATTACATTGAGTGCTAGAAGCTAATTGTCTCCAGTGTTGGAGCATTAGAACCTTTAGGATTAGAATCTTTCATTGCTAATATAGTGGCCTGAAAGTAATTTACTTTAACATTAGCCAGATTTATTAGTTTAATTGTATTTTGTGAAAACCAGATATACACCTATATATTTACAATATGTTGCACTTATAGAATTAATGAGATAATTGTGCACGGGGTACAAATTCTTTTATTAACAGCGGTTTATTTAACTGCAGTGGGTGAGGAGAAAACTCTTTTTATATGCAGAATTTGAAACTAAATTAGTATTCATGGGCAGTATGATGGGAGATCCACTAGTTGCAGACCTGTGTCGTCGTCATAACTAGAACAAGACATAATATTGTCAACAAACTGTGGAAAGATTTAGATTTAGGAAGTATGATCTAGTTTGGAAGAGGTCTCCATACCCAAACTCCAAATTCAAAGCAAACTCGGGAGTGATTCACTCCTGAGGTCATGAAAGGCACTACATGAATGCAACTCCCTCTTTTCTTCTCTCTGATACTCTGTTATTCTTCTACTCCTATAAGTCCCAATGCAGCAGGCACATCTCCAACTGTAGCTTCTCTTTCAGAATACTCCAATGTTTCAAACTCTATCCTCTTCTTTATTTTGGTGATGCTATTCAGCCACATCATCTGCAGGCATAGGCCCTGTCAGTCCACAGCTCCATCGGTTTGCTCAGTACCGTTTCCCTGGTGATTGTAATTTCACCAAGTTCCTCTCTTCCTTCCACCTCCTGATTTACAGCTATTACTAGAATGTTTTTTGTATCCTCCATAGTGAAGATATATGTTTTAAAGTGTTTGGTCTCACTGGCCAGGACGAGGACTTGCAGTGTTTTCTTCTGAGCAGGAAGCAGGCATTGAGTGTTGCTTTTGGTAGCTGCACTCTGTCATTGAGTATTCCTTCTCCCTCTTTGTGGAAAGCTAGAAAAAGAGGGCAAGTGACGGCATCCAGCTAAACTTAAATTGATGCTTCATGTTTGCCAACAGTGGTAGTCCAGTACTGCAGAGGTTGATATTAAGTGTAAAGCAAAATCCAGAAACTTGAGAGAAACATTATTTTATTTTTGATGTATCTAGTAGACATGCTTTCACATGCCATCTATTTTTGACTGTAACTGACCAAATCCATTTTGTGTGTCTATGGCTCTTTCTCTGTATCCTTGTGGCCCACATTTTGTAATGCCGGTGAAACTGTCAGCATTCGCCATCTTACCCTACAAAACTGACAGCAACTTCTGGCATCCGCATGTGCACGGTTAAACACAGAAATTCAGAAGTTGCTATCAACGATTCCCTGCTCCTCCACAGGGTACGCCTTTGAAGTCCCTGCAGACGTCAATCTTTAGAAATCACTGAACTGACAAGAGCTTCGCTTTTAAGCTGTAATCTTGCTGTTAAAAACCCCCAAATGCCGTACAAAGTCATAACTACTGCGGAAGAACCTTTCTGGCCCTGGAAAACTAATTTTCTATTTATGTAATGCTGTTTTTTTTCCCCCATTATGATGAACATTCCATAGTTTTTAAAATTTTAAGCTTTGAAAAAATATATATTTTATGGTATTTCAGCCTCTAATGTGTATGTCCTAATCTTTATTTTGTGCTCTGTAAAATTTATAAAAAGTGAAGGATAATCAATGTATTTTACTTCCTGGTTTGTTTGAGAATTCTTCAATGTGATTGGCTAGTTACCCTGCTGATGACATCACTGTTGCTGGACACTTATAGACACCCATGACTTGTCGTCATATTCAAATTAAAATCGGGAAAGGCTAAATCCACGCCACGGAGATCATGAGATTTATCTGGGCAGCTTTCTTTGAGTTCAGTGGCGAGAGCCATCACTTCACTGTTCACCACAAAATCCAAGCTGTTGTGCATCTGTAGATTTCTCGTCTGGTTGTGTTCCCGATCGTGTTCTCTCTCTGCACTCGACATTTTTTCTCTCTCTTCCTCTTCCACTCCCATCCCATGTCGACTTGGTTCAGTGCGATCTTGCTTCTGAGTCAGAAGGTCATTGGTTCAAGCCTCATTACATGACTTTAATATAAAATCTAGTCCAATCTGTCCACACAGTACTGAGTTTCCAACGTTTAGAGGAGACGCTAAAATTTAGGCTTTATCTGCCCATTCAGGAGATTGTTCGAGATGCATGTCACCGGCAGCATCGAAAATATACACCACAAAAACCATTTTATATTCTCCCTAGTCATTTATTTCATTGCTGTTTGTGCGATCTTGCTGTGATAAAAATTAGGAGTAACAAAACTAAAGATAATTATCAGAGATATGAAGAGTAGTAGCAAGATTGGAGGATTAAATGAGAATAAAATATAAGGCCAGCTAATGATATGAAACTCAACAGGACTGTTAGGCATATAAATAGTAAAGTGAGGACAGGGCTGTTCAGGGATGAAGGAGATAGTCTGATTTTGGCAATGAAGTTATAGTAGAGATATTAAGATTTGTATTACAAATAATGGTGGAAATGAGAATGTATAGGTATATGAGGAGGATGTGGAATAATTGTTACAGATAACTCTAGAGAAAGTTAGCAAAACCTAAGCTGATATGCAGCCAAAGATTTTGATGGAAGTCTTGATATAAAGACTCTAAGCCAACATTTTGCAATCCTCAAGGTTGAAAAAAGAAAATAAAAATGGAAGACTTGAATTTATATAGCATGTTTCATGACCTCAGGACATCTCAAAGCGCTTTACAGCCAATGAAGTACTTTTGAAATGTAGTCACTTTTGTAATGTAGGAAATGCGGCAGCCAATTTGTGCACAACAAGCTCCCACAAACAGCAATGTCCAGGTAATCTGTTTTTGTGATATTGATTGATGGATAAATATTGACCAGGACACCGGGGTAACTCCCCTGCTCCTCTTCGAAATAGTGTCACGGGATCTTTTACATCCACCTGAGAGGGTAGGCGGGGTCTCGGTTTAACATCTCATCCAAAAGATGGCATCTTCGACAGTGCAGCACTCCCTCAGTACTGCACTGGAGTGTCAGCCTAGATTTTTGTGCTCAGGTCTCTGGAGTGGGACTTGAACCCACAACCTTCTGACTCAGAGGGGTGAGTGTTACCACCTGAGTCAGACCTGACACATTGTGCTGTGGAACTGGAGAGTAGCCAGTCTAAGCCATGTTGACAAATTTAATAGGGTTTTTACAAGAAGTGACATTGGAAAGACTGAAGCTATTGTCTATGACCCCACCAAAAATTCTGTGTCCTTGCCCCTAATTATGTCTTCCTCCTCAGTCAACTGTTGGTAACCTGCCCATTCTATTTGCCACAGGTACCAACCTCCTATTCTCTCCATCACAAAGGCTGTATACTTCCACCTTCATAACATCATCCACCACCATCCCTACCTCAGACCATCTGCTGCAAAACCCCTCATCCATGACTTTTGTCACTTCATTTTTGACTATTCCAATGCTCTTTTGACCAGCCTTGCAACTTTCACCCTCTATTAAATTTAGCACATTATTACAAGGTTTTTGTATTAACAACTTAGAATTCTGTGTTTTTTAAAAAAAAACTGAAAAAGATTTTACAGTGGACATTTGGACACCTGCAAATTGCTGAAATTTGTGAATGTTTTGAAAGGAAGCTGAACTTGTATATAAGGACAGAAAACAGGCAATTTCAAGGAAACCAGCAAGGGGTTTGACCTCAGAGCGACTCTGTCTGGACGAGGGAGACTCTGTCTGGACATGTGACCTGTTTCGGAAAGTTTTGCTTTCACTTCGGACCCTTTAAAAAGTCAGTGAGTTGGACAAAGAGCAGGCATTTGAAATTTAGTTTTTGACCAGCCTAGAGATTAGAAAAAGAAAAAATGTTGCCTCTCTCTGCAGAGGAATCCTGCATCTCTTTGAGGTTTAATATATATTAGAGTTGTAGTGTATTGGTCAGTGTGCTAGTTATGTAAAACCTACTGCCTAGTGTCACAATAAGAAATGCAAAATAAAGGAAGATAGTAACATTTTCATTTTGAGATACCTTCATGCCTCCATTTACAAAATGTTCTTGCTCCAAACGAAGCAAGATGTTATTTATCTGCATTTATACTTTTTATTTCTACCATTTAAACTGATCTATAAACTTAAGTATTGCTTTAGTTTGAATTGTCTTTGCAGATTATGGCAGACCCACATGTCAGAATTGCATAAGCAGAAGAAGTTTTGCACAGACTAATAGTAGGAGTGTATGTTGTGATGTTGATGTGTTCTGCAGATTATTTGCACAGATCAGACTTGTATCCCAGAGCGGAATTCAGCATATAAATTATATTGGGTCCCACCAAGCAAGTTTTCCACCTACTGCAGCATTTTTGATGCAGCATTTCACATCTTCTGTTTATTATTTCATCGTATTGTCAGAACAAATTTGATATCACAGTGCCACCTCAAGGTAGATTGTGTATAGTACTTTTCTTTAATGCTTGTCCAACTTTAATGTTGGTCTGATTTGAATTGTAGCATGCTTAAATGCCAAGCAAAGTGGTAGCATTTTATTTAATCCATTGAAACACTACAATTTTAGTTTTCAGTCTTTCAGCATTGTGAATTGGATTCCAAGTCAAATGGTGTAATTAAAAAATACTGGAACAAGTCAGCCTTGTACCTTTTTTCTCTTGGTGCCATTTAGACTAATGTTGCTACTTGAAAGATCTAAGTCTTGGGTGGTTAATTCAGTGCTGGAGAGAGTTTAACATGATGCAGTCAGAGATGAGGAATTGCATTTCCTTGGTACTTAGTCCATTCCAGAGTCAAATGACAGTGGGTAATATAATGGAAAAAGTGAACTCCAAATGAACTTACATTTGTGATAGTTTCTGGCGCTTGTGTCTTGTGTCAAGTTGATCTTTGTGGGCTAGAATACATTATTAATGCATACCACTCTAGCTTTCATCAAGTTTATAAACTCTGCATTTGGATAGCTTGCTTTCTTTTCAAGGTTTAAAAAAAAATCCTTTTGTAGATCACAAAATTGCTCAAATATGCGGCCAGAGAGGCAAGTTTAAACAGAACTAGTGTTATAGATGCAGTGAGTGAAATTACTAAGCAGGCAGCTGTGCCAGAGCTAATGCAAACTTCTGAAGACTTAAGAGCTCTTTTACTCCTGGATCTGTAAGCTTGGAAAATCTTCTGAAATGGAAATCTTTTGTTTTTGGAATATAATTTGAATGGGTAACATAAAGCCTTTTATATAAAAAAAACCACTGATGTTTTAAATGATGAAAAGTTATACTTATTCTTGAGTAGTTGCGTAACAATTGCGTACTTGTCTTCTGTGCTGTACACAAGAGGTTATTGCCCTTGTGTTATGACACAGCCCTTTTTCCGCTCCTATCTTCATTGTGAATGTATTGATTTCACTTAATTCTTAGTCAATCTTTTGTAAGATGTCATAAATAGTGTTGGTGGGCTAGGGCCAAATAGCATTTCAAATTTTATGCTTCTGTCATGTGTGTTTCTGTCACTGTCTCAGTCTATAAATATATACACTATTGGTCTAGATTTTGCAGTAGAAATAATGTTGAGGCCATCGGTGCTCACCATTATTATGGATTAAATCGGGCAGCAACTTCTGGCATCCGCACACGCGCAGTTAAATGTGGAAATCAGGAGGTTACTGTCTGAGATTCCCTGCTCCTGCACAAGCTGTGCTGTAACGGTTCCTTGCCGAGAGATTTGGCATTCACATACTGGCCTAGTCAGCGACACCCACATCCCACAAGCGAATAAAAAAAAAATGTGGATTGCTATGAATTTGTGATACCGAGCCACTAAATACTCACTAAACATGCCAGAAAAAGTTAGCGCTTATCCATTCAAATCTAATTGAATTTTTAATGCCATGGTAAGTCTTAATTCATGCCAAGCAACCTCTCTGGTACTGAAGATTTACTTAACAAGTGTGAAGTCTCAATTATTAAGATTTTACTTATTGTTGGGAATTTAACATACTTTTTAACATTTTTATGCGCGATTTTGCATTGAATGAAATATTCTAACTTGCACTTTCTGGTTTAGACTCGCCACGTCTCAGTAAGGTTCTTCAATCTGAATGATTAGGGAGACATGCCATTGCTTGCCCTGTTCACATGGGCCCAGATCCCCTGTAGTGGGTGCTGCACTGTTTTGGTCTCTAATTACTGCAAGTTGCAGTGCAAAAGCCTGCAGAAAGCCTGTGGGCAAGTGCAGTTATAATGAATGGCGAGCACCGTTCGTTCATTGCTGTGCAAAATCTCGGCCTATATTTTTAAAATGTAGGTTTCAGTAACCTATTGCAATTTAAGCAGATGGAAATTTAAGTTTAGCAGAATTTCAGGTATGCAAAAGTGCTGTGCAAAGTAATTGTCTAATTGCATTAATAGATTACTGTGAAATACTTCAGTAGTGAATCTTTTTTCCTTAATATTGTACGAAAGTTCTCTTACAGCTTTAGTTGAGAATTCTGACTCTGGAAAATAACTACCTTATTTAAAATCAATTTTTTAGTGATTGCAAGGTATGTTTTGTCAGTAGTAACCCGTGAATTTAAATAGTTGATGAAATGCAGTCTTAAAATTTGCCTGTTTTAGAAGTACTGCAGCTGTAAATTTGCTATATTGTAGATTTAACAAGCCAGTTAAGAATTCCCATAAATATTTAACTTAATTCCTTTTGCAGAGGCAAAATTCCTCAGAAGGACCTGGAAGGATTATTTCAGGGTATGAGTGGTGATTTTACCAGTGAAAACTTCTCTGCCACCTGGTATCTGATAGAAAATCACTCTGCTACGAGGTTAGTGAAAAAGCATCATTGCAACGAGTGTCCTGATGCTTGGTTCGAATCTCTCATGTTGTACAATGAGTCTAACTTCTCGAATAATCATTGTTCATTAAAAACTTCAAAATTTAAAAAGAAACCCTTCTTTGTAATTGTCATGGCGTTCTAAACCTTCCACCATTACTTCGGCAGAAACCCGGAGGAAGAGCACAGTTGGCCATTTACACTGTTTCTCTGGGGTTACAGTTAGTCTACCAAAGTTAATGTAGGAGATTGGGCGACCCCCCTCTCCCCAAGGTGATTCAAAACCCCCCCACAACTCCTGTGTTTAGCTACCTTTATTTGTGATTGGTGGTGTGCTAGGGTTGCAGCTTCTGACGTACAGCTTGTGCCAACCCTGTAATAAAATTGCCAGATTTGTCAAAGCCGGATGTTAGGAAGATCAGTGTTTTTATTTTAATAAAGGCAGAAAGCATTGGCCTTGGCACCAGATAAGTGCAGCATAAAAACATCTTTTGGGAGCTACAAAGAAACGTGTTTTAGAAGTGGTCATATATTACAGGCAGCAGATTTGTAAAAGTATTTTCTGTTCCTGAAAAAACTAGACACAATATATTTTAATAAAAGCAAACTACTGTGGATGCTGGAAACCGGAAATCAAAACAGAAAGTGCTAGAAAAACTCAGCCGGTCTGGCAGCATCTGTGGAGAGAGAAGCAGAGTTAACGTTTCAGGTCAGTGACCCTTCTTCAGAACTGGTATATATTTTAAATATATTTTAAAGTGGAGGCTATTGAGCATCAGATTGTGAGGTAGGTAGAGCTATTGTGCAGACATATTTTCAATTCTGTAAGAAGGTTTTCCAGAAATTTTTAATGCTGAGAATTATAAAGCAAACATAAGAAACGGATGGAGCCGAGGGATGGTAGTGTCTAAATTAGATAAGTAATTTTTTGATGAAATTAGATAAGTAATATTTTGATATGGAAACATTCTGCAATCCTTTTATTAAAAATTAGTTTTCTTGTCCTATGTGCAAAAGTTTTGAGGTACCATACATCACACATACTAAAACCTCTTGAAAAGACTTGCGTTGTTGTTTCCTGGGGCAGTGGAATCACCATTATCTATCATAATAGAAATTGTCGGATAACAGAGATCCCAAAGAGCCTTACCCATATTTCACCATTACCTTTGGTAATTGAATAAAAAAATACAATGCAAATTACAGAACCGAAGGAAATTATGCTGCTTTATTTACCAAGGAAAAGGAACAAAACACAAATAGCAAAAGAAATATTAGAGATACATTAGAGGTGTCAGCAAATCATTTTTCTCCTGAAAATTCTGATAGATAATTGGGAAGGTGGAACCACATTAATATCCATCTGCCGTATCTCAATCTATCAATGTAATTTGTCCAAGTCTCTCTGAAAATAGTCAAGCCCCCTTCTACTCAATACCTGCATACAGTTTTTTAAAATCATAAACAAGTTTAATAGAACTATTGCACCCTGTTACATATCTTATAAATAGCAGGGGTTCCAAATTAGAATTCTATAGCACTCCATTGGTTTCTTTTTCTGTGAGCATTGTCCATTTATTAATAACTTTCCTCTTCTGTTGCCAGTTCATATATGCAATTTGTTAGCTGTTAAGCCTCCTTACTAATCTCACATGACGCATTTTGTCAAACCCTTTTGAAAATCTAAACAAACTATATTTACTGGATTATCTTGCCCACCAGCTTAGTTGCACCTTCAAAGAATTGCAGTTGGTTTATGAAGCATTATCTCTTCGAAACTGCACAGACTGTTCTCTATGACACTCTTGCTACTTAATTGTTCATTTGTAACACTTTGTACAAAGCTGCCAAGCATTCTTCCCACTACAAGTGTTGTTACTGGGCTTGTAGTTACCAGGTCCGTGCTCCTTTTAAGCTACATTTCCTGACCTGCAATCCTTGAATATTTGTGGAGCTCTGAAAAATAATTATTTTTGTTGATATAATTAGTTTACTCAAATTAAATTCTGGGCACAACATGGAATTCACTCACTATTGCCATGTATAATGCTTTTTTTCTGGCATAAAGATGCTATTGCTGTCCTCATAGGAATAATTAAACTATTTTGACTTGAGTCAAATATTCCAGCTGTTAATGAAATATGAAATTCATGTCCTTATACCATAGCAGGCTTACTTAGTAATTACGTAACAAAGTGTATTTTTAATTGTTATTTTTAAAGTTCATGAGTGCTTATATGTAGCCAGCAACCAGTTATTGTAACTTCTGTAATTTATCTCTCTTTCCCACTGCCCCCCTCATCATGGATGAGCAGTTCAAATTGGTAACTTGCTCATAGCCGCCTTCCAGTGCCATTTTTAACATTGCAAGGATGTAGATAACAATGATGACATCCACACACTTTTGCCTTGGAAAATGCCAACGTTTTGCCCATCATTCCCATTATAGAGCAATTGAGCTTAGTGGAATTGTTAATCAAGCATTTGTCCTTTTATGCTGTTCTATAACTCTACCCTGAGGCACAGTGTGGCTTTCGTGCAGAGAGATCGACCATTGACATGCTGTTCTCCCTTCGTCAGATACAGGAGAAATGCCGTGAACAACAGATGCCCCTCTACATTGCTTTCATTGATCTCACCAAAGCCTTTGACCTCGTCAGCAGACGTGGTCTCTTCAGACTACTAGAAAAGATCGGATGTCCACCAAAGCTACTAAGTATCATCACCTCATTCCATGACAATATGAAAGGCACAATTCAACATGGTGGCTCCTCCTCAGAGCCCTTTCCTATCCTGAGTGGTGTGAAACAGGGCTGTGTTCTCGCACCCACACTTTTTGGGATTTTCTTCTCCCTGCTGCTTTCACATGCGTTCAAATCCTCTGAAGAAGGAATTTTCCTCCACACAAGATCAGGGGGCAGGTTGTTCAACCTTGCCTGTCTAAGAGCGAAGTCCAAAGTACG
Source organism: Heterodontus francisci (assembly GCF_036365525.1). Classification (NCBI taxonomy): domain Eukaryota; kingdom Metazoa; phylum Chordata; class Chondrichthyes; order Heterodontiformes; family Heterodontidae; genus Heterodontus; species Heterodontus francisci. The sequence goes on from NC_090372.1 coordinate 19,227,614, forward strand.
GAAAGTCCTCATCAGAGAACTCCTCTTTGCTGACAATGCTGCTTTAACATCTCACACTGAAGAGTGCCTGCAGAGTCTCATCGACAGGTTTGCGTCTGCCAGCAATGAATTTGGCCTAACCATCAGCCTCAAGAAAACAAACATCATGGGGCAGGACGTCAGAAATGCTCCATCCATCAATATTGGCGACCACGCTCTGGAAGTGGTTCAAGAGTTCACCTACCTAGGCTCAACTATCACCAGTAACCTGTCTCTAGATGCAGAAATCAACAAGCGCATGGGTAAGGCTTCCACTGCTATGTCCAGACTGGCCAAGAGAGTGTGGGAAAATGGCGCACTGACATGGAACACAAAAGTCCGAGTGTATCAGGCCTGTGTCCTCAGTACCTTGCTCTACGGCAGCGAGGCCTGGACAACGTATGCCAGCCAAGAGCGACGTCTCAATTCATTCCATCTTCGCTGCCTTCGGAGAATACTTGGCATCAGGTGGCAGGACTATATCTCCAACACAGAAGTCCTTGAAGCGGCCAACACCCCCAGCTTATACACACTACTGAGTGAGCGCCGCTTGAGATGGCTTGGCCATGTGAGCCGCATGGAAGATGGCAGGATCCCCAAAGATACATTGTACAGCGAGCTCGCCACTGGTATCAGACCCACCGGCCGTCCATGTCTCCGCTATAAAGACGTCTGCAAACGCGACATGAAATCGTGTGACATTGATCACAAGTCGTGGGGGTCAGTTGCCAGCATTCGCCAGAGCTGGCGGGCAGCCATAAAGACAGGGCTAAATTGTGGTGAGTCGAAGAGACTTAGTAGTTGGCAGGAAAAAAGACAGAGGCGCAAGGGGAGAGCCAACTGTGCAACAGCCCCGACAAACAAATTTCTCTGCAGCACCTGTGGAAGAGCCTGTCACTCCAGAATTGGCCTTTATAGTCACTCCAGGCGCTGCTTCACAAACCACTGACCACCTCCAGGCGCATATCCATTGTCTCTCGAGATAAGGAGGCCCAAAAGGAAAAAAGGAATGTTCTTTTAATTCTTAACTTAGTGAGCCACCTCAGCAGATCAATGGGACCACCTGCACACTACCAAATCTCATTGCCTTCTGTTGCTTTTGAGCCTGCCTTCTTCATTTTCATACATGCATTTTCAGATAAATTTGTAATATTCGGTGCAGCCTGCTATGGACATTGTTTTCCATAGGTGGTCTCTGTAAACTAAATATCGCATTACACTTAAATGGAATCCTCCTATGATTAATTGATTACAGAGAGAATATTTGTGGGTTAACGTCCAGAGAAATCTTCCTCACCAAGATTTAAAATGAATGTCTCTCTGGTGCAATTCTTTGTTTCTTACATGATAGTATATGGGTAATCTTATAACAGAAGATATCTTGCCATTGTTTTGAATTATTTCATGCTTTTAAGGATTTAGCAACAGTTTAAAGTTTGATTTTTAAAAAAAAATCTAAAGCCTCGTTATGCATGTCAGCAGCCAGAATTGGGTGGTGCATCATTTTGTCTTATTCAGAGGAAGAGCTCATTGTCTGAAATATCAACTTCCCTTGCCGAAACTGGCCTGAAGAGTCAAATGCTCAGGTTGTAGAGCTCATGGAGCCAGGACTCCTTATTATTTTCAAATATGTGGAAGAAAAAAATTCAAACACAATAATCCAGGATACTAGAGATTTTTCTGAGACAGTTGTGCAACAGAGAACGTAGTTTGCATGCAGAGAAAAATTAATAGATGGATTCAACCACAATAACTTAAAAAAAAAACTGTACTTTATTTAACCCAGGTGCAGGGAAATATGAACTTTGAGAATTCTGCTGTTTTGGTTAACTTTTGTCTGTTTTCTCCCCTAAAGGAAATTGATTTGTGCTTAAAATTACTTTCCTGCCTGAAACTTGTGACAAAATAAACATAAAGTTCGACATTCTAAATTTATAATGCAGGTAACAGGAAGTGGAAGTCTAGTCTTAGCTCTAACCACCTATAAAACAACAAAATATAGAAGAAGCAACTGACAGACAGCATAGCCTTGTTGTAAAAGCATTAAATGATATTTGCTTGAAAGCACCATTCCCCCCCCCCCCCCCCCCCCCCCAAATAAGTCACTCTTAATTGATTAAAGAACAGTAGCTGGCAATAGCGAATAAAAGGAGTCATAAAAACAGTAACACTGTATACTATTTTGATCTTTGTTGAGCTTGGGGTTGAATTCTTGAGTATGGGAAGCAATCTGGAACAGCCTTTTACTGAAAAAAATATCCTGTCTTGGAGTGTTGTCACGCAAGAAATGGAGATGATTGAGTGTTTAGAAACTGCAGGTGATTAGCATGAAATGAGGATCAGAATTAATTAGTAGCCCCACTCCTGCAGCCCTTGTACAGCTCTCGAGTATTCTGCTTTTCTTAAAAAAAAAAGTCAGAAAGCAAGATCTGCTTTTTAGCTGAAATCGGCTTTGAGAATCATTGAAATGAAAGATTTGCACCACACTTACAACCTCAGTGTGAGCAGTGGTGCCTTCCTTGTTCTGTGATTTTAGCTGCTGGAGTGAAATTTTGGTTATCTGCAATTTGTGGTGTGGATTCTCCTAACTCTCTGTCCGAATGACTCATTTATGTAAGATAATGTGATGTTTTCCGCAATGAAGCGGTAGTATTGGACTGTTTAAACATTTTATTTTCTGTGAAATATGAGCGGAAAATTAGGTAAAAGAACAAATGTGTCACAGGCTTGTCTGGTGCGAATATATCACTTTTTAAAATTATTTCATAGGATGTGGGCAGCGCTGGCAAGGCCAACATTTGTTGCCCATCCCAGCTGCCCTTGAGATGGTGATGGGGTACAGTGAAAAGTTGGACCTTATACAGGGTTTAATTTTTTCAGATAGTTGAGTGTTTCAGGAGATAACATTATCCATATTGTCTTATGGTGCACAAGTTCTACCTGGAGTCATAGAATGATACAGCACAGAAGGAGGCCATTCAGCCCATCGTGCCTGTACCAGCTCTTTTTGAAAGAGCTATCCAATTTGTCCCACTTCCCTGCTATTTCTCCATAGCCCTGGCAATGTTTGTCCTATTATATGCCACTATCTCCAGGGAAACCATAATCTCTCTGTTGAATAATAGAGTAACAGCTATTATTAAATTACTCACAGAATATCATAGATTTATTGCTAAATTTTATCTGCATTTCTCTGAGTATTAGAAAGTATCTGAGTATTAGTATTCTCTGTGCAGAAATAATTTCCACAACTGTTTTGTGGCTGAAAAAAAATTACTGTATATTAAATATTTCAAATATGGGCATTGTTCAATTGGGTTAAGCAGGAAGTTGGCTGGAATTTAACATGACCCAGTGGGGCCGAGGACTGGGAAGCGGAGGCGGGTGCCGAAGGTGCTCCCACTGTGCGCTCAACTGCTGCCGCGATCGAGCACTAGATATCCAATGAGCGTCTTGCCGGCGGACTTTTGAACAGAAAAGGTGCAAGCGGCTGGGAAGATCTGCATCGGCGGGGGTGGGGCAAGAGCCGGAAGAAGGTGCTGACAGCCATTTAAAAGGGCTATCAGCACCTTTAAAGAGCTTCTCAGAGGACAGTGAAAGGAGCAGGAGCTACATTGAGGACACATGAAGCAGGAGCTGTCCTCTGACCTTAAAGGGCGACCCACTGGATTTTCACAGATACCAGCCTGAAACCTTGGAGGACCAGTACCCGCTTGCGGCAATGACAGCGAGAACCAACCAGATGGCCTCACAGTTCACCGATGATTCCCTGAATATCCTCCTTCAGGTGGCTAAGGCAAGGCGGATGGTCCTCTTCCCACCAGACAGAAGGAGGAGGCCTCCCCAGATCACCAGGAAGGCCTGCATGGAGGTTGCGGAGGAGGCCAGCCGCCGCGGGGTTGTGAGGAGGACGTGGATCCAGTGCCACAAGTGGGCCAACGACCTTCTCCACTCTGCTAGGGTGAGTGGCATATCTCAGTCTTTGTTGTTTGTACTCATATGGGTGGGTATCCAGGTGTTGAAAGTGGAAGCTATCCATCTGGAGTGAATGGCTGCAGCTCTGTCATGGGGTTTATGCCAGGCACATTTGACCTGCACAAGGGTGCCAACCTTACATTTGAATGACAATGGTCCCAGAGGCAGCACGCAGCAAGAGTGATGAGTGGGTGCGCCTTCGAGTTAAGTAACTGAAATGATTGTCCTGTGTCTCCACAGGAGAAGAGGGCCCAGAATGCATGTGAGAGGGCACGGACCGGTGGAGGTGTGCCGATCATTGTTATTTTCACTGCTGTAGAGGAGGAGGCAATGCTATTTGCTGATGAGGATGGAGGCCAGTCAGTTGCTGATAGTGAGGCTGGAGCACCTGGCCAGGAGAGAGAGTTCCTCAGTGCGGGCGGGGTGGGTCAGTGGCTTCAAGCAATGTAGGTTGTTTGTGCGTTCAGACATGTGGCCAGACTGCAGTCTGGAGTGTCGCAGACCTGATCATTCTGTTTTCTACTGCAGGTGAATCACAGTTGCTGCCAGGCGATGTATCTAGGGGACATACAGCCACCTCTGAGTAGGAGAAGGGGCCCTCAGCATCACATGCCTTCCCCGCACCAAGCACCAGCTCAGATATAGTCACCTCAGTTGGGATAATAGCACATCCAGATTCGTGGTCACAGCCTGGATCTTGCACTGCATAAGTGCCGGACCAGCTGCCAGAGGTAGTTTCGGCAGATGCCTCTGACGCTCAGAGGACTGTGGGAGGCCAGGCCAGTGCTGAGCCCCATGCTGATGATGAGCCTCTGAGGTTATCCATTCGGTGGCAGACGCTGCAGGTGCAGCGTGAGGTGTGTGATGATCTGGTGGAGTTACTAGAGACTATGCGTGCTCTGGCTCTGACTTTGGAGGAATCCTTCCAGTCCATGAGTTCTGCACAGTCCCCGTCATCTGAATGACTGGCTTCCTCCATTGACAGATTGGCGACTGCTGTGGAGAGTCAGCTCCAGCAGGCCACCCAGTGCCTGGAGATGCGCAGAGACTTGCACAACATCATAGTGTCAGTGAGCTCCATGTATCATGGCAATGCGTGAGAGGGACGAGGCACCTGGGGTCTCCTCCAGGTGATCATCCCTCTCGGGTCAGCAGGGAGGCCCAAATGAACCTCATGATGGCAGAGGAGCAACAGCAGTCTGCATCTGGGGGCTTCTCTCAGACTGCTTCTGATGCAGACAGTGGCTCCTTGGCCCCTCTGCTAGTAAAACTAGCACCTCTGAATGCTAGGATGACAGAGGGTGGTCCTGAGACTGCTCAAGGTCGCCTCAACATGCCAGGGTGCTCACGGCCTCGGGCAGCCAGAGGACAGCTTCCAAGGTCATCCCAAGCCACGGGGCAGCCTGATAAGCCACCTGCCTCTGCCATAGCTGGCAGCAAAGGGGAATTGACAGGCTTGAGTACTCGGAAACGATTTAAGAGATCACTGTAACTACACTAGTGTTTCACTGGTGTGATTTTGATCCATGTTAATTTTTGTGCAACTTTCCGCAGACTTTATTAAAGTTTTCCTTTTGCTTATTTATGTCTCAAGTAACTGATGATGTATGAGGCGAACTTTTTCTTCTGCACGAGATGGAGACTTGCGGGAGTTGCACCAGTGGGCCATGGTGTGTTGGAAGGAAAGGTGGACCATAGCAGCTGAGATTAGCCCTTGCAGTGAGTGATTTTGGGGTTCCAGCAGATGTGAATGCCTGAAGTCAGATCGACATGACAGTCACTGGCAGACCGCATGGCTCATGAACCTCAGGTTAGGGCTTCTCCCCCCCCCCCCCCCCCCCCCCCCCCTCTGCAGCACCAGGTTATGTAAGGCGCAGCAGGCAACCACAATGCGAGGTACGCTTGCTGGCGAAAACTGAAGGACGCCACTTGAGCAGTCCAGGCACCTAAAGCTGATCTTTGGAAGACTTGTAGTCTGTTCAGTGGTGACTCTGATCGTTGCAGGGCTTGCATTGTAGCATTACTCTGCCTCATTCTGTGAGTTCCTCACGGGTGTCATCAGCCATCTCTTCAACGGGTGTAACCCCTGTCACCAAGTGTCCATCCTTGCAGGCACTCAGTGGGGTTGAAAAGCCTTGGCACCTGGGAGTTCAGGAGAATGAATGCGTTGTGACTGCTTCCTGGATAATGAGCATGCACCTGCAATATACTTTTACTGTGGTCACAGACAAGTTGCACATTCAACGAATGAAATCCTTTTCAATTAATGAAGGCCCTTGGCTGGCCTGCAGGAGCTCTGATGGCCACATTTGCACAGTCAGTCCTTGGACCATGGGGAACCCAGTGATGGTGCTGAAGCCTTTGGCTCTCTTGGGCTGACTGGCTGTCTGAATCAGTCTTGAACTTGATGAACTGGTTGGCCCACCTGAATATGGCATCAATTACCAGCCTTATGGGGTGCTGTGCAGATAATTGTGAGATTCTGCAGATGCCTCCTGTAGAAGCCTGGAAAGAGCCTGATGAATAGAAGTTCAGAGCCACCGACATTGGATGACCACCCACGCAGTTGGAGCTGCCCTCTGCTGCCATCATCCCACAGAGATGTCGCAGTCTTCTAAGGCATTGGCTCTCTGACATCTGCAAGGAGCTCAACCTCTGCTGCTACACCCTGCCGTCCGGGTAGACTTGTCTCATAGGTGGTGTTTGCTCCTGTTGCACTCTGTGGCATTCTGCCCCTCCTCCATTACTAGGCTGCAGCTGGCCAGCAGATAGCTGATTTCCTTGGCCACTTGGCCGCCTGTCCCTCCTTGTACCGTTCTCTTCCTCGTTGGAGGACCTTCCTCCAGAGTGGATAATGCCCATGGCAATAGCGCTCCAAAGATGTATTGGGGACAGCTTTTTGTTTCCTGCTGCAAGGACAGGCACTCGCAACCCCCTCCCCTACCCGGGATAAATCACAGGCGCTGTGGCCCTACCAGGAGTATTACTCACTCGTGAGCCCTGGTGTGCCAGCAATATCAGCCCGACCTTTGAATTTGCTGCTAAATAAAACACACAAAACAGAAAATTCCAGTACCACACTCCTTCAGTGAGAGAGCAATTGCTGCTGTTGGGTCTGCGACCGCCCCCCCTGCCCCCAGTGTGAGCCGTGCGCAGAACATAAAATGGCCCAGGCAACGTAAAATGGCTGTCAGTTGGCTTTTTAATCACTTTAGTTGGCTGTCAGTTGCCTTAAGTCAAACAGTGAGCAGCATCCCCACCTGTCATGTAACTGTAAAATGGTGATCTGGCATCATGCCATCGGGGATCAGTTCCGATGTCATCGCCCGCCATTTTGCACTGCAGCCGGCTCTGAAGATGCCCGATTTGAGAAGGTAAAATTCCGGCTATTCTTTAAACAGTATTGCATATTTAATTATATTCAACTGTCGGGCATTAACTGGACATTCACATATGCTCCTATCGGTAGGTGCACAGTGAAACTGTTGGCTGGATAAGAAAGGATTTAAGTGTGTAAAGAGAGAGAGAGATACTGTAAGATTCTCTGGTAATGTTATATTGTTGATCTGCACCTAATTTGTTTTGTCTTGACTAAATTTTATCATTCAAGCAAAAATCAAGAAAGAAAAATATAATCTGCCATGTTAACAGGGGGAGAAGGGAGATTTCATGTGTTTTGGAGTAATCTGTCATAGCTGAAAATTGTTCAGTACCCTTTTGAAGTATATTTCCATTCTTGTGTTCTGCAACCCACCTATGAACTCTTTGATCCACTGACATACTTGTGTTATTTTTAATCTTTTTCAAAGTTTGTGTTTTTGAATGTGGGTGATGTTGACGAGGCTGCATTAATTGTCCAACTTTGAAACAGCATGGGTTGCCAGGCCACTTCAGAGTTTTAAGAATCAATCATGTAGTCTGGGACTGGGGTCACATGCAGACCACACCAGATCGGGCTGACAGATCTCCTTGGGTTTTTACAATGCTGATGTCTGACTTCAATTATTTAGATTGACATTTTTTTTAAATCACTTCTTCAGAACTACAGAGGATATTTGAAATATCTTTTATAAAAGATTCTTTGACTGTTAAGTGTAGAATATTTGTTTTCCATTAAAATGTGAAAACTAAATGTTGAATAATGTGTTTCATCACCTGAAATGCTTTTTATGGTCTTAAGTAGTTCAAGCCTCCCAAGCCAGTGACCTCTGCCACCTAGAAGGATGAGGGCAGCAGGTGCTCGGGAACACCATCACCTCCAAGTTTCCCTCCACCACACGTCATCTTGACTTGGACATATATTGCCATTACTTCATTTTTGCTGAGTCAAAATGCTGGCGCTCCCTACCTAACAGCATTGCACAGTCAGTCCTTGACATAGATTTCAGTTGTTTAAGAAGGTGGCAAATCACTTTTTGAAGGGGGTGAGCATTAATGCCAGCCTTATCAGCCATGGTCCCATCCCCAAGAATGGATTTTTTAAAAACTGCACAAATACTGTGTTCTGATTTTTTTTTTGTGTGTGGGGGTAGGGGGTGGTGCACAGACTGAAGGTACCTATGCGTGTTTTGAGTTTACTTAAAAATAAACTTTGGTCGTTTTCCTTTAAATGTTCAGTTTCCTACTGTTAAAGATTTTGGAAGAACTGAGGCAATTTATCACAATACCATTTGTGTTCTGTTTTTCTTTCTTTTGCATTAATATGCTACTTTTTCCTCTCTTTTACTTTCCAGCTTTGATCAGCTGAAAGTTGCTGCAAATTTTTTAAGGAAGCAGGCAAACAAGAAGAATGAGGGGAGCTTAGCCTATGTGAAAGGAGGCCTCAGTACATTCTTTGAGGCCCAGGACGCACTTTCAGGTAATTGTTTTGGTATGACCTTGTCTCAAATTCATTTATTTTTCTAGGATACAGTACAAGAGCATAAACTATTCCAACTGTAGAGGTCAGAGGTGAAAAAAAACTTTGCAATCTTGTTTCCTAAATTTTGAAATATTCCTTTACTTAAAAAAAAAATCTAAATTAAGAATCACCTGAGAATCTCCAACCAGAGGAAATAATCTTTCTCCATTTACTCTTTCAAAACTTTTCTTAATTTTAAAAACCTCTGTTATATTTTCTCTAAATCTTCTCTGCTCCAGTGGAAATAGTTCCAGTATCATCATTCTTTCATTAAAGCTGATGTTTCTCATCTCTGGTAAGTCTCTTTTCTTTATGGCTTTAATAGTCTTTCTATAATGTGTCTACCAGAATTACCTGTAGTACACTAACTGTGGCCTAACCATTACCATGTACATTTTCATTATAAATTTTTGGTTTTGCCCTTTTATATTCCTATTTGCAACCCAAACTGCAATTGAATTTTTTATGGATTTATTCATAATTACACTTTCAAGGGATTCTGTATTTGCAGGCCAGGCAACATCTGTGCAGGGAGCAAACAAAGTTAATGTTTCAAATGTGCAAACATTGTTCGATATTGCAGATGAACTGTATTTAAAAAGGGAGAATGGGAGGGGGAAAAATCACATGTAGGGAAAGGTGTAGGATGACATCTGAGAATGTTAAGAGCAGTAAGGGTGGAAATCATTGAGCTACTGGCCATAATCTTCCAATCCTCCTTCGATACAAGGGTGGAGGACTGGCGAATTGCAAATGTTACATCCTTGTTCCAAAAAGGATGTAAGGATAGGCCCAGCAAATACATGCCAGTTGATGGTGGGAAAGCTTTTAGAAATAATGGTCCAGGACAAAATTTACAGCCGTTTGGAAAAGTGTGGATTAATTAAGGAAAACTAGCACAGATTTGTTAAAGTCAAATTGTGTTTAACCAACTTGATTGAGTTTTTTGATGAGGGTGCAGAGAGGGTTGATGAGTATTATGCAATTAGTTGATGTGTACGTGGACTTCCAAAAGGCACTTGATAAAGTGCCACATAATAGACTTGCCAGCAAAGGTGAAGCCTATGGAATAAAAGGGACAGTGGCAGCATGGATATGAAGTTGGCTGAGTAACAGAAAACAGAGTAGTAGTGAATGGTTGTTTTTGAACTGGAAGATACTGTACATTGGGGCTTCCCAGTGGGCAGTATTAGAACCACTGCTTTTCTTGTTATGTATTAATGACCGAGACTTGGGCGTACAGGACACAATTTCAAAATTTGCAGATGACACAAAACTTGGAAGTATTGTGAACTTTGAGGAAGATAGTGATAGACTTCAAGAGGACATAGGCTGGTGGAATGGACAGACATGTGACAGATGAAATTTAATGCAGAGAAATGTGAAGTGATACATTTTGGTAGAAGGAACAAGAACAGGCAATACAAAATAAAGGGTACAATTCTAAAAGGGTGTAGGAACAGAAAGACTGTTGCTGCAAATTGCATAAATCTGTCTATCCTCCTACCTTTGTCACTTGTTGCCTTTAACAGGTGGGTAGTACATGATTGGTCATGTGCCAGTTTGTCATATGGATATAAAGACTACCTGACCCTCTGTAGACCATGGTCTATCATTTGAATAGCCCTGAGCTGAGGACGAGTTCCAAAGACTCTGTTTCTAACTAGTGAAATGACAAAGATTATAACAGTAACTTTGTCATGTGATAAACAGCAGTTCAGTCTATTAAGTGCCCAATTAGCCACTTGATCTTCATAATTTCAAAGTGTTAACCATCTTTGTTGCTTTAGTATCAGAAATGGCCTGGTCCTAAATATTTTACAGTTAGTTGCAGAAGACATGCTTGCAACTTTCAATACTATTTTGAAAGAGATGGTGCTTTTTTTTTTAAAAGGTAGCTGGGCAAAAGGATTACCTCGACTCGTGTCTTTTTAAACTTTCTAGTCTCTGTACTTTATAACTTTGAAAGTTACAATTCCAGACTGCGGTAACTACCCCATTTCAATTTGGTTTATATATTTCACTACCTGAGTGCAGTAAAAGCTGAATAAATGGACACTTGCAAGAAAATAGGCTCTTATTGAGAGAGCCAAATAACTTAAATGTTAAAATATGTAAGAGGGACTCTGAAACCACAGACACTCACAAATTATGAACTACGGATAGCCTTCAACACACTAAGCTCTTTTCCAACTTAAAACATGCGACGCAGCCTGTTGCAAAGGTGCTGTATGTGGAACTTTCACTGATTCAGGATCACTGGCAATTCCCTGGCAGTTTGCTTCCTTTCTGTCCCCAAATTCTCTTGGGCCTGTCACTTCCCTGAGGTCAGTGTATGCAGTTCAGCGCAAGGCTGTGAAAGAAAGGACTTTTGTTGAATGGGGAGTTCCTGACCCTGTACTGAACACTTGAATGGCCCTATCCCAGGGATAGAATCGTTTCTCTGCTGCTATGGGTGTTGGGTAAAGAAGTTCCCATTCAACAAAAGCCATTTCTTTCACAAAACCTTCTGCCGTCTCACACTGAATTGCATGCACTGACCTCAGCAGCCTCCCAGATCAAGGAAAATGTGTGCTAACAGTGAGAGGAGCCATTCTGCGCTAGCGCCATGTCCATTCAGCGGCTGGTAGCTCGTCTCCACCAACCCCATCATCGTCGTCCTTTCCTCAGCTTCTTATGATGGATCTGCTTCATTGCGAAGTTTTGGTTTTGGGGAATGAGGATAGATGATTCTCTTGGGTCTCTCGTTCTCTGCGGCTCTATAGAGAGATGGGAAGACTGGTGAGTCCCAGCTATCAGTCAGTCTTCCTGCAGACCCCCTGCTCAAGTGGGATACTACAGTTTCACTCCCACACATAACGCAACCTGTTGTGTTTTCCCTCTTAAATGTTCTCAGTCTGTTCTTTGGAAGCTTCAGTATACCACCACAACCTGTCAATAGATTTCTCCATTTTATGCTCTGTAACTGCCCTAATGCTGCTGATTAGAATTGAGAAACACATTTCATTAATGTAGTTATACTCTGCTCCAAGTGAGAGTGGTGTGAAATAAAACAAATTTAGATGGTGAAACTGTTAAGAGCTGAACACTGGTACATTGTGGGGGGTGGTGGGGGGGGAGGGGTTTAGTGGGGCTGGTGTTCTTAGCATTGTTGCAGCTGATACGGTGCTGATCATGATCCCAGCTTTTTTGACAGCACATACAATAACCATTTTGAAAATAAGGACACCTGCAAAAAAAAAAGGCAGCTGGTGCCAGTCCCCAAGGTGTTTGTAATTTGCAGGTTTTATTGTACATATATTTTTACTTCAAATAAATCTAATTGTAATTAAAAATAAATCTGTTTCATTGGTGCAGGTAACATTTAAAATTATGCACTTTAACTTTTATGTTATGCTTATTTTTTGTCAGTTTTGCCGCAAATTGTCCCATGGGGGTCTCATTATAGCTGTTTTGAAGCAATCTACTCGAGCGTGTTTAAAATACTGGCTTTATCAGGGTAGCAGATCTTTGTTTTACACACATTTTCAGGTGTTACAATTTTAATGTTTCCAACTCTAATCAATGTTACTTGAGGAATGTCAGTCCCTTTAAAGGGATTGTGCATTCATTTTAGGCTGGCAGATGAAAACCACAAGATTCCTGATGAATGGTTTCAGATCACCTTCTGAAGAAATAAAGATCAGGCTTAAGACGAATGAAATTGAATTTGCCTTTAGTCATAAGTCTTTTTGTTGTGCTCGGCTTTTGAGTACACGTGACATAATGGCACAAACACTCCAGCTTTAGTACGTTTCCTAGGTACTATATATGTAAGTGGTAATATTAATAGTCAGTGAGGGTAAATTATTCCAAGATCTCATTTTACTCCAAAGCCTATGAATTAAGCACCTCAAGTACTTCCAATATCTTTAACCAAGCTTTTATTCTGAGTAAATCTTGGACTGTGAATTTTTATAAAAGCAATGGATGAGTTGACTTGATTGTACTTTTTTGTTTTTATTCTTGGCTCAGAACAAATGTGCATTGTGATCAAGAGTAAGCAAATTAAAGGTTATAAGTGTAACTTTGTACAAATAAACCAAGTTAAATTAACTTTCCAAGTATTGGTTACTCAACTTATTCTGGAGTAGCTCCCACTTCCATTAGCACAGATGATGCAGCTTTGTCTAAAGTTTTGCTTGGAGTGAAAGATTTTTTAGCTTCTTTAGCTTTCTGTCGGATGGGATAATTCTGCCAAGAAGACATTCCAAACTTTTTCCTCATTTAAAATCAATACTGCTTTGAACCAGAGCAGTTTATGAGAATATGTCACCCTCGACTTCACCCATTGCAAGAAACAGAAACTTAAGACTTTTGGAAGCCTTACAGCTGTTGCCTGAGCCAAAATAAACAGGCTGCCAGGATAAATGGCAGCAGAGATCATACTTTACCCAGCCTGGTCAGCTGTAGTATTTCCAGTGAAGACTGAAGCTGCAGACCACAAGATTCCCGATGAATGGTTTCAGACCACCTTCCCCTGAAGAAATATAGAGCAGGCTTACACCTAATGGAATTTAATTTGAATTTAGTAATAAAGCTTTTCTTTGTGCTCAGCTTTTGAATGAATTTGACATAAAAGCACAAACTCTCCAGCTTCAGTACATTTTCCAAAAATGAACTGCTACAGATTTGACATTTCCTGAGGGCTCTGGCAGCAGAACCGCATAGATGTGTTAAAAGATGATGTACAAATCAATTTAGGAAAGAGTCAATTTGACATCCTTGCAGTTTGATATATTAATTTATTGCACTAATGCAGGAAGGGCAGTGGCTAGCACCGTAGCCTCACAGCTCCAGCGACCCCGGTTCAGTTCTGGGTACTGCCTGTGCGGAGTTTGCAGGTTCTCCGTGACTGCGAGGGTTTCCTCCGGGTGCTCCGGTTCCTCCCACATGCCAAAGACTTGCGGGTTGATAGGTAAATTGGCCATTGTAAAAAAAAAAAATTGCCCCTAGTGTAGGTAGGTGATAGGAGAATTGAGGGAAGGTGGGGATGTGAGAGGGGAAAAATGGGATTAATGTAGGATTAGTATAAATGGGTGGTTGATGGTCGGCACGGACTCGGACCGAAGGGCCTGTTTCGGTGCAGTATCTCTCTATGACTCTATAACTCTAAGACTAGTTCGTGAATCTGCTGCCTATTCAGATGTCTGAGTTTAAATTTAAAAAGATTTTTCATACAAAAAATTAAAAGCATCTGACAATCTTAGAAATTAGATTGAGCTTGTAACTTAAACTTAGGAGGTTGTAGAGGTTCTTGCGTATTGAATTGATCCCAAGAAGAAGAAAATGAAACCATGGCAGTGCATCTTTCCGTCAGTAAGTTTGGCTGACAGCTTGATAGTATCTTTACCAACTCTGGGTTGTTGTTGCAGACAGATGTACAAAAGGAATTGAACTTCATCATTTTAACCAAGCTGTATAAAGTCAGAGGAGTTACAGTCACCTTAAACTGACCTGCTGGTCTGAGGAATTACAAATAGCAATAAATGTCAATAATTTTGACAACTTTAAAATACATTTTTGCTAATGATAGTGCCTCTGGCACATTGTTGTACGTAATAAGTTGTGAGCAGGATGCAATATGGTACAAATGAGTTAATATGTTACTCTTGCATGAATGTGCAGTAGCAATTTTGAAAACTAATTTTATCCTCTTTATTTATCTGCCTGATCGAACATATCTGCAGCTGAGAAGATGGGTGCACAGTCTGCTCCTAGGCTGTTCTTTGGGCACGATAGCGTCTTTTAAGATGTATCTAGACAGATACATGAATGGGCAGGAAGTAAAGAGATACAGACCCTTAGAAAATAGGCTTCAGGTTTAGATAGGGGATTTGGATCGGCGTAGGCTTGGAGGGCCGAAGGGCCTGTTCCTGTGCTGTAAATTTCTTTGTTCTTTGTTCTTTATTGCCAGTGTCCCTTTTGTTGATTCCTCCCCCCCCCCCGCCACCACCCTTCACCTAGGAGGTGGCAATGCCTTACCCAGAATAACTCTCAACCGATGTTCCCTCTCTTCTGCTGAGAGATGTGGCTGAGATCAGATCCCAGTACAGTAGAGCTACCATGTTGCCAGTACAGTTTGAAAGTGGTGCATAGATCTTGTGTTTCTACTTCAACTTACCAAATGCAGTAGCTAAATGGAGTAATTAAATGCTTGAGAACTCATAGGTCTCACACCTTAGAATTCGAATTAGTCAAATTGACCTTGAGGTTTTTTTTCCTATAGACCAAAAAGTTGCATGGAAAGGATTATTCATGATTTGAAAAGATGCTTATTTTTTTGGAATGCAAATAGTCTCTTGTAGACTTGCTTTGTTCAGAGAAATGAGGTACTTGAATAATGTATTTAGGTCTGTCTGGCTGGCTGGTTGCCATTGATCTAAGTGAGGATCAGCATCCTTAGTACTGAAATTGCATCTAGTGCTTAAATGTAAATATAAAGCTAAGTACTGGCTGGGAATTGTGTACAATGAATGATGTGTACTAAATTCAAATCAGCACTCTGCCTGTATGTGTGTTTTTGGACTGTATCAGTAATCAGAATTCCTTGATGGAGTACTCCAGAAATTAATTTCACTGAAATAAAAACACGAGGGTAATGTATGACAGAGATTTATTTGTAATACCTCCCCTCTACATAAGACATCTGTTTACAGATTTTGCTGTCAATATATTTTTTGTCTCAGTTTGAGTATTTGCTACAAATATTTAGTTGGATTTGAGAAAAGAGGGACGGAGAGGTCGGGACAGACTTGTAAACAATGACAAAAACAAGGCCCGCATAGCTGCAAGTAATTTTATGCATCCATGCCAGTAGAATTTGCACAGGAATCCATTTATTGTAAATGTAACTGAATATACAGGGCTGAATTTGGTGTCTATGCTGTTCCTCAGTTTTAATCCCTAAATTCAAGTTTCCTTTTAATTTTACCCTGTTTCTAATATTATGCTGAAAATCGGAATTAGATGAAATGCCAGCATCTTATGTAATCACTTTCTTTACAACTAGAAACAAGAACCAGTTGATAATCATGGACAACTGATCTTTGGTATATTTTGAGCAAAACAGATGAATTGGGGTGAGGTATTACAGTGTAGATTGAAGCAATATTTGTAAATGTTTCAAGAACAGTCATTAAGATATTTTGCATTAGTTAATGAATTCTGCTCATCACCATCTTTGCAGTTTTTTTTTAGCTAAAGGTATTTGACCAAATTGGCGTTTCCTCTTTGGAACAAATTTTGGAGTGTAGTGCAAATTCAGTGGTACTTGCTGTTCTCTTGAAGGCATACAAAATTTCTATGTAAACCTCTAGCCCCCTTTAAGACTGCACAAATCTATCACAGATTAGACTGTCTGTAAATTAGTCATTTAATTTTAAAATATAATTTAAAAATGGATTATGATTTAGTTTAGTACACTATATGTGAATTTGCATTAATAGGTTTCTATTGGTTTGTAAAATGGAATAGATATTTGGGAATGATTACATGATGCTAATTTAATTCATCTAATTATGAGATCTAATCGAAGAGTTCAAATGGCATGAACCTCTAACATGAAGTTTGAGTGATTTATAATTGTCATCTGAACTCTGTAATTAGGTTACACTCAATTATTCCCTTGTATTCATAACATTTTGCTGTGTAACTTAAAGTTTATAGAGGGTACTCCTGCTTTTGTTCATTTTAGATATTAACAGTGGACAGTGTTTAAATTTGCTTTATAGCTTTGAGGTGTTTACATATATGTGTTAATGATTGTGATATTACTACAGATCTATTGAGAAATAGCCTGGAGTTACTGGGAAATTAAATCTTATACAGTAATTATTTTGAAGTTATATAGTTTTAAATGTTCATTTTAAGAACTCATTTTTATATATACCTATCTAACGTTGCATAT
Source organism: Heterodontus francisci (assembly GCF_036365525.1). Taxonomy (NCBI): domain Eukaryota; kingdom Metazoa; phylum Chordata; class Chondrichthyes; order Heterodontiformes; family Heterodontidae; genus Heterodontus; species Heterodontus francisci. The sequence goes on from NC_090372.1 coordinate 19,244,455, forward strand.
TGTTACAAACATTCTTGATTTGAGTGGCATTCTAGTGATATTTTGGTATAAGAGCAATTTTAGAGTGATGTACATGTCTAAGATCATGTAGTTAAGGCTAGCACATTCTTTTGAATGGATTAGTTTTGTGTTTTTTTTTGTGCTTTCAATCCTTGTTGGATCGGCAATTTGGCAAGGGTGAAACCGGCAAAACGTAAGCTTTCAGGCCTCGGAAGAGGCTGGCACTAACACCGATTTCATCCTTGTCAAATTAATGGAGCTAGCACAGTTTTTTAAAACAAAAAGGTAGCTGAACATTTTGTTAACTCTGAAAGGGAACCAGAATGTTTAAACAATCTGCTTTTGGAAAACCAAAAAACTAGAGAAATTATATCCTATTGCACTCATTGATGTTGCTTCTATACGTAAAGCAGCCTCTGGCTTTGTTGCATATCTTTTGTGTGCCTGTCCATATTCATAAGATATTTACAGAAGAGAAAAGCCATTTGGCCCATCTGAATTCATTCATTTCATTCATCCAGAATGATTTGAAAGCTCTCCCAATGCCAAATCCAATTGTTTTTGACATGGTTTGTGGGTATTCATCTCTGCTACTCTATCTGGAAGTCTATGCCATATATTGATCACTCTTTGTATGAAGAATAATTATCTGATATCAGTCCTAAATTTAGCCTTTACTCGTTTGAACACTCTGTTCTAATCTAGTAACTTAATTTAACGTAATATTTGAGTTTTACCTTTTCTGTCCCTTAAATATCTTGTATACCTGTAAAAGGTCACTGCTCAGACATCCTCTTCCGAGGCCTAAAAGATCCAGTTTCAGTGGTATTTCCTCATAATTAAGACCTTTGACTGTCGGGATCAATCTTGTAGTTTTTCTGTGCCTCCAGCTCTTGAATAATTCCCTCGGGACTCAGCAGCCAGACCAGACAAATTATTCAGGTGCAGTCTTACAAGATTACTGTACAATTTGACCAAGCCTTCCTCCTAATCTTTTGACTATATAGGCCAATATTCTGTTTGCTTTGTTGATTGCTATTCTGCATTTACTGGACATGTGGATTGTCAAGTCTATCAAGATTCCTAGGTCTCTTTCAACTTTATTTTTAGTTATTATAACACCAGTTCTGGAGTACTTATGCTACTTAATTTTCCTTCCTATGTGTAGGACTTTGCACTTGTCTGTTTTAACTTTAATTTTCCATTATTCTGCCTGTATACATATTTTGTGCAATTTACTCAACTTTAGAGCTGCCTCCTCCAATTTCTAATGTAACCACTTTGCATTGAAGTTTTGAATCCACATCATTTTGTAGATTAGAGCCAGCAGTGGTCCCAAAACTGAGCTGTGAGGTACTCCACGCAGTACATTCTCCCTCCTCACTCCAACAAAATTCCTTTAACAAGTACTTTGTTGTTTTCTGCCGCCCTTCCCATTTCTTATTCATTACTAGGGTTGACCTTGCATTCAAAAGCAGAAAATGATAGAAATACTCGGCAGGGCAGTCAGTATCTGTGGAGAGAAAAGCAGAGTTAATGGGCTGATTTTTACCAGCCCCTCGACGTCAGGAGTCGTGGCTGGGGGAAGGGGCCCATAAAAATAATTGCTGGAGTGGCCCAGCGTGACTCCCGACGCCGTGAAAGCTCCACCGCATTTTACCGGCGGTGGCGAGGCCTCGGTACGGTCCCCCTATCGCTTGGCAGCGGGGCCTTCATTTAAGTATTAAAATGAATTAAAAGAACATGCAAGTCAACTTAACTTGTCCCGGCGGTAGTCCCACGCCGATATTACAGTTGCCAAATGGAAGTCCTGCACTGGTGGGGAGGAGTAAAAATTTCAGCGTGGGGTGGGGTGGGTTGGTGGGGCCGGGGTGGAGAGAGGGGGAGAACTATTGAGAACTATTGTAATTGGTTGTGGGGATGATGGGAAGGGGTTGAGGGTCAAAGGTTCTGAAGTTAGGGGGAAAATTCACAAAATGAAAAGGTGCTTTCTTTGGGGGGGGCGGTGGGGGGAATATGTTTAGTTTAGAGATACAGCACTGAAACAGGCCCTTTGGCCCACCGAGTCTGTGCCGACCATCAACCACCCATTTATACTAATCCTACACTAATTCCATATTCCTACCACATCCCCACCTGTCCCTATATTTCCCTACCACCTACCTATACTAGGGGCAATTTATAATGGCCAATTAACCTATCAACCCGCAAGTCTTTGGCATGTGGGAGGAAACCGGAGCACCCGGAGGAAACCCACTTAGACTTGAGGATTTAGTGGGGCGGGCGGGGGGGGTTGTGGGAGAGGGGGATCTAAGTTGAAATAAAAGTGTTCAGTAGGTTCTGGTGAAGCGATACCTTTAATTATTGAAATGAGATTGAAGGGTTTGAAGCTCTTCAAAAATGGCGCCGGTGCCTGCGTGGTGGCGACAGACGTCATTGCCTGGGACAGAATGGCTGCCTCTGATGACATCATTGGGGGCGGCTGCTCCGACCCTCCATTTAAATGAGCCCCAGCGTGAAATATCGCGGGGGCTCCGTGACGGTGCATCCGCGCGAGCAAACCGCCGCAAAGTGCGGCGCGCTCATTAAATTCAGCCCAGTGTTTCAGGTCTGTGTGACCTTTCATCAGTTCTGTATCAATGACCTTGTATTCCACAGCTTTGCGTTTAATGGATAGCTTTTTGTGTGAATGTTTTTAAAAGTCTAGGTACACTGTTTCATAAGGTTTTTTGCAATTTACACGGATTTTTTCAATGAATTATGATTGAGTCTGTTTCTCAATTCTTTCCATCCTCTGCTTACGTCTCCTCTGTTTTTTCTCCTTTTTAATTGATTATTTTTATTTATCCAGTCATATTACACAATTTTTCTCCATATTTCAGCTTTCTATCCAAGGCTATCCCAGAAAAAAAATTCAAGATGCAGCCACCATGATAATTTCTCTCTCACTACTATAAATCCCTAAAATTAACATTACTTACATAACATACACACAACAAATGGCAAACAACTCTTCCTGCTGCTTCCCTGTTCCCCATCCAGAGGAATTTAATGTGACTTGCTAAACGCCATGAAATTTAGGGTACACATTCTTCTTTGCCTACAACAAACCAGGACAAATGTGTAAATTGGTATGCTGCAATCCTTACAACTGCAATTCGGGTTTCATCAACAGAGGAATTCAGAGGATCCACTGTGTATTTTGCCTAACTACAAACCTTGTGCAGTCACTCTCCAACTATCTCCACCTCCAGTTTGTTTGTATGCCTTCCCCGAAGAAGGAGGGGTAGTCACCTTGTTTATGTGGAAAGCGGAAGAAGTCTTGTGAGGGATGGAATGGCAAAGCAGACATTGTTGAGTGGGGAGCAATAGAATTGAGAGAGGGAGAGTAAGTACATTGTGTCGGACATCTCTTAACCTGCTGGGAACAGAAGGAAGCTTGGTGGGCCCAACTCGTGGTGAGAAATGCCATGGGCAATATACTAGCATTTCAATGATGCTGTCATTTACTGATTGCCTGGTACAACTGCTTAAAATAGAAGCAGTGAAAAATGACATTTAAAAAAATTACCTTGTCCAGAATTAGAATTATATATAAGAATGCACCCTAAGTGTCCATAAATCTATTAGCAAACAGCCACTTCCAATGGAATAAATCTAGATTGAATGGAACAAATCATGTTTGTTTGAAATGAGGAAAGGTGAAAGACGATCACAACTAGGAATTGAGTCGAAGTGTGAGACAGTTCAATTTCTAAATTTTATGGCAACTGTTTTTGTCTTTTTAAAGGTATAAAAATGGTTGTAAAAAGCTTAAAAGCATAGTTGGAGGTCTTTGCCTCTCCATTGATGATGCAGTCTGTCTGTTAATGGCTGACAGTTATATAAATGAGAGAGTGTTTTGAGATTACTGTCAGTGAGGGAGGGAGAAGGGCCTCAGGCTGCAGTTACAAAACTGTGTCATGTTAATTCTGGGCCAGCTGAATAGGTCAGAAACAGTTATTATGCAATTGTTCAAAACCGTCCTAGACTACTTCTAGAAATTGCATATTTTATGATTTGATTTCTTTAAAATGCTCTTTCAATGTTATAACATTGTGAAGTGCAAAAAGCTGTGTTTGCTGGTTATTGCAATTCTGGTAGTTTTAAATACTAGATGCGGGCAGTAATGTGGTTTACATTCTACAAAGCGGTCGGAATAAAATCTCAAGTTAGAAATGGCTAATAAAAGCTTTTCTTTTAGGTTCATAATGCGATTAATATGTATTACATCCGTCCAGGATTTTGCAAATCAAGAAATTAAAAAAAAAATGATAGAGCGGGAAAAGCATTTTAATTATGTATTTAATGGGCTGAATTTAATAGAGTGCTTGACGTTGGGGGAGGGGGGGGGTGCATGAAGATTGCTGCGGATGAGGCCTGCCGCTGACCTCGACGCGGCAGGGCCCATCTGGAACTTGGTAGCGGTGAGGCCTCATGGCGGCACACCCACCCCGGGCCGCTTGGCGATGGGCACGCCATTTAAATATTCCAATTAACTTACATACCTGAGGTAATAAAGTTCCCGTCGCCTCCTGAAATGCCACCATGATCTTCATCCCGACGGCCGGCACTACCGTGCTTTCAAATCCCCGTCTGGGAAAACAAGGCGCGACAGCTGTGGGGCGGGGAGGGAGGGAGGAGGAGGTAAATTTTATAGGTACGGGAGGTGGGGGGGAGCGGGGTCAAACTTACTTGATTAGTCTCGGGGGTGATGGGAAGGGGTAATGGTAAAAGGTTCCGAACTTTGCGGGATTGGGGGGGAGGTGGGTGTGAAGTCATATAGTAAAAGTAAATATTTCGGGGGAGGGGGGAAGGGCAGAAATGATAGTGTTATTTGAGGGGGGAGGGTGGCGGGTGGAAGAGGGCCTGAAAAGATTTTTTTTAATTACTTTTAATAATTGTAAATTAACTGTTCCTTTTTAAAAATTTGAATTGTCATTTAGGGCTCTGAGCCCTTTAAAACTGGCGCTGGTGCCTGCACAGTGGTGCCGGACGCCATTGCCGGGGACGGTTCGCCCGCCCGCCCTCTCCACATCATTGGTGGGGCGGAGGTTGGGGGGCAGTCCACCCTGGGCATGTTAATGAGCCGTCCCCCCGATTGTGGCGACTCTGCGGAGTGAATGCTGCGGGTGCGGGCCGCCATCTTTTACGGCTGCCACCGTACTCGATGGCAGCCACATAAAATCCAGCTCAATATTCTAAGGACCAAAAAGAATTTGCAGACTGAAATTTCTGCTCTTAAATGTATTTGCAACTTGTGTCAATTCACGTTTCAGCTGTATTTACTATTTAAATGGAGAGCCAGTACGTCTACATTTTATACTAAAATCTGTAAATTATCACATTTTTGTAACTTTAGAAAATACAGTTTTCGAAATTTATCATTATTTGAGTAGCGTAGAGATCCTTTCTGCTGGAAATGCTTGGGTTTGATTTAATCCAGAACAGAGAGATTGGATAATTGCCTTTTTTTTGTTTGTGGTTTGATTACTCAAAGGACATTTTATACGGGCCATTTCAACCAAGTTCTTAGTATGCATAATTCTGCAACACAAAACATACAAAATGTAATTCATAATGAATATAAAAATAGAACACATGTAGCAGAATAATGTCCGAATAGTTTAGATAAAAGTACCAGTATCTTTTAAAAAAAAAACTCTTTGTAAGGGAGTAATCTTGAGTGCCAAGGCGTGGATCAATATCAAATGTATTATTAGAATTGTCACATTAGAGGTGGTCTTTTATGTCTGGATGCAAGGTCAGTCCACTGGTGGTGAGTTGAGGTTGAGAGGACTGATGTTTTACTTACTTGGCAGAGCAATTTCTTTTGGAAAAACATGCAGGTATTTCAAAAATTTCTACAAACTGTTTTTCATGGTCTGTTTTTGTAGTAGTATATAGCTACTGTAGGGACTTTTGCTACTTGTCTGACATTTAATATCTAGTGATAACTATGCCAGTTATGTCTGAATTTCCATACACTTGACATCAAGACCATCAATATAAAAGATACTGTACTTCAAAAAGTAATTCATTACAGGAATTGCTTTGCTAGATTTCAAAGTGATAAAATGTTGGATAAATGCAGATGTTATTTAACAGAATTTTTGGTTTCTAAATAATCACTCAGGAAGGAAAAGAATTGCCTTTTCTGGGAGAAAGTAAGTGATAGTGGCAGATCTCAGCAAAAATGTTTAAGTGCCATTCAATTAATTTCTTGTATAGTTTAAAAATAGTTTTTCTAATCCTGTTTAAAATGAAATGTGGGTGAGGAGCTTTGTAACCCAAATAATTGTTTTCTTTAAGTAGACAGTTTGTTTTCAATATTAAAAAATTTCCCCTAAGTAGGGGATTTGAATTCAGAGATTCTCTGAAGCAGTAGCTTTTGAATTAGATCAAGCTGAAATTCAACAGGGTGGTGGCTGCAACTATGATGCAAAGGAAGGGGGAAGAGAAGGGAGACGAGAGAACCTTGTCGCTTGCCATCACAGCAGGAAGAGGTGGTAAGGGGAAATACTGTAGTCACACCAGATGCTATTACTATGATCAACTGAGAGTCAGACAAATCAAATTCTGAGACTCCGATTATTTGTAGGAGTCGGCAAATATGTCATTTAGGTAAAATTAATTCAAATCGTAGAGCACATAGCAAAAGATTATTGCTGATGAATGTATATCTTGATCTTGAGGTAGTAAATTGCATAGTCTTCATTCTGCATCTGCCACATTAGCCTGTCTTAATACACTGTGGAGATGCTGAGCACCCACATGAAAATATTATGTCCTAGAAGGTGAGGAGTGGGGCATGTGCTTTCGTACTCCTGCTTTGTTTAAAATCCTAGAACTTGCACCATTGTGCCAGTTTGTTTCCCCCCAACTAAAGATACTTTGTTGCTTAGGTAACCAAAAAGTCGCCAATCTCTTTTTAATAGGTTAGATATAACCACCTGGATGGTTATTGCTTCTCCAGTTTTGCTCCAGCCTGTAGCTATATTTCTGAGCTGAAAAAAATGATGGCCTGCATCCTCTGGATGCATGTTGCGGAGCCGCCGCAATTCCAAATGCGGCTGCTCATTAGCATGGCCGGGGTGGCCCACCACCTGATCGCGTGGCGGGCGCGAGTGAGCCGTGCCATTTTTAAAGGGCTTAGAGTCCTAAATGACAGTTGAGATTTTTAAAGAGACAGTGAATTTAAAGTCAATAAAAATGAATACGAAAATCTTTCCAGGCCCCCTCCCAACCCCCCCCCCAATATCATTACATGTCATTCCTGGCCTTCATCCCCTCCCCCGAAATACTTACCTTGAATATATGACCACCTCTCCCCATCCCCCACCCCACAAAGTTCAGAACCTTTGTCCTTTACCCCTTCCCACCGACCAATCAGGTAAGTTTGACTCCGCTCCCCCTTCCCGTACTGAGAAACCTGCCTCCTCCCCCTTCCCTGGACAGGGATTTGAAGACGCGGCAGTGCCGGCTGGCAGAATGAAGATCGTGGCGGCAAATCAGGACCTTCGTTAATTCAGGTAAGGTAGTTTATTTAAATATGTAAATTGTGGTCCCGTCACCGAGCGGCATGAGGGCCTCCACGAGGCCTCTCCACCTCCATTGAGATCAGGATGGGCCCTGCCGGCATAAAGGTTGGTGGTGGACCTCATCCGGAGTAATCTTCATGCCCCCCCCCCCGCCACCGTTCCTGACATTGAGGACTGTATAAAATTCAGCCCATGATGCGGGGAACAAGAAGCCTAGCTTTCTTTTGTATTATCCTGAAAAGTACAGCCCAGTATGATCTATTCAGGGCTTTACCATCATCATACCAACTATCGTCAACATTTTGGACTCCTGAGAAAGCTAAAGAAGAAAACACTGGGCTGGATTTTAGGGAGCCCTCGACGTTGGGATCCGTGGCCGGGGGGCGGTGCAAGAAGATTACTCCGGACGAGGCCCACCACGGATCTCGACGCTGGCAGGGCCCAGCCTGAACCTCCCGGCGGTGGCAAGGCACTGTGGTGACCTCCTTGCCGCTGGGTGACAGGACCACAATTTGAATATTTAAATCAATTAAATTAATTGATCTTGAATATACTTATGCCTCCTCTTGATGGCCCGCCATGATCTTTGTACTGGCGGCCAGCACTCGCCCATCTTCAGATCCCCATCCAGTAAAACGAGGTGCAACACTGGTGGGGAGGGGGAAGGTCTCAAGTTTCAGTGTGGGGCAGGGGGAGGGGTGGACACGAGGTCAAATTAACACCATGGGTGTAGGGGATGGTGGGAAGGGTTATAGTTTAAAGTTTGTGGGTGGGGGAGGGGGGGGAAGTTGGATGGTAAAGGTAATTGTTTTGGGGGGAATGGGCAAATAATTAATATTATTGGGGGGTGGGAGAGGGGAAAAAGAAATGCATTTATTTAATTCAATCTATCTTTAAATATTTAAATAAGCCAGTATGGCTAACAGCCCTTTAAAAATGGCATCAGCACCTGTGCACAGGCAGCTGACGCCATTCCCAGGGACGGACAGCCCGTTCCCTGTACGTGATTGGGTGGGGGGGAGGGGGGGCGGCGGCCTATCCCGGCTATTTAAATGAGCCACCGCACTTGAGATCACCGCGGCGCTTTGGGCTGCCATTTTGGAGCTTATAAAATCTGGCCCAGATTAATTAACAATGTTTAATGCTGTCTGATCCAACCTATTTCTGTAGAATGTTTAGGGCATGTAAGGCCTGACACAAAAAACTGGGTGGCAACAAATTGGCTTGAATGGAATAGATCCTGTTTGCTTTGACATGGTGGTGGGAGGCCATGTGCAGTACTGGCTATCTACAAAATCATGAAATTTCCATGTGTGCACTCAGCATGTTGCTTTGCTGGAACCTGCCAAACCAGTGAGTACTGTTATAGTGCTTTTGGGATGCATATAATTTAAGGATTGAGAAAAGACCCTACCAGATAGGTAATCTATCTTTTAGGTCACGATTTCTCAAATCTGTTGATTTTCAATGAACAGTTGTCATTTGTATTTTTTTTAATTGTATTTTTTAAATTATTTTTTTTATTATTTGAAATTCAGCTGAGAGAATTTGATTCATAATTTTAAGTTTACACTTTTTTGTTACCATCTGTTTGCTCTTTTTATTTAGCTCTGATTTTGTTAAATATTACTTGTCAGTACTGAAAATGTGCTTTAGATGTATTTTTAATTTAATTCACTCAAAATAAATTTATTAGGCAGAATGCTTCTGTAACAAAATAATGCTATATGTTAGATCAGTTATTTTACAGTTTATAAAATTGTCTACTCTTAGTTTTGTTAGTTATCTAGAGGAAATTGGAAGTTATTTTTGTATTAAGTCCAGGAACCAAAAGTGGTGAAGTAATGTAAAGTGGTTGTGGAAAAAAAGTGGTGTTTAAAGTTGTACTTTTTTTTTGCCTTAAAATCAATGGTTGCTCATTGAGCTAACTGCATATTTTATTCCAGCAATTCATCAAAAACTGGAAGTAGATGGCACGGAAAAAGTGGAAGGATCTATGACGCAGAGACTGGAGAATGTACTCAACAGTAAGTTGTGCTTTTCCAGCGATATCTATGTAAAGAAATGGTTAAACAATTTAATTGGATCTCTCCTTAAATTGCTGTAAATGGGCAGTGACCTGTAATCTTGATATTTAGAAATTTATCCAAGTTTCAATATGATAATGAACACCAATTACATTGGTGTGTATTTTCATTTTTGCAAATGGGATTTTCAGATTAAAGCTTGCAGTGTCTACATCCTATTTAAAAAGATGCGCAGTGATTTGTCATCATATCTCTCAACTTGTATCGACACACAAAGGGCGTGGGGGATGTTTCTTCAAATTTGTGCATATTAGTGCCTTCCATAATTGAAAAGTATGATTGTTGGGTTCAGTGTGTAAATATTAAGAAATAAAGACTGTAAAATTGACAAAGTCTTGTATAGAAGAACTCATATCAGTGATGGTGGATGTCTTATAATGTGGGGACACAAGATCCATTTTACACAATAAGGGCTGAATTTTATTCGGGCGCCTGCTGTGCGGTGTCGCCCTTTAAATTCAGCAGGGTGCCTGCATTCAGCGGTTGCCGAGGAACCCCTGCGATATTTCGTGTGGGGGCTCATTTAAATAATGGGGGCGGAGCACCCACCCCTGTTGACATGGGGCGGCCGCTGCGTCCCCGGCAATGACGTTCGGCACCATTTTTAAAGGGCTTTAAGCCCTAACAAATAATTATAATTTTTAAAGGGAAAATATAATAGATTTTTATTAAATAGCCTGAAATGACCATCAATTGATTTTTCAAATACCCAAACTTTCCTCCCCAGCCTTTAATCTTTTGCCCTTCAACCCCTTCCCACCATCCCCACATCCAATAAAAATTGATTTCCCTGCTCCTCCACCCCTCCCGCCCTGAAAATTTTATTTCTCCCCCCTCCCCCACCAGGTTCTCGATTCGGAACTCCGTGCATATGGAGATGAAGGGCCCTCACCGAGGTCCCCCCGCTGCCAATAATATGCGGCGGGCCCTTCTCGACGTCGCGGGTCGAGGCCGGCCTCCCTCTGCAGAATTTTACCGGACCCCATGCCGCGGCGTCGAGGGGCTGGTAAAATTCAGCCCTGGAAGTACTTTTTCCACAAATATATAATATGAATAAGCAGGCTTCCTGAAACTGTTTAGCAGCGTAAATTGACAATTTATAAACTCCTTTTCTGATTGTTGTTTTCAGCTATCTGTGCTGCTGAAACTGAAGAGTGTATCTGTGTTCAATACAGTAATAAGAGAAATTTGATAAAGGGTCTATTTTTGTAACTAAAGCACAGTGGAAACTTATGCAATTCAACTAACTTTATTTTAAAACAGTAAAGAAATAATTAAATGATCTGATATTTGAATATAGCTTAATAGTAGCCAAAACTTTATTCTATTGCAAAATTACAACTTTAATGGCCCTGATTTATTAATCATGTACCCTCTGCTAAAAATAAAGCATAGAAATGATCTCTCACTTGTAATTGTAAAGCATGCATTGTCAACAGCCTTTTTCCAACTTGCATCATTCTTGTTTCTTTTCTTGAATTTATTCAGTATCATCCAGATTAAGATGAAGGAAATCTGAAATGGAAATGTAGCAAGGTTTAATGAAGGGGCCGGTCACTGGTTTTCTACTTTATCACTGAAATAGGAGTACTCTATTTGACATATCTCTTTAACATTCTTACAAGTTGCTGGAAGGGAAATGAATCATGATAATGTACAGTAAATAAACAAGTACTTTTCCTTTAACTTAAGTAAATAAACTTGAATAAATGACTGGTTCCTTTAAAGTGGATAATATTGCAATTGCTATTAAATGAGAGAGCTAACTTTGCAATGAAGTTAATTTTTTTTTCTCCTTAATGGAGAAATAAATTTCACTTAGATGCTTATGCTGATGCATAAAAAAAATCTCAGACTCAGTGTACACATTGCAGCTAAATGTGAATGTAGGTATTTCACAGACTACATTTAATTTTCTGTGGGCCACCCATGCAGCTGACTGTAGAAAATGGCATGCAAGCCACCCAGTGTGATCGACATGCTTTTTTTTCTATCTTTGCTTAAAGTATAGTCACCAGACCAAATAATGCAAACCCTTTCTGGAAACGCTAAACAACAAATCTATTTTAGACATTTTTTTTTTTGGTTTTTGCCAAATTTAATTTTTTTCGTTTAAAAACTGAAAGGGAAGCAAAGTAGGCATTAATAATTGGTGAAAGTTCTTCCACAAGTCTGTTGAGTAAGAACATTTAGAAGTATTTTGGAGACATATGCATGAACAATGATCAAAATACTTGACAATTTATAAACTCCTTTTCTGATTGTTGTTTTCGTATTTGAGGCAAAAATATGTGCCTTTGCTTGTATAGAAATGCTAGTCAGCGGGCCAATACACAGTGGTAAAGAAAAACAAACTGTTTGAAAAAGATAAAAATAATAATTAAAGTGAGTTGTACAAGAGGCCTTAACATTAAAACCTTTTATCATATAGGAAGAAAAACACCTCCCAGCATGTAGTTCATGATCTAGATAGTTACTGGGATTTTTCTCTACTAGCTTGCCTACTAACTGAATTTACCTCTTATTTCCAGATACACATTTTAAACCAGACATTAAATTAAGTTTGCTCCTTTAGTTTGACTGTCTCATATAAGAGTATTGTAATTTTATTTACATTAAACGTTTAGCATTTATGTGAAGTGGCTTCCACTTTACAACACTGAACTTCTATAGTGGACTTTTAAAGTTGAGGGCTTACCTGCTCTGAAGTGAAGCAGAGTGAGACTCCTTGCATGAAGGAGTCACATCAGCCTTATTGTCAGATTGGGCCCTAATTACAGATTGAAGCTACCTTTAAATTACAACTATAGCATTGGTCTGCAGTGAAGTTGAGGTTGCAACATAAATGCAAGCTATTGGCCCGGGTTTTGTGAAATTACCTATGTAATAAAAATTTTAAAATAAATTTGACGTGAAGCTATCAATCTTTTGACAAGTCAAACTGCTGACTTACATCAGTGTGTTGTCCTTCTGAAAGTAGCAGTATTCTAGATTGCTGTAATATATTTACATAAATCTTTTATTTCTTTCCAGGAGCAAGTAACACTGCAGATACGCTGTTCCAAGAAGTCTTGGGACGCAAAGACAAAGCAGATTCTACAAGAAATGCCCTAAATGTTCTTCAGCGTTTTAAGTTTCTCTTTAATCTTCCTCTTAATATTGAAAGGAATATTCAAAAGGTGTGATTATTAACACTTTTTTGAAAAGTATATGCTAAGGGCCCCTTCAGAATTCAACTGTTCTATATGATGTATGTTTCTTTTTTTCAGGGTGATTACGATGTAGTTATAAATGACTATGAAAAGGCTAAGTCACTGTTTGGGAAAACTGAAGTCCGTGTGTTCCAAAAAGGTAAGTGACAGTAGTTCTGGTGTTTTTAAGAAATGCATTCTGTTCAGCAAAAACATGTTGGAAAATACAGTAAAAGTCTGGAATGTAATGTAACTTATTATTTATATATCATATATTTTAAGAACTTGGCCTCAGAAAAACTACACTGCACAGTGCTGCTGGCAAAATTTCAAATTTGGCTGTGTGTTCTCTGATGTAATCTGAATACTGCAATTAAATTACAAGTTCAGAACCAATGTTAGTCTAACAGATATTAGGCAGGAATCTGTATCTTGCAGTCATCTGATTCTTGGATGACATCTATCACTGTTTGATTTGACAAATATATCATGTTATCAGTTTTTCAGAATCATCACACACTATTTTAATCAATCACCTTAATAAGAATTTCTGATTCAATTTAAAACAAAAGATGATTGGCTAGCACCAAAAAATCTGCACTAGCGACACTTTGTAGTTAACACTGTCTGTATCATTGGTTGTCAAATCAAAATTGATGTGAAACTCTTGTTACAAATGAGGCAGGAGGAGTGCACTGTCCTTTCTAATTCCACTACTCCACAGATCACAACATATATATATTTTTAAATGTTTACCCAGTTGCCGATGCGGTCCATCATGTACTCTACTCTTTATCCCAGAATGAAATACATCAACCAGGTTTCTTTAATAAACAACAAAATTATCAGTTTATTAGAAAACGAGACTTAACCAGTAACGAAGCAAGGCAGTAACCCACAGATTGAAATATGAAAGTTCCCTTTTTAAAGTCCCCACACAAAAAACTCTCACTGAAAAAAATACAGAAATTTTCTCTGCAGAGGTCTGTTACAAAAAAAGACAAAAAAACTATTTGGGCCAAATATTTTCTAATTCTACAGTCCATGTGAGGTAGGTACACCCACAGTGCTGTTAGAAAGGGAGTTCCAGGATTTTGACCCAGCGACAGTGAAGGAACGGCGATGTAGTTCCAAGTCAGGAACTTGTAGTGGTGATCCCATGCATCTGCTGCTCCTGTCCTTCGAGGTGGTAGAGGTCGCAGGTTTGGAAGGTGCTGTCTAAAGAGCCTTGGTGCATTGCTGCAGTGCATTTTGTAGATGGTACACATTGCTGCCACTGTGCGTCAGTGGTGTAGGGAGTGAATGTTTGTGGATGGTGTGCCAATCAAGTGGGCTGCTTTGTCCTGGATGGTGTCGAGCTTCTGAGTGTTGTTGAAGCAGTACCCATCCAGGAAAGTGGAGAGTATTCCATCACACTCCTGACTTGTGCCTTGTAGATGGTGGACAGGCTTTGGGGAGTCAGGAGGTGAGTTACTCGCCGCAGGATTCCTAGCTTCTGACCTGCTCTTGTAGCCATGGTATTTATATGGCTACTCCAGTTCAGTTTCTGGTCAATGGTAGCCCCTAGGATGTTGATAGTGGGGGATTCAGCAATGGCGATGCCATTGAATGTCAAAGGGAGATGGTTAGATTCTCTCTTGTTGGAGATGGTCATTGCCTGGCACTTGGGTGGCGCGAATGTTACTTGCCACTTATCAGCCCAAGCCTGGATATTGCCCAGGTCTTGCTGCATTTCTGCACGGACTGCTTCAGTATTTGAGGAGTCGCGAATGGTGCTGAACATTGTGCAATCATCAGCGAACATCCCCACTTCTGACCTGATGATTGAATGAAGGTCATTGATGAAGCAGCTGAAGATGTTTGGGCCCAGGACACTACCCTGAGGAACTCCTGCAGCGATGTCCTGGAGCTGACATGATTGACCTCCAACAACCACAGCCATCTTCCTTTGTGCTAGATATGACTCCAACCAGCAGAGAGTTTTCCCCCTGATTCCCATTGACTCCAGTTTTGCTAGTGCTCCTTGATGCCATACTCTGTCAAATGCTGCCTTGATGTCAAGGGCAGTCACTCTCACCTCACCTCACCTCATCTTAAAAACATCATCTGAGCTTCTGGATTCTTTGGTGACATTATGTTGCCATGATGTACAAAACAGCTTATCACAGAATTTTTACAGCTCAGAAGGAGGTCATTCGGCCTATCATGTCTGTACTGGCTCTCCAAATGAGCAATTCACCTAGTGTAGCTCCCTGCCTTCTCCCCGTAACTCCTTGAACATTCTTCCTTTGCAGATAACAGTCTAATTCCCTTCTGAATGCAAACTTATTTCAAAATTCAACATACAAAATTGACAGACAGGAAATACCAGCTAATCCTTTAAGCCTATCCCATACAGATATTTTCCAATTAAGCATCATGACCCTCAATGCTCCTGCCCACCAGCAGCTACATAAGCTCCTGGGAGAGGTAGGAAAAAAACCCAAAGAACCCAACGAGTTCAGAAGACCACAGCAGCTATGGGGCAAGCCACCTGATTACTCGCCTGCCTTTTGTACGTATTGGCACCTGCCTCACCCAGGAACTCATTCAGGTCTCTCTTGGATGTTTGCAGAAAATCCCCACTCATTGCATGAGTTGATGTGTTTAGAGGTCGGTGACCCACTGTGATAAAGAAAAACCTCCTGACATTTAATTTAGTTCTGTTCTTGGGTACCACATATTAATTTCACCTGGCTCTGTCTAATCATCTTCTTTTGGGCCTCCTTATCTCGCGAGACAATGGATACGTGCCTGGAGGTGGTCATTGGTTTGTGAAGCAGCGCCTGGAGTGGCTATAAAGGCCAATTCTAGAGTGACAGGCTTTTCCACAGGTGCTGCAGAGAAATTTGTTTGTCGGGGCTGTTGCACAGTTGTCTCTCCCCTTGCGCCTCTGTCTTTTTTCCTGCCAACTACTAAGTCTCTTCGACTCACCACATTTTAGCCCCGTCTTTGTGGCTGCCCGCCAGCTCTGGCGAACGCTGGCAACTGACTCCCACGACGTGATCAATGTCACAGGATTTCATGTTGCGTTTGCAGACGTCTTTATAGCGGAGACATGGACGGTCGGTGGGTCTGATACCAGTGGCGAACTCGCTGTACAATGTGTCTTTGGGGATCCTGCCATCTTCCATGCGGCTCACATGGCCAAGCCACCTCAAGCGCCGCTGACTCAGTAGTGTGTACAAGCTGGGGATGTTGGCCGCCTCGAGGACTTCTGTGTTGGCGATACGGTCCTGCCACCTGATGCCAAGTATTCTCCGGAGGCAGCGAAGATGGAATGAATTGAGACGTCGCTCTTGGCTGACATACGTTGTCCAGGCCTCGCTGCCATAGAGCAAGGTACTGAGGACACAGGCCTGATACACTCGGACTTTTGTGTTCCGTGTCAGTGCGCCATTTTCCCACACTCTCTTGGCCAGTCTGGACATAGCAGTGGAAGCCTTTCCCATGCGCTTGTTGATTTCTGCATCTAGAGACAGGTTACTGGTGATAGTTGAGCCTAGGTAGGTGAACTCTTGAACCACTTCCAGAGCGTGGTCGCCAATATTGATGGATGGAGCATTTCTGACGTCCTGCCCCATGATGTTTGTTTTCTTGAGGCTGATGGTTAGGCCAAATTCATTGCAGGCAGCCACAAACCTGTCGATGAGACTCTACAGGCACTCTTCAGTGTGAGATGTTAAAGCAGCATCGTCAGCAAAGAGGAGTTCCCTGATGAGGACTTTCCGTACTTTGGACTTAGCTCTCAGACGGGCAAGGTTGAACAACCTGCTCCCTGATCTTGTGTGGAGGAAAATTCCTTCTTCAGAGGACTTGAACGCATGTGAAAGCAGCAGGGAGAAGAAAATCCCAAAAAGTGTGGGTGCGAGAACACAGCCCTGTTTCACGCCACTCAGGATAGGAAAGGGCTCTGAGGAGGAGCCACCATGTTGAATTGTGCCTTTCATATTGTCATGGAATGAGGTGATGATACTTAGTAGCTTTGGTGGGCATCCAATCTTTTCTAGTAGTCTGAAGAGACCACGTCTGCTGACGAGGTCAAAGGCTTTGGTGAGATCAATGAAAGCAATGTAGAGGGGCATCTGTTGTTCACGGCATTTCTCCTGTATCTGACGAAGGGAGAACAGCATGTCAACGGTCGATCTCTCTGCACGAAAGCCACACTGTGCCTCAGGGTAGACTCGCTCGGCCAGCTTCTGGAGCCTGTTCAGAGCGACTCGAGCAAAGACTTTCCCCACTATGCTGAGCAGGGAGATTCCACGGTAGTTGTTGCAGTCACCACGGTCACCTTTGTTTTTATAGAGGGTGATGATATTGGCATCGCGCATGTCCTGCGGTACTGCTCCCTCGTCCCAGCGCAGGCATAGCAGTTCATGTAGTGCTGAAAGTATAGCAGGCTTGGCACTCTTGATTATTTCAGGGGTAATGCTGTCCTTCCCAGGGGCTTTTCCACTGGCTAGAGAATCAATGGCATCACTGAGTTCTGATTTGGTTGGCTGTATGTCCAGCTCATCCATGACTGGTAGAGGCTGGGCTGCATTGAGGGCAGTCTCAGTGACAGCATTCTCCTTGGAGTACAGTTCTAGGTAGTGCTCAACCCAGCGGTCCATTTGTTTGTGTTGGTCAGTGATTATGTCCCCTGATTTAGATTTGAGGGGGGCGATCTTCTTGATGGTTGGCCCAAGAGCTCTCTTCATGCCATCATACATTCCTCTGATGTTTCCGGTGTCTGAGGCCAGCTGAATATGACTGCATAGGTGTTGCCAGTAGTCGTTTGCGCAGCGCCTGGCTGTTCTTTGTGCAGTGCTTCTGGCTGCTTTAAGTGCTGCGGATGTTAAATCGCTGGGGGCTTTCTTGTAGTTCAACAGTGCAATGCGCTTAGCGGCTATGACAGGTTCCAGCTCTTCATTATGAGATTGAAACCAGTCTGCATTTCTCTTCGCACTTTTGCCGTAGGTGGTCAAAGCTGACTCATAGATGGCGTCTCTGATGTGGGCCCACTTGGTCTCAGCATCCCCTGTGGGAGTGTTTTGAAGGGCTGTTACAAGTGAATTTAGAAATTTTTGTAACAGCTGTGGGTGAGAAATTCTGCTCGTGTTGATGCGCGGGTGGCCCTTCTGCTTGGAATGATGCAACTTCTTTGGTCTGAGTCTAACCTTGCTGCACACCAGGGAGTGGTCGGTGTTGCAATCTGCACTGTGGAAGCTGCGTGTGATTTGAACACTGTTTAAGGCGGCTCGCCTTGTGACAATGAGGTCTAGCTGGTGCCAACGACGCGATCTTGGGTGCCTCCATGAAACCTGGTGACAGGGTTTAGTGTGAAAGAACGAGTTGGTGATGCAGAGGTTATGATAGGTACACAACTCAAGCAGTCTCTGCCCGTTCTCATTCATCCTTCCAACGCCATAGCGCCCAAGGCAGGAGGGCCATGAGTCATGGTCGGCCCCAACCCTGGCATTAAAGTCCCCCAGCAGGAATAGGTGTTCGGTGTTGGGGATGCTGCTAATGATATGGAGTTGCTCGTAGAACTGGTCTTTAGCTTCAGGAGGGGAGCAGAGTGTTGGAGCATAGATGCTGAGTAGGTGTACTGGACCAGAGGTGGTGAGCAGTCGGATGGACAGTATGCGTTCCGAGCCATTTGAGGGAGGCTCTATCATGCTGAGCAAGGAGTTTCTGATGGCGCAGCCCACTCCATGCTGTCTTGGTTCTTCAGGATCCCTGCCCTGCCAGAAGAAGGTGTAGTCTTGCTCTGCTAGAGATCCACTCGCAGGGAGGCGTGTCTCCTGAAGTGCTGCAATGTCTACATTGAGTCTACTGAGCTCGTTATTAATGATGGCGGTCTAATCTATATAATTCAAAATGTCTACCTGCCCAGGCATAGCCAAATTCCTAAGTTACTTGAAATGTCTTTTCTCAAGTCTCCTCGAAGTCTATACTTTGCTGGAGTGAAAAGTCCCAGTTGTCTAAGCCTACTGTGGTAACTAAGGGCTTTTAAACTAGGGATCATTTTAGTGACTCCTCTGAACCTTTTCCAGGGCTTCTATATTTACCATCATGTGAAGGGACCGAAAGTAGATACAGTATTCCAGATGAGACTGAAAGGTTGTGAAAGGACATTATAGCGCTTTGTTTTATATTGGATTGTGCTAACGATATATCCCAGTACTATATCTGTTTTTTACCTATAGTCTTACGACATTGATTAGGAACTTTAGTGTCTCAATTATAATGCCTAAGTCTCTTTCTCACTCAGCAGGCTTTAATATTTAGCCATGCATGCCATTGACCCCACCCTTCTGAATAGCACCACATTTATTCAAATTAAATGTCATCTGCCAGACACTGGCCCTTCTTCATCATATCTGGATTTGATTGAAGTCTTTTATTTCCTCAGCCATCATTTCAACACCAACAGAGATCTGAGTGTCCTCTGTGAACTTACTGAAGGTTCACCCAGTGCCTTCATCCAGATCATTAATACGGGCAGTAAAGAATAATGGTCCTAAAACTGATCTCAGTGGGACTCCACTAGTAAACAGTCTCCACGTCGAACTGCTATCATTAATAACAACTCTCTGCGTATGAGAATGCAGCCAATTCTTCATCCATCCCAGGATATGCTCTCCCATCCCACATGCATCTCCCTTGCAGTTAGCTTCAATTTGTGGGCTTAAGAATTGTTTTGCTTCAGCTAATTTTGAAGTCAATTTGAACTTTTGCCCTTATTTTACAGTACATGTGTAACTGTAGACTGACCTTTGTTTTCAACCAGTCTGCATGCCTTGTGTAAGGGGTCTTCCATTAGGCTAGCATTTTATTTTGCAGGAATGTTGACATTTCTAGGGAGGTTTGAAACTAAAATGACCCAACAGGTTCTAAAGCTAATTTAAGTCTTTGAGACATATGCAAAATTCATAAGAATTCAATTCAATAGTCTTTCTCTTCATTGGCCTTATCTGACAAGGTGAATACTCTGAGCAACAGTAGAAAGGAAGTTGATTGCAGTGCATAAGCCAGAATTCTATTTCTCAATTCTTAATCTAGCTTGATGTTACAGAATCATGAAACAAAAAAAAGGCAATCTTGATCATGAACCGAATCTTAGACATTGATGCAGATGTCCTTTTTCAATGTCTAGCTATAGTATCTTAATCCTTTGTATCTTATTGACAATTTAGCAAATGTGCAGTGCACGTTTTGCATGCTAACAAATTAACGAACTTAAATATATCTCTGTAGCTCGTGGAAAACATACATAATTAGCCGTAGGCGGTCTATAGTGCACATATGCCACTCTCCACCTGAAGCTGCCCACCAAAGTATCACAAGGCTAAGGCCTCAAAGTTCTGCACAGGGGACAGGGCAGAGAGTAGCTGTGCCATCTACCAGTGGGGGCGGTGGGGGTGGAAACTGGTTATGATATAGTATAATAGAGTCATTATGACACCGAAGGAGGCCAGTTGGCCCATCAAGTCCATGCCAGCTCTCATTCTTTATTTAAACAAAGTCCAAGTAAGCAAACTAACTTGAACAATGAGTTTAGGTTAGTGGACGGAAGTACAATGCTCACAAGTTAGTTAGTGAGGCTAGATTATTTGATGTGTGAAATGGACTTCCTTGAGGAAGCCAGTTGTTTCACAGCCAGTTGACATCTTTAACAGCAAGGATAAGAAAAGGGATTGATGATTTATTTTATTTAGAGACACAGCACTGAAACAGGCCCTTCGGCCCACCGAGTCTGTGCCGACCAACAACCACTCATTTATACTCATCCTCCATTAATCCCATATTCCCTACCACATCCCCACCATCTACCTACACTAGGGGCAATTTACAATAGCCAATTTACCTATCAACCTGCAAGCCTTTGGCTGTGGGAGGAAACCGGAGCACCTGGCGGAAACCCACGCGGTCACAGGGAGAACTTGCAAACTCCGCACAGGCAGTACCCGGAACCGAACCCGGGTCGCTGGAGCTGTGAGGCTGCGGTGCTAACCACTGCGCCACTGTGCCGCCCATTATAAAGATGTTAACAGCACCACTTGATTTTTTTTTAAGGTGAGGTAGGCAATCATCCTCCACCACCTCTCCTTCAACTCCACTTACTTCCTTCAAATAAAAGGTGTTGCTATGGGTATCCGTATGGGTCCTAATTATGCTTGTCTTTTTGTGGGATATATCAAACATTCCTTGTTCCAGTCCTACTCAGGCCCCCTGCCCTAACTCTTTTTCCAGTACATTGATGACTGTATCGGTGCCATTTCCTGCTGCCGCCCCGAACTGGAAAGCATTATCAACTTTGCTTCTAATTTCCACCCTTCTCTCACCTTTACATGGTCCATCTCCGACACTTCTCTTCCCTTCCTCGACTTCTATGTCGCCATCTCTGGGGATAGGCTGTCTACTAATATCCATTATAAGCCCACCGACTCTCACAGCTATCTTGACTACACTTCTTCACACCCTGCCTCCTGTAAGGACTCCATTCCATTCTCCCAGTTTCTCCGTCTCCGACGCATCTGCTCTGATGATGCTACCTTCCATGATAGCGCGTCTGATATGTCTTCCTTTTTCCTCAACCGAGGATTCCCCCCCCACTGTGGTTGACCGGGCCCTCAACTGTGTCTGGCCCATTTCCCGCACCTCTACCCTCACCCCTTCCCCTCCCTCCCAGAACCGTAACAGGGTTCCCCTTGTCCTCACGTTCCACCCCATCAGCCTCCATATCCAAAGGATCATCCTCCGCCATCTCCAGCGTGATGTCACTACCAAACGCATCTTCCCCTCCCTTCCCCTGTCAGCATTCCGAAGGGATCGGAACATCCTGGTCCACTCCTCCATTACCCCCACCACCTCGCCCCCTTTCCACGGCACCTTCCCCTGCAATCGCAGGAGGTGTAATACCTGCCCATTTACCTCCTCTCTCCTCACTATCCCAGGCCCCAACACACTTTTCAGGTGAAGCAGCTATTTACTTGTACTTCTTTCAATGTAGTATGCTGTATTCGCTGCTCACAATGTGGTCCCCTCTACCCTGGGGAGACCAAACGCAGACTGGGTGACCGCTTTGCGGAACACCTCCACTGAGTCCGCAAGCAGGACCCTGAGCTTCCGGTTGTTCGCCATTTCAACACTCCCCCCACCCACCGACTCTCATGCTCACGTCTTTGTCCTGGGATTGCTGCAGTGTTCCAGTGAACGTCAACGCAATCTTGAGGAACAGCATCTCATTTACCGATTAGGCACACTACAGCCTGCCGGACTGAACATTGAGTTCAATAATTTCAGAGTATGACGGGCCCCTCGATATTACTTTTATTTATTTTTTCTTTTTATATTTTTTTCATGTTTATTTTATTTCATCTTAGTTTGTTCAGTTTGCTTACCCACTTTTTTTTTTCATGTTTGTACTTGCGGCTGTTCAACTTTCAGTCCGTTAACACTCTATCTGTGCTAATGCTTTGTTTTTCAACACACCATTAACGTATTGTTTGCCTTTGCTCCATGACATTCTGGTCAGCTATTCTGTGACCTTGTCCTATCTACACCCTCTCCTTTATTATCTCTTGCCCCACCCCCGTTTTACTTGCTTATAACCTTTTCACATTTCTAATATTTGCCAGTTCTGAAGAAGGGTCACTGACCTGAAACGTTAACTCTGCTTCTCTGTCCACAGATGCTACCAGATCTGCTGAGTATTTCCAGCATTTCTTGTTTTTATTTCAGATTTCCCGCATCCGCAGTATTTTGCATTTATTTTGGGCAAAAGATCTAGGTGCCCCTTAAAGTAGACCCTTATAGCAATCACACCATCTGTCCCAAATCATATGGATGCAGAACAACAGCAATGAAATTAAATGTTAGGAAAACAATCCTAACCTTCTGATAGAATCCCCTAAAGATTATATAGTGTTGCAAGAGATTTCTAATGTTTCACCACCTAAAGGGACTCTGATATACATCATCAGAAGGAACTAATGCTGCCTTAAAGATGATTTTTTTTAAAATAATGGTCCTTTGACGATGGAACTTTTTGCTACCATTGAAAATGGTCAGTTGAGTTTTTTTGATCAGAGAGCTGGCGTCATTGAATTGCAGAAAATCAATTGAAAATCTCCTTAGATTTTAGGATGCACAAAAGTTTCGAGAAAAAAGTGTTCTTAGGAACCCCATATAATTGTTTCTTTGTTTAGGAGACCTCCTTATCCTCTTTGATTTAGAGTAGGCTCACCACTACTAGCCAAGCTAACTGCTGATGATTTATGAAGCTAATTGGTCCACAAAAATTTATTACTGGATAGTTTCAATCTTTATAAATTTAATAGTAACAGGAAACAGGAATAAGCTATTCTGTCCTGAAAATACTATGGTCCAGTTGGCATATCATGCTCTGTTTTAAGCATCATAGCTTGCAGAAGTAGGATTTGAGTTTGTGACCCCAGTTTTCTTATAAAGCAAGTTCCCAACATTGCCTGAACAGTTGAAAGGAAGCCTGGAAGGAAACAAAGGGAAAATAAAAAGGTGGATAGCAAAGGTTACTTTCTAAATTTCTTGTGAAACCTCATTGGAAGAGGCCTGGAATGGGTTGTGGGCTGGTCTTTGGCCTACGGTGCTAATGGCCTGTCATTCTGTGCTTTATTAATAACCATTGCAATACTTGCTCATATCAGAGATTGCCAGCAAAATATTACCTTGTTGGTGTTTGCTTTGGATTCTTCATTTCCAGCGCTTCTGAATTGAGCCCCAAATATTTGACTTGAATGTTTCTAATCAACCCATCCTGTCAATTGCAGAGACTCCAACCTATAATACCTTTTTGGATAATACAATTCTGTACTTAGCAAGTAAGTCTGCCAAAAATTTGTAGAAATTCACTACCAGCTTTTGTGTTTGAAATATAAGTGAAACTTAGACAGTGAGCATAGGACTGGAAGACACAATATCAAGTTCGCCATCTGAGAGCAAGGTTAGGTTAGTGGATGTGTGGAACACAAGTCCACAGATAAGTTCTGCTTTATTTAAAAGGACTAATGACAGTTTAGGACAAATGAGGTTTTTTTTGAATGATATAAAGTAATATAAAGTATTTTTGCAAGAATGGAATTGGAGATTTGTATCACAATTTTATGTAGCTCAGTCATCTGAAGTTGTTAATACAGCAGCCAGATATTTTTTTTTTGTTCCTGGGATGTGGGCAACACTGGCAAGGTTGCATTTATTGCTCATCCTTAGTTACCTTAAGATGACAACGAGCCACCTTCTTGAACTGTTGCAATCTTTGATGTAGTGATACTCTGGTGATGGTGTTACACAAACGGGATTTCAGTTCTGCTGCTCTAGTTGATAGCTTGGCTTGTTGATAGTAGCAAATTAAAAAAAAAAACTTTTCTTCCCTGCACTACAGTTTATGCTGAAGTAGAGACACGTATTGATGCACTGAGGCTACTGCTGATGAACAAGTTACTTGAGATGCCATCAACTTTGCATGACCAGAAAAGATATATAAGGTAAATGAAATACTTCATGATTCATAAACAAGCAACACTTTACTCTACTAGAGCTTGTAATAGATTAAAGCTGCTTTTTTCCAATTCTGTTTCTGAATATGTATTCACTGTTATTTAAATGATGGATATTAAAACTTACAGCTCAATATAACAATGGATCATACTTGTACATCTGCTTTAACACAAAAATTCCCAGGTGCTTTCCAGGAGGGTTAAAAAGCAAAATTTGACACTGAGTCATGTAGGAAGATGTTAGAGTAGATGACTAAAAGCTTGGTTAAAGAGGTGTGTTTTGAGGAGCATCTTAAGGAAGAAAAGAGAGGCAGAGAGGTATAGGGAGGGAGTTCCAGAGCTTAGGGCCTTGGCAGCTGAAGGCACGGAGCAATTAACATTGGGATGCTTGCTCAAAAGGCCAGAATTAGAGGGGCACAGATATCTCAGAAGGAGTGGGGCTAGAGGAGATTACAATAATAGGGAGGGGTGAGACCATGGAGATATTGAAAATAAGGATGATAATTCTAAAATCAAGGCGTTACTTAACCTTGAACCAGTGTAGGTCAGTGAGTACAGGGGTAATGGGTGAATGGGACTTGATGCGAGTTCGGACACAGGCAGCAGAGTTTTCGATGAGCTCAGGTTTGCGGAGGATAGAATGTGGGAGGCCAGCCAATAGTGTGTTGCAATAGTCAAGCCTTGAGATAACAAAGGAATTGGTGAGGACTTCAGAACCAGATGAGCTGAGTCAGGGACAGAGTGTTATGGAGATAGAAATAGATGGTCTTGGTGGTGGCGTGGATGTTGCTCAGAAGCTCATCTCGGGGTCAGATGTGACCGTGGTTGCCAACAGTCTGATTCAACCTCAGACAGTTTTCAGGAAGAGGGATGGAGTTGGTGGCTAGGGAACAGAGTTTATGGTAGGGAGCAAAAACATTGGCTTTGGTCTTCTTAATATTTAATTGCAGGAAACTTCTGCTCCAAATCAAAAGGTTGTGGGTTCAAGCCTGTTATGATCAGCTGAGGAGGGGTCAAAGGGCTTCCCTCTTTTCCCTCTCCATGTTTGGCCACAGCAGGTTTAATTCTTAAGGTGGATGCACTGGCCAATTTTTTTCTTTTATTTGCTCATGGGATACGGGTGTCGCTGGCTAGGTCAGCATTTATTGCCCATCCCTAACTGCCCTTGAGAAGGTGATGATGAGCTGCCTTCTTGAACCACTGCAGTTCTTGGGGTGTAAGTACACCAACAGTACAGCTAGGAAGGGAGTTCCAGGATTTTGACCCAGTGTCGGTTATAGTTCCAAGTCAGGATGGTGTGTGGCTTGGCGGGGAACTTGCAGGTGGTGGTAGTCCCATGCATCTGCTGTCCTTGCCCTTCTAGCTGGTAGAGGCTGGATGTTTGGAAGATGCTGTCTAAAGAGCCTTGGTGCGTTGCTGCAGTCCATCTTGTAGATGGTACACTGCTGCCACTGTGCCTGGATATTGTCAAGGTCTTGCTGCATTTCCACATGGACTGTTTCAGTATCTGAGGAGTCGCAAATGGTGCTGAACATTGTGCATTCATCATGAACTATTTCCAATAGTTTCCTCACAAGCCTACCAAGCTCCATCCTGCATGAATTCCAACTCATCCAGAAGTACACTAGCTCCCATCTTGTATCACACAAACTCCCTCTTATGTATTGTTTCTATATATTGTCAGGCAAGCACCCCCGCCTGCCAATAATGAGAAAAATTAATTTCGCCACATGAACATTGATTTTAAACTGCTGATGGTGAAGAAAGAACTTGCTTTAAAAAAACAATTGGAGATTTTGGTTGGAGAGAGACATTAGCATATCAACAGACAAGTACTACAAAGGACAGAGGAGCTGTTCCCTGCTCCAATTTAATCCACAATGGACTTTTGATTACCAGACGTTGAAGCATTCCAGGTTAACTACTAAGGTGACTGAATACACAAACAGACGTGGTTGGACCAGTTTGGTCACACGACTGACTGACTGACTGGAGTTTTTTTGAATTTGAGCTTCCAACAAGGAATTTGAACTCAGAAAGCTGTTTTCTCCGGGACTGAGAACTCCTCTCGCTCTTACCAGCTTTGGAAACCATTGAAGACATATGAACCCCGAGAGAGAAAAGTCTCCGACAGTGAACAAGGCTTAAGAAGAATAATGGGCCCAACAAAAAGTAAGAGCTGTCTACAATCAAGGACTCTATGGCGAGCTGGAAACACAGAAACAGTAACAAGAAACCCCCTTAAAGAGACTGCCTCAAACCTCTCCATTTTATTTTTCTTTTGCTCTTTTCTGTCCCTTTTTGCATGTGTGTATTGCGTGGACATGCTAGCGTGGGCGAGTCATATATCCATAGGCATTAACTATTAGAGTTTAAGGTTTAATAAATTTCACTTTTCTTCTTTAAACCTAAAGAAAATCTGGTGTGCTCATTTCTTTGCCTTATAATTGGAAAACTGTGAACAATGATTCATAAAGGGGGGAGCTAAAGCCCTGTTACAATAAGACCAGGTGAAGACAGCAAAAGACCCCTAGACACCTTTCTCACCTGGTCGTAACAATATGCTGTTCTTCAATGACTGTTTCCGCCAGCATATCAACTTTATAATCCTCATTCTCATCTATTTGCACAACCTTACTTTTTCTTATCTCGTTAAACATTTCCAGCATTGCATCCTCCACTCTTCCAATCTCTGTTTGTGTTCTCTCCTTCCTATATCTTAGCTATCACTAGCAGAACCTTCATTCAGATCACTGTGACACTCTGAAACTCTCTTCCTTCAGAACTTTACCTTGCTTTATCCTTCCCCAGCCACAAAAAACACATTAGAACCTATCTGTTTGACCAGGCCTTTAGTTTCCTTCTGTTATTCACTCTTGGTCTGACCCGAAACTGAGAAGTCAATTGGAATGTGCCCTTTGACTAAAAGTACTTTATCGGTGCAAGTTGTTCCATAGAAACTGGCAGCCTTCTCCAAGTACCCATTTTCCATTTGCCTCATTGATATGCTCACACAAAATTTTTTGCAAGGTTACTAAACAGCTAATGAAGGAGGAATTCTTGATGATTTTGTTTTTCTCTTACATCCTCCCATCCTTAACCTGGGGACATTGAGGCCAACAAGAAAAATCTTAGCTCAGACCGTCATCTATGCTCTGTTAGCTCAGTCAGGGTTACCCTCACCCACCACCATCCTGGATGTGTTAACTTAGCACAAACCTAGCCTATATGGTTCAGTACTTCATCAGTGTATTTACCCACAAAACTACAACATTAGCTGTTTTTAAAGAGAAGCAAAAGTACATTTTGGATTTTAAACTCAATGTTGTCATCAAATATTAGTTATGAGTAGAATTTGAGATGCAGTAACTTGGAAGCTCTTCCAAGTGAGGGAAGTTTATTGCTCTTCCTCTGGTTTTCTTGGAATACGTCTAGTCTAGCAAAACTGGCATTGATGGGTAATTTTGGAAATATTTGCTGCTGTACCAACCATATTTGAACATAATCTGACTGCAGTTAGTGACATAGCTGTTTAGACTAAGCATAAGTTGCACTTAACAGCAGTTAATATTTGTACCTATGAAATAAGATAGAAAAGGAAGAATTCTTCCATTTGTTAAGATGCTGTAAATAAATGCATTGCAAACAGTTTAAACTGCTAGCAGGTTAATGTTCAGTCCATTCACTTCCTTTCTGAGTTTGAACTTTCTGTTTCTTCCACTCTCATTTGCTCATTTCCAATTTTTCTAAAATACTTATCTTCAGTTTTCAATTTTTAAAAATTCAATCATGGGATGTCAGCATCGCTGGCAAGACCAGCATTTATTGCCCATCCTTCATTGTTCTTGAGAAGGTGGTGGTGAGCCGTCTTCTTGAACTGCTGCAGTCCATGTGGTATAGGTGTACCCACATTAAGAAGGGAGTTCCAGGATTTTGACACAGTGACAGTGCAGGAATGGTGATATAGTTCCAAGTCAGGATGGTGTGTGACTTGGAGGAGAACTTGCAGGTGGTATTTCCACCTGTGTGCTGCCCTTGTTCTTCCAGATTGTAGGTGTCACGGGACGGGTTTAGAAGAGGATGCCAAAGGAGCCTTGGCGAGTTGCTACTGTGTGTCTTGTATATGGTACACACTGCTGCCACTGTTTGCCAGTGGCGGACCGAGTGAATGTTTAAGGTGGTGGGTGGGGTGCTGATTAAGCGGACTGCTTTGTCCTGGATGATCAGCTTTTTGAATGTTGGAGCAGCAATCAATCAGACGAGTGGAGAGTATTCCATCACACCCCTGACTTGTGCCTTGTAAATGGTGGACAGGCATTGGGGAGATAGGAAGCGAGTTATTCACTGCAGAATTCCTAGCCCCTGACATGCTGTTATCGCCACAGTATTTATATGGCTGGTCCACTTAATTTCTGGTCAATGGTAACTCCCAGAATGTTGATGGTGGGAGATTCAGCGATGGTAATACCGTTGATCGTCAAGGGGGGATGGTTAGATTCTCTCTTGTTGGAGATGGTTATTGGATGACATTTGTTTGGTACGAATTTTACTTATCACTTATCAGCCTAAGCCAGAATGTTGTCCAGGTCTTGCTGCATGCGGGCATGGACTGCTTCAATATCTGAGGAGTTGTAAATAGTACTGAACGCTGCAATCATCAGTGAACATCTCCACTTCTAACCTTGTGTTGGAGGGAAGGTCATTGATGAAGCAGCTGAAGAGGTTGGCTCTAGGACACTGTCCTGGGGAACTCCTGCACTGATGTCCTGGGGCTGAGATGATTGACCTGTAACAAGCCCAACCATCGTATTTGTGCTAGGTATGACTCCAACCAGTGGAGCGTTTTCCCTCTCATTCTCGTGACTTCCATTTTGTCAATGCTTCTTGATGGCACACTGGGTCAAATGCTACCTTGATGTCAAGAGCAGTCACTCTCACATCAACTCTGGGATTCAGCTCCTTTGTCCATTTTTGTACCAAGGCTGTAATGAGGTCAGGAGTGGAGTGGCCCTGGTGGAACCCAAACTGAGCATTGGTACGCAAATTATTGGTGAGTAAGTGCTGCTTCATAGTACTGTCAACGGTATCTTCCATCACTTTGCTGATGATCGAGAGTTGACTGATGGGGTGGTATTTGGTCAGATTGGATTTGTTCTGCTTTTTGTGGACAGGATGTACCTGGGTAATTTTCGACATTGTCGGGTAGGTGCCAGTTTTGTAGCTGTATTGGGACATCTTGGCTAGGATCCAGTACATTTATTGGGGCCAATCCATTTCTCCTGAAATGTATAGAGGCACTGACTGATTTTCTGTTTATTCCCAGCATTTTCTGTTTGTTGTTTATTTGTTTTTCTACAGTCTTTCACGGTTGTTCATTGGCTCAAATCCATATATATTGACTAGTATAGAGGCAGTAAAAAGCCCTGAAGAGATCATTTGGCTCATTATGCTTGTGGCAGCTCTTTTGAGCTATCTATCTCGTCCCACTCCCCTGCTCTTTCTCAGTAGCCCTGCAAATTTTTCTTTTTCTAGTGTACATCTACTTCCCTTTTGAAAGTTATTATTGAATCTGCTTCCACCACCCTTTCAGACAATGCATTCTAAATCATAACAATTTGCTGTGTAAAAAATATTCTCCTTATCTCCCCCTAGATTTTTTGCGAACTATCTAAACAAATTTAAATTCAAACTGGCTGGCATGGTGGAGCATTAGTCAGGTATCTGGATTATTAGTCCAGCAACATAACTACACTACTGTATCAAGAGGGCGAGAGAGAAAAACACACACTTGCACTCAATGTTGCAATGGGAAACTCTAATAGAACGGTCACCATTTTATGCTTTCAAATGCTGGATAGATTTGAACTTGGAAGCCAATTTAATAATTCTTGAAAGGGAAAGAAGTGGTTGGTATAAAATCATGTTTATCGAATTTCCTTTTGCAAGTTGTTGTTGAATTTGCTTCCGGGGTTGAAAATTCAGCGACCGATCAAATAGGACGTCAAAGTAGCAAACAGTCTGTTTCTACCTGCATCAGTGGCTGGGGAGTGGGTTTGATTCAGTTGCATCATTCATCCATACATGAGACACTAAAGCAGTTCCATATAATGTATTCAACACAAACACAAGAAATGCTGGATTCACTCAGCAGGTCTGGCAGCATCTGTGGAAAGAGAAGCAGAGTTAACGTTTCGGGTCAGTGACCCTTCTTTGGAAGGATCATATAATGTATTGATCTGGTCATACATTATGAAGGATAATTAAAATATATGAATGGAAAGTGAATAGTGGTGATAGCGCTAAGAACAGCAACGCAGAATTAAAACTTCAGTGTAGCTTCCCCTAGTCGTTACGTTCATGACAACTGGCTGATCTACCCAGTCTGTGCAGTGTTAGTTGCTCTCGGCCATCACAGAAGTCAGGACACTAGAATTCATCACACTGACCCTCAGTTACAGAGGTGAAAATAGTCCAGAGTCTTCGCTCCTGATAGGTTTCTAATAATCCCTGTTGTGAATATGTGTGTGTGTGGATGTCAAATGAGAACAAGATCAGGCTCTGCTGTCATACCCTTATGGTAGGAAAACCTGCCAATGTTACTGACATGATGAGAATAATGGTCACTTGGGGAAGATGCTAGTCTGCAACAGATGCCATGGAACGGTGTCCAGTAATAAATGACTCCCTTCAGGAGAAGACAAAATGGGTGGTGAAAGAAATGAAATTCTTTGTTTTGCAGTTGACACTGATTTTAATCATTATTTTGATATTGACTGCAGATATCTATCTGATCTCCATGCACCAGGTGATCCTGCCTGGCAGTGTATTATGGCCCAGCACAAGTGGATCCTGCAACTAATGCAAAACTGCAGAGAGAACTATGTCAAAGGACAAAAAGGTAAGTTTATTTTAAAATTATTAAGGTTTAGTTTCAAGAAATGAAATTGTATGTGTTCGCTAGTGTATTGCTATTGCATGTCTTATGAAGAATATGACAGATCCAAGGGTCTATCTTGTTTTAGGTTAAATATATTTATAGAAATTTTATAGCTTACCACTTTGTGACAAATTTTAAAATGCTCCACTGTGTTTAGTTTCTTGGAGGGCTGTCTGTATTTCTCTGAATAGAAGTTTGCAATACGCAAAGTGGTCTGCATCTTCAGGGAAATGAATCTTCACTTTTTGTCAATTAATTCTAGACAACTACCCAGCAAGTCATAATATATTGCATCATCTTAAACATGCAATTTATCATTTAGGACTTCGCTACTTGCATTGCCTAGCAGATGCTAAGTCTTATTCAGGTGATAGAAATAATCTGTAATAATAATAATATGCAGTTTTTATCTGTCTGCCCTTTTCTGATTGGGCTGATTTGGTAAGCGGAGCCTGGCACACGCAGAGACACGTATGTCTGCCAACGGGTGGTGGTGGGGGGGGGGGGGGGCGGGTGGCATGGTGGTCGAGAAAAAGAACAGCAGAAGGTAAGGGGAACCCAAGAACAAAGTTACCCTGGCTGGAGGGATGGGGGCAGCTGTGGTGGTGGGGTGGGGTTGGTGTGGCAGCATACAGGGTTTGGTGGAGAAAAGAAATGGCGGAAGGCAAGGGGAGCCCAACAGCAGTTATTGTGACTGGAGGGATCGAGGATGGGTGGGTGGGATGGGAACGACATGGGAAAAGGAGTTTGGAGAGGGAGGGACAGCACGGGGGTGTTGGGGGAAGTGGCATGGTGGGTTGCGTGGAGAATGGCATGGGGAGGAGGCGGGTACAACATGGGAAGGCTGAGGGCACCAGACGGCTTGGGGGACGCATGGGAGGGGGAAGACAGTGGCATGGAGGCTGGGTGGGAGATTGCATGGATTATGGAATAGGGCTGGGATGGCATGTGAGGGATGGGAATGGCATCGTAAGAAGCGGTGGGATGGGGGATGGGAATGATATGAGAGAGCTATGAAAGGATGGGAATGACATGGGAGGTAGGGGATGGCAGGGAAAGAATGGAATAGCATGGGATGGGAATGGCAGAGAGGAATGGAAAGGAGGGCATGGCATCGGCAGGTTGGCATAGAGTGAATGGCATGGGAAGGATGGAATGGCAGGTAATGGGTTAGGCATGGGAAGAGTGGGAGGGAGGGCATGGCATCATTGGCATGGGAAGGATGAAATGAGAAGGATGGACTGGCATGAGGATGGCACAGGAAGAAATGGCATGGGAAGAATGGCATAGCATGGGATGGGAATGGCATGGGAGGAGTGGGAATGAGGGGCATGGCATTGGAGTGATGACCTGGGAAGGATGGAATGGGATGGGGATGAAATGGGAAGGATTGAATGGCATAGGTTGTGGATTCCATGGGAGGAGTGTGAGAGAGGGGTGACATGGGCAGGATGGCATGAGTTGGGGATGGCATGGGAGGGGTGAATGAGATGATGAAATTGGTTAAGTATACTGTTACGAACAAGGCTGGAGGAGTGCACTGTCTTTTTCTAGTTCCACTTCTTAATGGGTCACATATATGTTTAAATGTTTTACCCGGTTACTGATATGGCCAATTATATACTCTATTTTTAGTTTCAGAATAAAATCCAACCAGGTTTCTTTAATAAACAACAAAGTGATGAATTTATTATAAAACAAGACTTATTCAATAAAGATGTAAAGCTTATTAACACACAGATTGAAATATGAAAGTTCCCTTCTAAATTAACTGAACACACGCACACCAGTTAAAGAAAAAGTTTTTTCTGCAGAGATCTCTTTACAAAAAAGACAAAAAAAAACTTTGGCCAAATACTTGTTAATTCTTGAAGAAAAAAGGGATACGATATGGAATGATCTCAGCTGTTCCTTTAGCCTCGCATCCAGATGCACGTAGATGGCTGTCACTGGGATGATTTTGGAGCAGTTCTCCTCAGGCAGTGCTGAGGCTTAGTCCGGCAGGCCCTCCAGGAGAATCACTGCATCAGGGGTTTCAGCCATCACACTGGACTCTCAGGGTTTCTCAAAGAGAGGTGGAAAAAGGATGAGCTGGTGGCTTCTCTCTTAGCAGGCTTACCTCCATTGAACCAAAACAATATCCAAAAATGAAAGCAACTCTTGACCACCATAACTCTTGTTATGTCATTTCTCTGTAAACAACTCCCCTATTCACCAAGTCTCCTGCTGTTTACTTAACTTAAGATGTGTGACTTCCAGTAAGGGTTTGTTTTTAAACCACGTCCCAAGTTTCCAGTGACCTTTTTAAAAAAAAAACCAAGTCCAGCATCTATGGAATCTCTTCAGTCTTTCAAATGAATCAATTCCCACAATTTTTAAAACACAAGTCCTCAAAAATGTTAAAAAATGGAAGCACTTTCCTAACAATACTGCAAATGTTTTGTGGTCTCTAATAGTTAATATCATAACGTTCCCATTTACCACCTATGATCTTTGCATCTGTGATTAACAGCGTCTCTGGATGGTGATTGGTTCCTAGTGGAATCCCAGAGGGATCTGTGTTGGGGCCATTACCCAATGCGATAGATATCAGTAATCTGGATGACGGCAATGGTCTTGATGTCGACAAGTTCACAGATAACGCAAAGATCTGTGCTGGTGTCCGGCTCCTTGAGGAGAAAGAAAAATTACTATCTGATCTAGATACAATTGTGGAGTGAACCCAGGGCAAAATATGCTTGGTTAAGTTGCTTGCCCAACATCTAGAATTGAATCAGCCGAAATTTCCTCTAATTAAACTTGGATAGACTAAAAACAAACTGTGTTCCCTAGCCACTATTTCCGTCTCCCTCCCTGGCCACTGCCTCACGCTGTACCCAACTATTCACAACCTTGTCGTCCTATATGACCCTGAGCTGAGTTCCCGACCCCATAACTTCTCCATCACAAACAGCACCTACCCCTAAGAAAGAGAAAGCTAAATTGTGACGCCAATTAATTATCATCCTTTGTTTTGCTGATAGTTGATAAAAGTAATTGCTAATTCTTTAGATCTATGAGACAGACTGATGAACAAAGCAAATAAGTTCAATTTTGAAAGGATGCTTTTGAGAAAAATAGATTGTAAAAGAGGCGAGGAGGAAGATAGACCAAAGAAGCCTCTGGCCTGTTGCGATCCACCTTTGGGGGTGCAAGTGGCATTTTTGGTGGAAGTGGATGTAGGAAAAAGGGTGAGTTGTGTGACTGTGAAGTGGAGGATAGAGAGTGCATAGGTTGAAGGGGAAGAAATAAGTTTTTAAATGGTGGGACTAAAGGGATGGTAGAAGGGCAGAACAAAGTAGGAACTGGCAAGGATTGCAGTGGGAGGGAGAAGATGGGGCAGAGGGTGGGAGTGTGGATATACAAGTTATTGGAAGACAGTATGGGAAAACAGCCACTGCGTTTTACCTCCAGCCCTTACCTCAAATGCAACATGTACCCATTGGTATCTCCTTTTGCTACAACGCCACTTCATACCACCAAACAAAGGAAGGAAAAGGGAAAATCAGGAGGACTGAAAGATAGACTGGAGAGTTCAGGGGAGAGAATAGAGTTACACATAATCATTAAAGAAAATACAGAGCAGCAGCAACACCAATACAGCAAGAGAGATTATATTCTCTGACTTCCCATGTGCATTGTGATATGACCAGATGAGGAAGCTGTCTCAGGCTCCCTTTTCACCCTTCTCTGGTTTGACCGCAACAGGGTTTATTCTTATAACACAGTGATTTAGCTTACCCTGTCAGTGAGCCCTTGCTCACTGGTTCATTTACAATTATAATTAGAGGAACAATCAGACAGGTTTTCTTGAGTTTAAACCAGAAAGATGGAAGTTTATTAACCTTATCACTCTAAATGGGTTAAAATTACTAAAATCCGTGACGCATCCACGCTCACATTCATACGAGAGGCACACACACACACACACAAATAGATACAAAGGGGGAGAAAAAGGTGGGAGGTTGAAGTAGAGTCAATAATAAATGAAATTCAAATACTGAGTTTCAGTGCCCTTTGTTGAAGTTAAAGTCTTGAAGTCCTCGCTGGGTTACGCACAATTCAGGCTTGCTTTTCTGGTTCCTTAAGGCCGAAGAGAGGCTTTATCCGTCCTCTTGGTTGTTGCCTGCGAGGGTCTGGAGATTTGAGGTTTAGCTGTGGCCGAGGCTCCCCTGGGATTTTTCTGGAGAGGGAGACAGGAGAGAGGGATATTCTTTTCTTGGGGGTTCAGTTACTGTCTGTCTGTCTTTCTGAGGCACAATTCACAAACTGAGTTGCACAGGCAGGTATGTCATGTGACCACCTCTTTGTTTGAAAACAAAAGTTTCTGGAAGGTTTTTGAAATTCAGAGTTCTTCTCTCAAGCTGTGCAAACATACTTGGTGGGTGGGGGAGAGGGGGTTTGGCTCTTGCAAAGTCAATGGGTGTCGAATGCTTTTGATGACCAATATTGACAAAAACCATTTTAAGTAATTGAATCAAAATGCACCCCTATTGTTCTGGCTAGACTGGGTAATCACCTCTTGTCTCCCATGCGGCCTTTGGCGTCTCATATGCAAATTGTGCGTGGCCATCTTTAGCTGTTCTGTTCCGCTTTTTAAAAAGTTATTTGTAATGTCCAGTAAAAAGTCTCGGGTAGAGTTTCATACAACAAAATTAATATTTTTCCATTTGGCATGTGGGCTTTCTGTCACAATTGCGACCAAGATCAACTTGTGTATGTGTGTGACTTATGCTAATTCAACGTTAAAATAAAACTTGCTTTCAAGCCCAGAAGCTGTCTTATTCTTTTAGCATCACTTGGTAAAGGGAGGGTTGGAGCTTATAAACAGAAAATCCTGTAAGAAGGATATGTCCTACTGTAGATCATGAATATGTCTTACAATTTACCTCAAAAGTTAATTTACAACTGATAAAAGTTTCAAGTTTTATGGTTTGTGTCTTTGAGTTTTACCTAAAAAAAAAATTTAAATTACCTCATCCAGTGGGTTTTCAGCTTCACTGCAGCAGAATGGAGTGACTTTTCATTTCTAATATTTAAACAGTTGAGTTAACAGGGTTCTTCTGTATAGCTGTGTTTGCAGCCACATTGACCACTTGCTGGTGAGGTGTAATTGAAGTTCAGGCTGATAGAAGGCTGTTATTTCATTTTGTTCAATTTTTGTGGAAAGTTTGGCAGACTGAATAATAGGAAAAAATAGAGAAATTACTACTACCAGGCCATAATCGGTGCTACTGAGCAGATGTGCTGCCCAGGGACTGTTCTACATCATATGAGCCTCCCATTCCAGGAGGCATTGCAGCAATTGTAACTGGGATATTTCTAAAACTTAAATCCTTACACATTGCACTACTTGTCTTCATTGGTTAATAGTACTTATGGACCTCTGTTCTAATAGGATAGAGGGAACGCTGTTGTGTGTTAATATAAAACTCTTAATAAAACAACTGATGGGAAATAGCTACTGGGATATTCCAATACCTTCAACAAAAGTGTATATATTTATCTAAATATGATGGGTCAAAATAACTAATTTATGTAGAATAATTCATAACTATAAATGTGAAACATTTTCCCTAGTAGAGATTCTATTTTTAGAAAATCTTTATCTGCTTACTAGCCAATAGGGCGGCGCAGTGGTTAGCACCGCAGCCTCACAGCTCCAGGGACCCGGGTTCAATTCTGGGTACTGCCTGTGCGGAGTTTGCAAGTTCTCCCTGTGACCGCGTGGATTTTCGCTGGGTGCTCCGGTTTCCTCCCACCGCCAAAGACTTGCAGGTGTTGGGTAAATTGGCCATTGTAAATTGCCCCTAGTGTAGGTAGGTGGTAGGGAATATGGGATTACTGTAGGGTTAGTATAAAAGGGTGGTTCTTGGTCGGCACAGATGCGGTGGGCCGAAGGGCCTGTTTCACTGCTGTATCTCTAAATAAAATTTTAAAAAATATTCAGTTTTTTTAGCCCGTTTCGTTGTATTTTACTAAATTGTTTTCGGCCCTAGACATATCACCCTATCTAAATGTTAGTCCCACACATATCTGTAGAGAAGGGGTAAAAGTGTCTCTCGTGGGAAGTGCCTAGAGTGTGGGAAAATGTCCATCAGGCAGAAAATCCTGATTGTCTTAATTATCATAAAAAACCACAAACCAATGCTACGTTCCCCACTGACTAAAACACACTCTCTTTCCCACAGTCATGTTGACCATACATGTGTGTAATATCAAGTCTCCTGCTTGATGAATAAGCACTTCGTATACCGAGCTTCCATGCTACCACTTTACCACTTACTGTCACCCACTCTTAGTCTTCAGAGTGCCAGTGGGTCCAGACCCCTCTTTAACTTCCAGACACTAATTAGCTCAAGTATCTCCTCCATTCCCTGGCTCTGTTCTCTCTTCTACTGAACATTTTCACGTCGGTACCCTTTCCCAAGTGCTGCCAGATCTACTTCATTTTGCTTTCAAAATCTGGACTGGACTAAGCTACAAGCTCAGCAGATATAACCTCTTAAAACTCACCCTCGTGTTTTGCATGCAGTATCCTGCTACGTCTCTGAGTCACTCTAGCAATGCTTCCATGCTGTCAGATGTAGAGAGCTGCATCACAATAACTTACTCCAACCAACTTCCCTTCTACTTTGGCCCTTGAGCTCACTGCAGTCCTTCCCACTCTAACTTAGGGCCTCAGGCCCTGTTATACTCCCTCCATCCCAGCTTCTAATTCGATCTCTGCCCACAGTTTTGACCCCACTAACTTGTCTACCCTGACCTGTGGTGACATGAGCGCAGTGAATATCAGAAAATGAGGTAGATTCCTTTCCAGGAATGCATTCAATCCTACCCAATTTTCCGATATTTACTGTGTCAAAGTGAAAGAGGAAAATCTGCTCATATATTTTATTTTCCATGAGCAATATCACGGCAGATCAAAGAGTTTGTAGATACTTGATTTTGCAACTTTTGGATAAATTAAGTACTGATAAGGTGGCAGGGAACCAATTTTGAAGTATGCCATGGAATGATGTAATTTTTTTGGTAAACTTGGTACACATCGGTTACACAGATTGTGAACTTGAAAGCCTTTTATCACCTCAAATATAATTCACCCGGCTTCCTTGAATGTTTTATGGAGGTGAGTGGGAATATTGACCGTGTCTTCACAGGGTAGATACTGAGAGGTTATTCCCCCTAACTTTGGAATCTCGAACATGGGGGCACAGCCTCAGGATAAGGGGTTGATTATTTAAGACTAAGATGAGGGGAAATTTCTTTACTCAGGGTTGTGAATCTTTGGAATGCTCTACCAGAGGGTTGTGGATGCTCTGTCGTTGAGTATATTCAAGTTTGGGATAGATAGATAGATTTTTTGATCCCACAGGGAATCAATGGATATGGGGAGCAGGCAGAAGATCAACCATGATTGTATTGAATGACGGAGCAGGCTTGAGGGGCTGTATGGTCTACTGCTCCTGTTTCTTATGTTCTTGTGCAAATTCTGTCTCCAGCTCTTCTATCCTGCCCATGAAAAGAGAAATTTCTGCATAGTGGCCTTAAAACTACACTGGAAGGAAATACAAGTGCCAACACACAGTTTAGGTTTATAGTAGGTGCAGCAAACATTCACTGAGTTTAGAATCTTGTCTCAGACAGGACCTATATAACAAAAGTGTAATTATTCAGGCCAAGCCTTTCAATGTTATGTAGTCATGGACTGAGCTAGACTTTCAACCTGTGGAAGGTAACCTCGTCCATCTATAGTAAACAATTTAGAATTTTGGCAATTTATCAATAATTTTTTCAAATGAATGCTGGACACTTTATTTAGGTTCAGAAAGACAGATGGACTGCCTCGATGATGCTTCATCTGTTGAGTTGTGTTCCACATTGTCTATTTTAATTGCTTAATTCTTTCAATTTATAATGCTACTTTAAAGAATTAACTACACTTGAAAAGTGTGGACCCTATTGCCAAGTCCTTGAGAATAATGGCATAAAAAACTGTATTAATTAAGAATTTATTCGACCACTAACACAAAGGCGTATTCAATTTACATTATTTGAACATGCAATCCAGTCACGTGAAAATTTCTGTCACTTAGCACCTTTTTAAATACTCTTTTTAACGTTATGATAAATGTCGATTCCCAATCATCCTCTCTTGCCCAGAACGTAAACAATTAAAAGTGTTTGGTCTCTTTCCTTCAGGTTGTGAATAATTTTGTGAAATGTTAAAATGTGATTTTTTTTTTCTAATTTCTTACTTTTCTGTTTATTATTCCTCTCTTAATCTAATCTTTCCTTCTGTACCTAATTTAACATCAAGTTAATTCATTTTCCTCAGTCCTTTCTCTGTTTATATCGCAATTATTTAATCTTATTGGATGAGGAGATATCCTGTTGGTCTCAGCTTTCACCAAGGTCCCAGATGCCCTGTTGCCATCTCTAATTTATCAGCTTGCACTTTGAGCAACTTAGTGGGCAAAACATTTACAAATCTAAACATACAGTTGTAAGCCTAACTAATTGAGTGTGCCACGATATACCCTGCTCCAGCAAAATCTGGTCCAATATGTTTTAAAAACTGAGTTGAATTTTGTACCCAATAAAAAAGCACAGCAGGCAAAGTTTTGGTTTTGTTTACAACTGATCATTTGAGGCAATTTGATCTATTTTTAACAGCTACTGTAACTGTTTTGGAGTTGTTTATCTCAGTTATTTGTCACAGTTAAGTTTTTTTTTAGTGAAGCAAGAGCTTGGTGCCTAACAAGACATTGGATTGTAATTTTGGGTATAAGTGAGATTGTGGTGCCCTTCTCGATGTTGCGGGTCAAGGCAGGCCTTCCCCCCCCCCCCCCCACCCCCGCAGAATTTTACCAGCCCCCGTGCCTCGAACCGTGGCGACGAGGGGCTGATAAAAATTCAGCCCAATACCTCAAGAGTCAAGCCCCCAACCCTTATAAATCTTGACCTGGTACTTTTTTGTAAACATCTCTCCCAAGTCAAAAAGCCCCTTCTGAGTATTTATCTGAAGATTGGTGACTTCCGGTAACCGTTGTTTTCAAATAAGACCACTTAGTGTCCTTTCAATGACCCCAATGAAAAGAAAAATCTCCATGGAATCCTTTTCAGTTTTCCCAAATAAAACAATGTCCATAATTCTAAAATATGAGCCCTCAAAAAAATACTTAAATTTAGAAGCACTGTCATAACATTATGCAACAATACTTGTTTGCATTACAGCTGTAAACATCAGGTAAGTACAGCATGAAGCATGGCTGAGAGTCCCCCATGCTTTAAATGCTTGCTGAGACTCACCCTATGGGCAAGATACTGGAAGAAGACTGACATCTGTTGAATTGTACCACAACCGGGGATTAACATTTTCAGGAAAGGAGGTTTGTTCCACATTTATTGAAAGCAATTTTAAATGTTACAGCATAGTTGTGTTACCATTCTGGTGCAAGCAGGTATTAATATTGTATCCTAAAGGTATCCAAGATTGCTTAAGGTTTCTTTTCAATGTGGCAACTAATTTACCAATTTTGCTAGCAGATACAATACATTTTTGCAGCCATCATTAAAAAAAATTCTTTCCAAGAAACCATTTTTCGTATATTCAGTATGTCTAGTTTTTCTATTTGTAGACAACCTTAACAAAAATGATTTGTTTTCCTTAAAGCCGCTGGGAGTCTTCACTTAATCAGAGACATTTTTGAAATGAGGAAAGAAAAATAGCTTTCCATTTTTCACCATCGACAGATATAATTGCTGGTAATTCATTTTAATCAGCACTGATAAGATCTGCTTTGGATAAATGAACAGAGGCCAGCACTTGGTTAACACAAGCCCATGCATGTTCAAATTTACAAACACACATAATGTGGTTCATCTACAGTTTTACCATAGTATTTAATCACTTATCCTAGAATTTCAGAGTGCCAAAATATTTTCTATATAATTTCTACATAACTATCCTATTTTTTGTCATAATGGAGTTTGCGGAATATCATAACATATCCAGGTTAAAGCACCTCTGCTCGTCACAACTCATTAATTTAAAGTTAGATTCCTGTGCTTGTATTAAAAATAAAATTGAAAGTTAAACTGTGTTATTCAATTTCATTCGTAATTTGGTTTGGGGCATTATTTGTAAAATCAAAAACTGTAGGTATGCACCAATTATATGTTTACTATGTGGATGTCTACTTAACATCTTATGGTCTGCTTTGTGCTTGTTGGCAGTTGGAAACACATTTGCTGTCCACGCATTGTGCATTTTCTGATCTTGACCTCACGTCCAAGACTAGGATTAACTTCTAAACCAGATTCAATATCAAAGTATTTTTTGTATGTTCATGGGCTATTTCTACTTTTGACTTAAGTCAGATTTAACATGCATAATGTACCCATAAACCTGAAAGATTGGACAGGCTAGGCTTGTATCCACTGGGGTTTAGAAGAGTAAGAGGTAACTTGATTGAAACATATAAGATCCTGAGGGGTCTTGACCGGGTGGATGAGGAAAGATGTTTCCCCTTGTGGGAGAATATAGAACTAGGGGTTACTGTTTAAAAATAAGGGGTCGCCCATTTAAGACAGAGATGAGGAGAAATTTTTTCTCTGGGGGTCGTGAGTCTTTGGAATTCTCGTCCTCAAAAGACAGTGGAAGCAGTCTTTGAGTATTTTTAAGGCAGAGGTAGATAGATTTTGGATAAGCATGGGGATGGAAGGTTATCGGGGGTAGGTGGAAATGTGGAGTAATCAGTTCAGCCATGAACTTATTGAATGGCAGAGCAGGCTCGAAGGGCCAAGTGGCCTACTCCTGCTCCTAATTCATATGTTCGTATGTTCTCATACCAATTTGTTTTGAATTGTGCCATGAATATATCACTATGCAACTAACCTAGTATACTTATATTGCAACCTTTCTTGCCTTATAACAGTGTGCTCGCCTTTTAATTGATCTCTTTTTAAAGGGCAAAAGTCATGTTGCAACTCTTATCCTGCGTGGCTAACTGAAAATCAACTGCACATGTACCCATAAACTACTTGTGAAAATCTGTATAAATAGGTTTGATTTAAGCAACAGGTTTCACAGCAGTTTCTATTTTTGATTCTATCGTGTAGAAAATTGTTTTTAAAACCCAATAATATGCTCCATTTGATTTTGTAAGCTTGAATGATACGTGTAAAAATATTCTGTCATCTGCCACTGAGAGTAATGGAATTCCTGAAAGGACTGAATGTTGAAATTGGCCTCTAATTATGGTGGTGTAAAAGAAGCCAGGGTTAAAGATCATCAGCACACTTGTAAGCCTAGGAAAAGCTCATTGTTCGTTCAGGCTACCTTGCTTATTTTCTGTATGCTTGAGCAATAAAAATATGAATTAAGCATGTTATCTCATGCAACTAAAAATCTGAATTTGTTCCCCATTTATGAGAGGCTGGCCCAGAATTTACTGGAGCAGGGCATTTTGCAGCATGTGCCATGAGTTAGACTTTTTATCCTCGCCCTTCAGCTCCCAATTATTTTTGCATGGCAAATTGCTGGAAGTGTGAGCTGATGGCACAATGATGCCAGTGGGGCATCTGGGACCTTGGTGAAAAACGGGACCAACAGTCTATCTTCTTAACCAATTAAATTTAAAGATAAAGAAACAGAGTGAACAACGGAGAAGAAAATTAGATACAGAAAGAGATACAGCCCATCATGTCTGTGCCAGCCATCCAGCACCTAACTATTCTAATCCCATTTTCCAGCACTTGGCCTGTAGCCTTGTATGCATAGTGGATTGCAAGAGAAAAGCAAAGTAAGAAAAAAAAAAATTGAAAATGTAAAAGATCTCCAGGAACAATTTACTGCCTTCAAGGATGAGAGGCCACTGTTAATTGTTTGTTGATCATATGTAGGTTTAACTAGGTATTCACTTGTGCCCCTTTAAAAAGGAACAGACTGAAACTGTGGTGGTTGTAAATAAATGCTTATAAAAGTGTGTAAACATTGGCTCCAGTTCTATCCTTCACCACCTGGGTTTTTGGAGTA
The DNA here is from genome assembly GCF_036365525.1 of Heterodontus francisci. NCBI lineage: Eukaryota > Metazoa > Chordata > Chondrichthyes > Heterodontiformes > Heterodontidae > Heterodontus > Heterodontus francisci. The sequence goes on from NC_090372.1 coordinate 19,287,890, forward strand.
TAACAGCCATAATTTCAGTTGTTTCCTTTCTGGGTGTCCAAGGCTGAGTGGCATTTTCGGAACATAAATCATCCCATCAACAGGGTTCTTACCCCATGAAGTAACATCTCTTACTTTCTGCAAAGAATTTTAATTTGTATTTACATCACAAATCCAGAAATTTCTGGACACTCATAGGGAGGTACTTGGCGAGATCCCATTTTTGCAAGGTGAATAGCAGAGTGGTGCAAATTGTCCAGCATTTTGTGGTCTTTCACAACTCGTGGCCTATCTCTGCCTTGTCGCAAATTGCGGGGTTTTTTTAAACTGTGTGTCATAGAGTCATTTATTTATGGCACAGAAGGAGGCCGTTGGCCCATCAAGTCCATGCCGACTCTCCACGGAGCTATGCTGTCAGTCCCACTCCCCAGCTCACCCCCCCCCCCCCCCCCCACCCCGTAGCCCTGCAAGTCTATTTCTCTCAGGTGGCCATCCAACTTCCTCTTGAAGTCATTGATCGTCTTGGCATCAACATGCCATGAACTCCCTTCAATTTCTCCTTCAATTCTACTCTCAATGATTTTGGAAAAAAACCTCCACTGCATCATTCAATTTTTATGCCTACATAAAAATTTGTTTTTACCTGGGTTTAACAGATCTACACATTATTGTCTCCAGTAACACCTCAGGACCTGATGGCATCCCTCTTATTCTTAAAATGTCTGCCTCCAAATTTATTCTTGTCCTGTACATCTCTTCTGACAAATACGACCCTGTTGTCCTTATGTTGCTGGTTGCTGTTAACTGTCAATTTATCGACCAATTTGAAAGTTCTGGCCTAATCCATTAATCCCCAGTATGAATTTGCTATAAGAGCTATAGGTCATATTGATGTCCATATACTGTAGGTCTGACAAACCTGATATGTGGGGATAAAAATTAAAAGGTGCAATAAAGATATTCTTTACCAAAATCATTGAAATTTGATGAAATCTGATGAAAGGTCATAGACCTGAAATGTTAGCTCTGTTTCTCTCTCTGCAGATGCTGCCTGATCTGCTGAGTATTTGCAGCATTTTCTGTTTTTATGTCATTGAAATTTGAGCTGGTGGTTCCATTAGCTATGTTGCAGTTCCTTGTAGTCCTGTTTTTGAGTATTTGTGTGAATCATGTCATTACCATGGAGATCTCTGAAGCCTTTGGCAGGGTTTGTTACCACACATTTGTAAGCAAGTGATCATATATTCTCCTACCAAAGCTGTGTATATGGCCATCTAGTTTCAAATCATTCTATTGTTGCGACCGGGTGAGGAAGGGGTCGTGGGCTCCCCTCTTGCCCCTTTCCTGGTTTGGCTGTAACAGGGTTTATCTTTTAAAACGCAATGATTTTAGCTTACCACTCAGTGAGTCTTTGCTAACTGCTCTCTAATTGTAATTGCAAGTGAACCAATCAGACAGGTTTTCTTAGGTTTAAACAAGAAAGATGCAAGTTTATTAGCCTTATCACTGTAATTCAGTTCAAATTTCTAAAATATGCGACACAATCATGCTAGCATGCATACGAGATAAACACACACGGATACAGAGGGGGAGAAAGAGTTGGGTGGGGGTGGCTGTTGAAGTATAGTTTGTAATAAATGGAATTCAGTTGCTGTGTGACAGTGTCCTTAATTGAAATTAACATCTTAGAGTTGTCGCTGGGGCCCGGTGCACAATTTCAAGCTGGTTTCTCTGGTACCAGAAGGCCGATATGCTTGTTCTGTCGTCTTAAAGCGTAGAATCTGCCACCGCGGCTTTCCTGGGACTTTGCTGGAGAGAGAGGGAGACCTTCCTTTTCCTTTCTGTTCAAATTGTAGTCTGTCCTTTCTGTGTAGCACAATTCAAAAAGACCTCAGTCTGGCCAGCAGGTCATCTGACCCTCTCTTTGTATGAAACAGCAGCTTCTGGGAGAGTTGTTGATTTCAAAACTTTCCAGACACACTCAGTGGAGGTTGGAGTTCTGGCCCTTACACAGACAAAGAGGATAGATGATCACTATTGCCCAGACCAATCTTGTTAATTGAATCAGTGAGCACTCCCATTGTCTCTCTATTCAACTGTCTCTCAGAATGCAAATGTGCAACCATGTTTTCAGCTGTTCAGCTCTTTTTTTGTTAAAAACAAGTTATGTGCAATGTCCAGTAAAAAAGGTTCAAGTAGTGTCCCATATGACAAAATTAATATGTTTCTATTTGGCAGGTGTGATTTCCATCGCACTGTCTTTGCTGAAGTAGGTGACCAATTCTCTCACTCTGCTTCTGCTGACTTCTAATGCTCTCCATGACTTTCCTGATACCATTATGTTGCTCCTGCATATTAATCACTTTTTCAGTGAGCTGATGGTATCAACTTCATTCTACATTTATCAAGTTCCTTCATATTTTCTGGTTCTGTTCTTCCCTTAAAGCATCAGCTGCATTGGTTCCACATTTGGTTCTTCATTTATTGACATATTTGGCCTTGCTGTCTTTACTTATCTCATGGGTCCTTTATTGTCAAAGCTAGCTCCAAGATTCTATTTCCTGTTTTGTGTTGGAACAGTTTTCCTCTCATCAACTCTAATTCTCCATAAAGTCTAAATCTGTTGAAATATTACTCATATCTGACAACATTCTTAGCATCTCTCTTGCATTCCTGGACAAGGTGCAAGAAAACACTTGACATCTGATAAGTGATCTCTTCTCATCTCTAGCCTTGAATCTCTCTCTCGTTCCCCCATCACAACCTTTCTAGTGAACAAAGTGAGCTTGATTATAATAAAAAGCTATTTGCTGCACTGATGATATTTCATTTAATACAACTATAGTCAATGGTCTCCTGAATTTTTATTTTTATTTAGAGATACAGCACTGAAACAAGCCCTTCGGCCCACCGAGTCTGTGCCGACCAACAACCACCCATTTATACTAACCCTACAGTAATCCCATATTCCCTATCACCTACCTACACTAGGGGCAATTTACAACAGCCAATTTACCTATCACCTACAAGTCTTTGGATGTGGGAGGAAACCGGAGCACCCGGCGAAAACTCATGCAGACACGGGGAGAACTTGCAAACTCCACACAGGCAGTACCCAGAATCGAACCCGGGTTCCTGGAGCTGTGAGGCTGTGGTGCTAACCACTGCGCCGCCCATTTCCTTTGGTTGTTGCTGTTATGGCGCAACTATTCTATCTGTCATCTTTCCTCATAGTTATACAGTACAGAAATGGGCCCTTCGGCCCACCATATCCACACCGTCCATTGCGCCTATCTATTCTCATCCCATTTTCCAGCACTTGACCCATAGCATTGTATGCTATGGCGTTTCAAGTGCTCATCTAAATACTTAAATATTGTGAGGGTTCCTGCCTCTACCATCCCTTCAGGCAGTGAGTTTCAGATTCCAACCATCCTCTGGGTGAAAAAGTTTTTCCTCAAATCCCCTCTAAACCTCCTTGCCCCTTACCTTAAATCTACGCCCCCTGGTTATTGACACCTCCGCTAAGGGAAAAAATTTCTTCCTATCTACCCTATCTCTGACCTGCATAATTTTGTTCTAATATCCTTGCTGTGTTGAAATCATATCTCCTATTCTAGCTTATTCTTTCTCAGTGACTCAAAACTTGCTGAATGCTACAAATTTCAGCTTTTTAAGATGCATGCCCTAGTCACTATTTCCAGATTTAACTCAACTTGGCCTTTCAAGTTTTCCGTGCCCTCCGGGCCTTGGCTCTTCACTTTAATTTCACCAAGTAAAAAATTGTGACAGCTGGTGCCTTAAATGTGGTATTATTTTAATATGGGTAGTTAGTGCAGTTTCCAGTAGAAGAATCTGTGATGGGAAAGTCTAAGACTCTGATGAGCCTTTTCTCAAGTTAGGATGGCTGAGATCAGGAACTTTAATGAGTAAGTGGTGCTGATCTACATCCGACCACATCATGTTACTCCTCATGGAATGACTGGTTTTGGGGTTTTTAAGCTATAATATAATAGGTGGATTGAATAATTAGAGGATAATGCAGAATGTGAAATACTATATATGTCAAAAGTCAAATAACTGAAATTTCAACTGGAAGACATGCTGGTAACATAAAACTCTCTAGACCAGCATTGCATTGCATGTGATTCACCTGTTCATCTGCAGTGGGAATAAGGAAAACATTTCTTCTGCAAACTAGGTAGACTAGTTGTCAGTGTTGTTGTTTGGTGGCAAAACTGGGATGCTCGTAATTGAACATAATCAAAGGCACTCAATAATATAGTAATGTAATTGTGGCTTCTCCTGGTTGAAATTTTCCACACAGCTGTATTGTAATGCACTGTCAGTTACTCAGATAGTGAATAACGAGCACTTGTAAGTCGCAGAGTACTTGACAATCAAACAATACATTATGTAATAATGTTAGTAGCATTTTAGTGCTGACTATTCACAGTAACTGAAGTGGAATTTTATTAGTCTTCCCTTCTGTAACAGTAATTGATGACTATGTTCAGTTGTAATAGCTTACTTGTTACTATTTTAAAAAGCTTGCATTAAATGTGATTTATGCAAGTTTTTAAACATTTGAACAATTGCACAAATAGCAGGTGTATTGCATTAATTATTGTAAATAACAAATGCTATTAAAGCAGAAACATGATTTGATAACCAGCACAAGGCATAGTTGCAATTCAAATCATTAACTATATTGTTCGATAATGCAGATTTATTTAATGTCTTTTTACTGAGCTGCAGTGTAAATTCAAAAGGGCTGGGAGGGGGGGGGGGGTGGGGGGAGAATGGAAAATTCCTTTTAAATGAGAGAATTACCCTTTTTCAGATTATCCATCTGGAATGGCAGTCATAGTGCAGTACTTGTTAACTAGTATGCAAATCCAACAGATGTCATGACCTAATTGTATATATTTTTGTTGTATATGTGTTCATCAATGTGCTCTTGATGGCATTGTACAATGGATCATTTATCCAGTTTGCACCTCATAATGATGGCATAAGCCAGTTATGATCAAGGTCAGATGTACTGCTGGGATCCCCTATTTTACACTAATTATGCAGTTCAACCCAGAGCTCAGTAGAGTTCATTGGTGTGATATTTCAATTTCCTCGATTTTTTTTTTTTGCCCTTAAGGCATTAGTAAGTAGGGCTGCTAAATAAATCGTGATTACAGTAATGCCAAATTTTTCAGGCAGCTATATGCTTTGAACTGACTTCCGCTGGGAACTCTCTCCATTTCGCTTAGACCCCTTAAGCCACACGAAAAAGGGCATATTTTTATACCATTTGTGTGAGGATGAAAATCTCTATCTCTGTTGGCACATCTTAAAATTATAAAACGTGCTGCATGACTCAATCCCCTGGTAATGTACATAAAGACAGTCAGCTGCTAATCACAGTATTTGCTAGGAAATTTAGTGCAGGCTTCTTTTTGTGGGTAAGAAAAGTATTATTGTTTTTCAATAAGTGAAGCAAATGAGGCCACAAGAAAATTGGCAGACCCTTTTTAAATTGGGCAGCGTAAGATTACATTTATAATACCAATACTGTAGCCAAAATGTATTTTTCTTTGTGGTGTCGGAATAACACCAGCTGTGCATGTTGAGAACAAATGACGGATGCAGCGAGTGCTCGCACCATTTCTGTATTTCATACTTTGAGTACTCTGTTCACCTTGCAATGAATGATCTTCCTTTGTTTCCGTAGGGGAGAGCAACAGGATCTCTGTCAAAAGGGCCTTTTTAATTTGTTATCCTAGCAGCTGGTTTTCTTCCATATGCTGTACTTACTGTACATCTGAAAGAAGCTTCATGCAGCTGGGAGCCATTTATGTCTAAACCACATCCCTTGCCCTCTATCCCTTATAAAAATACTCACACTGAAAAGATGTAAAATTGATTACTGCAGCTTCTGAAGTTCCAAATGTCACATTTGTGTATGCCACACCTTCGGTAGAATTCCTGCACTTCTCATGACTCTTGAAATTGCCCATCTAAAAATTACCCAGTACTAAACTGATACAAAAGTATATTCTTTAATAACGTAACCAAAATGTCCTTCATTGAAAGTAACCTGATCTGCTATGTGTCCCCCATTGCTAATAACTTCCTTTTGTACATTTCGAGTAGTTTTAGATACGCTGAAGGACCTTTTTGTTCACTTTCAGGGAACAGCATTAGAGTTCCATTTTAGCTGAATAGTTCCTGACAAATGGGCGATTCTAGTTAAATGCACTTCTCAGAGTACTAGAATAACAATTTTCAAAAAGCATGCAACTCTCTTGGAGATAGGGACATTTCAATACTAAAGAATAAAGATAGATTTTAAACAAATTCTTTTGTTTTTTTTTGCAGGCAGGGTTAAAAGCGAAACAAAGCAACTGAGCCTAACATTCCACTGCATTTGTTAAATGAAAACATTTCTTTGGGTAGAAACCCTAATAAGTTATAAAGCTATTGTTTTAACTACATATAAATTATTGATTTCTTTAGTCAAACCTAGTCACATTTTAAAGCATTGCATGTGTATTGAAATACTAATGCTGGGTGTGAAGTGTGATAAGCAGTGGGAAAAGGACTAACTGTAGCCATATAGTGTTTATTGAACACATTTACATTGGCTGAGCCTAAGGAAAGAAATTCCAAAAGCTAGGGTGCTTCCTTGCTTCGTTGCCTAAACAAATTGGAGTGGTTAGAACTGAGGCATTTGGAAAAAAAATCAGTCTCTTGCATTTAGGTCTTTGCGTTGAGGCAGACTCAAGGAATTGCCTGTTTGGTCAGTGAAATACTGTGGGTGGTCAGGACATGGCACATGGCAGCAAGCCACTGTGCACAGGAAAGAATTTTCAACGGTGTTTAGGGTGGTAAGGAACTCCTGAGGGTCAGAAGAATGTAGATCTCTTACTGCTGCACTAGTGGAGCAAGCATGTTGCTTTTCTAGTGCTGGTATAGATCATAAGGAAATTGAGAGTGGCATCAGAAAGCACTGCAGGCCATGTTAGGTCAGCTCCTTTCAATTGCTGTTTAGCAGCTGGGATAAATTCTACTTTTGACATTTCATTCCATTTACAGTGTTCCAGCGCTACCTTGTGGTAAATTCTGAGCTGAAGTCATGTTCTCTTAATTTGTTCCAGATGTTTATTAGTCCTCAGGGTAACTTGGTTGTTGTGGTTCCCTGCTGCTGGTTCAAGTTGTTATTAATACTATATAACTCAATTAAAAATTATTCCATATTAAACTATCCTTTCCTGAAACTAGTGCGAACTGCTGCTGTGGTTTCCTATGAAACAGGAGAGCACTTTTAAGCTGAAGCTATCAATGTCTAAAATACATGGTACAGTTTAGAACTGCACAGTGCAGATAACTTAGGCTTGTTCAACGTTAAATGCAGTATTAAGCACAATAATTTGGCCAAGTTTATATTTCTTTGTTATACATCTGTAATGATGCAAATTGTTAAATTTAGCTGCTCAGATCAGAAGTTGTATGTTGAAGTTATCTACTAATTGATCACTCCTGGTGTTCACAACTCTGCAACACCATGATATTTTTTGTGTTCTACTTTGGAATATGGCTGTATTTCATAAATGGTTGACATTCGTTCCTGCATTAGGGTTATAATATTTTCCCTGAAATGTGTTAGTGGCTTAATTTTTATTCTGCCTGTTAGAAGTAACTTGTTTTGCTTTTCTGAGATAAGTACAAGGGAAGAAAAAGACTGGAGCTAATTTGATCCTATTTTCCTTTTCCTGCAGCCTGTCATCCCAAAGAAATATCCCTAAGCACAAATGTGCTATAACTATGCTTGTTTATTGTCTAGGGTCAGATGCAGGTACCATTAGCAAATTGGTAATTTATTACTGCCAAACAGATCTTCCAAAGAATTGTAGAATGGTTACAGCACAGAAGGAGGCCATATGGGCCTTGTGTCCGTGCCGACAATCTGCAGGAGCACCTCAGCTAGTCCCACTCCCCTGTCCTGTGCCCTCCGCCCCCCCAGCCCTGTAATTAGATTCTCTTCAGAAAATTATCCAATTTCTTTTTGAAAGCTGTGATAGAATCTGCGTCCACCACACTCTCAGGCAGTGCATCCTAATCAAATGACACATAAAAATATTTTTCCTCATCTCACCTTTGGTTCTTTAATTGGTATCCTCTGGTTCTTGACCTTTCCGCCAATGGGAACAGTATCTCCTATATACTCTGTCCAGGTGCCTCATGATATTGAACACCTCTATCAAATCTCCTTCAACCTTCTCTTCTCTAGGCAGAACAGCTCAAGTTTCTCCAATCTATCCCCATAACTGATGTCACTCATCCCTGAAACTATTCTCGTAAATCTTTTCTGCACCCTCTCTAATACCTTCACATCCTTCCTAAAGTGCGGTGCCAGAATTGGACGCAATATGCCATTTGAGGCCGAACCAGTTTTTTATAAAGGTTCACCATAACATTCTTACTTTTGTATTGTATGCCTCTGTTTATAAAGTCCAGGAACCCATATGCTTTATTGACCACTTTCTCAACCTGCCCTGCCAACTTCAACAATTTGTATACATACACGTCCAGGTCCCTCTGCTCCTGCACCTCCTTTTAGAATTATATCCTTCATTTTGTATTGCCTCTCTTCATTCTTCCTACCAAAATGTATCACTTCACATTTCTCTGCATTAAATTTCATCTGTCATGTGTCCACCCATACCATTAGCCTGTCTATATCCTCTTTGTCACTATCCTCCTCACAGTTCACAGTAAAGCCTGGCTCGGGTATAAAATTAAAACCCGACCCGGGCCTCACCCGACAACAGCCAACCTGGGCCCGAGTCCTTTAATTGATGAGGGTAATACAGTTGATGTGGTGTACATGAACTTCCAAAAGGCATTTGATAAAGTGCCACATAACAGGCTTGTCAGCAATGTCAAAGTGCATGGAATAAAAGGAACAGTGGCAGCCTGGATACAAAGTTGTGGTGAACCTTTCCTTTTCCAGAATGGAGAAAGGTGTACAGTGGGATTCCCCAGGGGTCAGTATTAGGACTGTGTTTTTCTTGATCTGGATTAATGATTTAGGCTTGGGTGTACAGGGCACAATTCCAAAATTTGCTGATGACACAAAACTTGGAACCACTGTGAACTAAAGCCATGCCCTTTGCCTCCATGCATAAGTCCCTTTTTGTGGTACTTAATCGACCCCACCCCTCCTTTTACTACTTTTTTACTATTTATATGCCTGCAGAAGACTTTTGGATTCCCTATTATGTCAGCTGCCAGTCTCTTCTCATATTCTCTCTTTTTTCACTTTCCTTCTGAGCTTTCTATATTCAGCCTGGTCTCACTTGTATTATCAACCTGACATCATTCATATACACCCTTTTCCTGTTTCAGCTTATTCTCTATCTCTTTTTTTCATCCAGGGACCCCTGGCTTTGTTTGTCCTATCTTTATGTTCCTCAACTGTACCCAAACCATCTCCATTTTAAAAGCAGTCCATTGTGCCTTTCAATCTTTGATTCATATTTACCTGGATCAGATCCTTTCTTACCTCACTGAAAATAGCCCACCCCCAATTAATTACTTTTACTCTGGATTGTTCCTTGTTCTTTTCCATAGCTAACCTAAACCTTAAGATACTATGATCACTGTCTAAATGTTTCCCTGCTTCCATCGATTCACTTATCCCACCTCATTCCCTGGAACCAGATCCAACAATGCCTCCTTCCTCATTGGGCCGGCAAAATTCTCCTGAACACACTTGAGAAATTGTTCCCCCTCTCTGTTCTTTGCACTTTACACTATTACTGTCTCAGTCTATATTAGGATATTTAAAGTCCCTCTCTTTCTCCCCCCCCCCCCGTTACAACTACTGTATAGTTTTTGCACCTCTCTAATTTCCTTGCAAATTTATTCCTCTATATCTTTCCGACTGGTTGGTGGCCTATAGAACAGTGGTCATCCGCAAACCACTGAGGGCAAATGATCCCGTGGTCCACCTATGGTCCTACCCCACCCACTTTCGAGTGCCACCACAAAAACCTTATCAGAATTAATGGGAAGAATGGCTATAGTGTATACACTTATGGAAACTATAAATATTTCACTGTTTTTTGCTACTGGATGTAGTAAATTTATGTGCATTATTTTTAAATCAAATATCATAAGTAACTTATTAATTCATGCCAGAAACAAAACTATAGACATTTTAATACTATAAACTACAAGAGAACAAGTTTATTTGAAACATTCTAAAATGTTACAAAATCATCACAATTTTCTGAGAAGCTAATACTTACATCTGTATTAATCAAACAAAATCAACAGCAACATAAATCTTGCTTTAAAAAAAACAACCTATATTGTTGCTCGTGCTTATGATGACTTGTGCCATGCACGCGGGACCCAGTCTGGTTGCGTGAGATCATGCGAGCGGTGGGTTGAGGGTTTATTTATTTTTTATTTAGTGATACAGCACTGAAACGGGTCCTTCGGCCCTCCGAGTCTGTACCGACCATCAACCACCCTGTTCTGGCCTGTTCTCTCATACGGCCTCTGCCGTGGCATTGCATCGTCAGCGCTTTGCATTTTGGACCAGCCCGCGGAGCACCTGGAAGGACCTCTATTGTTTCGTAGCTGTAAATAAATAGATTCTGTCCTTGCCCCCTCTAGGACATTCTCTCTCTCTGCAGCACTCTAATGTTTTCCTTAATCAGTTTCCTTTGCACCACCTTTATTGAGTAAAGTTGTACATATTTTGAATATTCATATATATTTTTTTAATCCTACCTGTTTGCTAATGGTTTTAATGGTTTTGACTTATACATTTTTCTTTAAAAATGCTCACTTTTGTGCAAAAGATGACTGGACAGCCAGAACATAATTTTGTGCTGTGCACATTTTACTCCGTTCTGCCATCTACTATGGGGGAATTATTATCAAAGTAGGTTGTTTGCATGTTATCAGTAGAACTGGAAGCAGGCTTGGGGTGGGAAAGTCCCAGAAATAGACGTTGGGTCAGGATCGCAATGTCTTCCCGCCCTAATCTGGCTTTCCCTGGGCAGAACCCCTTTGATTTGTCAGGTAAGCAATTGAGTAATTGTTGAGGTTGTTCAGCTAAGAGGGCTTTGATCAGTTACATGGAAGAGCTCCAGCTATGGCTATTGAGAGACTGCTGTTCAAAGCACTTCTACTTGGAGCGTTTTCACTGTTTGACAGATGATTGCCAACTTCTTGGAATGCACTTCACCTGTCTAGCACTGCACTCGCCTGCAGTGGCACTACTCTGCTGCCAGCCTTCGACAAGGCATGGGAGGAGCTTATGCAGCTCCACCTTCCACCTATGCTGAGGGTCGAGAGCAGAGGCCACACCACAGACACCTGCTCCAGCAGCAGCATCAGCTGTGTTCCCCTCATCCGTAAGCCCCTCCACAGGGCGGATGGGATGGACGCTGAAATCCAGCTGGAAGGAGGCGAGACTGCCCCCCTCTCCCTGCCCCCGCAACACAGGGTCCAGAGGCAGAGGATCAGCTTTCTCAGTGTCTGAGCACCAGTGCCTCAGGAGGTTCAGGCACGCACGGCAGGTCATGCTGACATCTGCAACTTCCTGGAAAAAGCCCTCCTTCCCATTGCAGCTGGTGGGCATGCATTGCCAGTGGCCAACAAGGTGCCTGCTACTAGAGGGCCACCTGCCCCCAAAGCCCATCCCCTCAAAAACTGGGTCTATGCCTCTCACCACGTTCTGTGCTCTCTTTTCCCTCTTCTCTGGGTAAGGAGAGAAAGTAGATAGGTTTGAGTCTGCAAAATGGCTTGTGAGAAAGGAGGGAAGGACACTATTTGTGGAGGGTGACTGTGAGGCATGGGTGCGAGAAGGCAATAGGCTGAGAGGGGAGGTTGGCTGCTGAGATGGAAATGTGAGGGGCCTGCAGGGAGAGCAATGAGTGGTACTGCAAGTTGTGTTGACCCGATGTGTGCTGTGCAGGATAATGCTGGACAAGTCAGAGGCTGGATTTTGTTCCCAGCCCGATGTTGGGTTCCGTGGCAGATGGTGGTTGCGAGGGGGGTGGTGAGGGCCGGAAAATGGGAGCAGCAGCTGCTGCCAGGGAACCCGACAATCCCAGGATTGTCTGGCCCGATCTTCCCGGCGGCGGGGAAGCTCTGTGGTGGCTCCTCCACCGCTTTGCGACGGGACCCGACAGCATATTTAAATAACACGTTTGCATGAATTAAAATATAAAGCACAGGGATCTCACCTTCACTTTCCAATCCTCAGCGTGATGAGTGGCACTCACGCACCTTCAGTTGCCTGTACAGGGAAAGCTGGTGCCACCAAGGTGGGGAAGGGGTGATCTCTGCACTCTGATGGGTGGTGGGGGGGAAAGGGTGAACTCTGTACTGTGTGTTTAGGGAAGGGGTGAACTCTGCACTTTGTTGAAATGTCTGCAGAGGTGACAGCCTTTTAGAAATGGCGTCAGCACCTGCTTCTGCATCGGTGACACCATGAACAGCGTCACCAGTGCCGCCCCCGTCACGTGATTGGTGGGGGGACGGTGGGGGGCGGGCGGTGGGTGGTGGTGGCCGCCGTAAATATGTAAAGTGGGTCCTGTAGGGGCCGGCCACCATTTTTCGTGCCACAGCAGGACTACAAAATCCAGCCCAAAGTGTGGGGCTTGGCACCTGAAATTGTTATGCCACTCACCTGTCATGCCCGCCTGAGATCTTAGATCCTCTTGGTACACTGTCTCTAGGTTGGAGGGACCTCACTACTGCTGCTGACTTCCTCAGCTACTTCCATCCATGCCTTCCTCCCGTCCTTGGGAGAGCTCACCTCACTGCAGCCCATCAGATCCTGCAGCAGGCCCTCCACGTAAGAGTGAGAGATCTGCAGGGGGTGGGGGAGCAGCCTTCCCTGGTCTCCTCTCCATTCCCATGGTTGCTGCATCCTAAAAAATCCAAGTACTGGTGAGCTTTTCTGAAACATGCCATAGTTCCTTTAATTAGAAGCCCTTCCTTTGACAGAATGGACACGTTATCCTGCCTTCCTTCCCTAATTGGTCGTGGAGCCCAGAGGCGGGATGTCAATTGACCTCTAGTAAAGAGCAGCTGCTGGGAGCACTGTGCAGAGATTTGGGTTCCAAACTCGAAAATGGTCCCACCCTTGGAACAGAGACGGAGGTGAAAAGATTCTGCCCTGTATTTTTATCATCAATTCCTTATGGTTCAAAATAATGGGTTGAATTTTTCCAAATCCAGGTTGTCCCATCAATGGGACCGAAAGCGGATCCGGTCGGCAGGCAGATGGCTGCGCTGCTGCCAGTCCCGCTGTTGAGAATAGGTGGCAGGAAGACATTGGGCTCCCCTCCCAGTGCCTTCTGCCGCCATTTTACAAGGTTTTCTGTCTCCAGAGGGCTGGTAAAATCCAGTCCAATTTTCTTTTTCAAAAAAAATCATCCAGTGTTTGAATTGAGCAATGTAAATAACAGCAAAGTGGAGATTTAGTGCTTAAACAATTGAATTATCTTAGAATTTGAATTTAGCAACTTGAATTCAAAAGATGTAGACTGTATTCTTTAGCCCCTTGTTAAACAATTGCAGATTTTGTGTCTCCATTTTTCTGCCACCATACTCCCTTCTGTACACCTCTCCTGAAATTAGTTTATTAAAGTATTGTTCCACTGGAGCCAGTTGCACCTTGCAGAAGTGGTGATTCTTCGTGTGTAAACCTAGATGGTATGTATCATCAGGCCTTTGATTACAGGGAGCATTAGAGCAGAGCCTAGTCCTTCCACGTATGCACCTTCTGTAATCCTCTTGATAGCAATTGGCTCCTGATTGATCTTATTCCATCCTCCCAAACCGAAAGTCAATTCAAGTACCCCTATTATAATAAAAGCATTAAGTGCTGGAAATAGCAGGTCTGGCAGCATCAGTGGAGAGAGAAGTGGAGTTAACGTTTCAGGTCAGTGACCTTTCATCAGAAAGCCTATTAGTAATCTGACAGATCAGCATGGTAATTTAATCTGGAAGTCTGTATGGCTCATTTACATCCTTCTAACTAGCCGGTGGACAAATCCCAAATACAGGTTTGCATTGAAAGTCCACTACAAATTATCTGAATTATGAATAATTTAGGTAAGCATTCACGTCAATTAGTTTACATTGCTGTGTGATCTCATCAGTAATAATGCTGCAGTAAATTGCTGCCCAGGGTCTTCACTGTGTGATAGCAATGTTTCCCATTTGGTTTGATGCCTACGTTGCACTGTGCTAATTAGCAAATCTGAATTTTCAGAAGTCATTTGTGATTTGATTTTAAAGCAAATGTAATTAACATTGCTATTTTAAGTTGAATAATTTTTGTACAGTAAATGTAAAAGCATAATTTAACTAAGGATTAACATAATTTTTGTGGGGCATGTGTTTTGGCATGGATGTCATCATTTTATATTTCTCATTTTATATCATCATTCATTAAACAGCGAACTCTTTGGACTCAGAAAAGAAGCCTAAACTTTTTTGTCATATAGGATTTTGGAAACTACACTTCCTATGATGACTTAATGATGTGTTTATGAAACCACTTTAGTTAAGCTTTTCCTATGTTCATGCTGGAATCTATGGATAGAAGGGGTTATATTTATCACAACAACAAAAACAAGAAATGCTGGATTTACTCAGCAGGTCTGGCAGCATCTGTGGAAAGAGAAGCAGAGTTAACGTTTCGGGTCAGTGACCCTTCTTCGGAACTGACAAATATTAGAAAAGTCACAGATTATAAACAAGTGAGGTGGGGGTTGGGCAAGAGATAACAAAGGAGAAGGTGCAGATTGGACCAGGCCACATAGCTGACCAAAAGGTCATGGAGCAAAGGCAAACAATATGTTAATGGTGTGTTGAAAGACAAAGCATTAGTACAGATTAGGTGTGAATATACTGAATATTGAACATCAGCAAGTGCAAACCTGAAGAAAAACAACCTGAAAAAAACAGTGGGTGAGCAAACTGAACAAACTAAGATGAACTGAAATAAATACAAAAAAAGATTGTAAAAAATGTAAAAAGGAATGCCAAAAAAAAGGGAAGAAAAAATAACTAAAAATGAAAGTAAAGTGGGGGGCTGTCATGCTCTGAAATTATTGAACTCAATGTTCAGACCGGCAGGCTGTAGTGTGCCTAATCGGTAGATGAGATGCTGTTCCTCGAGCTTGCGTTGATGTTCACTGGAACACTGCAGCAATCCCAGGACAGAGATGTGAGCATGAGAGCAGGGGGGAGTGTTGAAATGGCAAGCAACCGGAAGCTCAGGGTCCTGCTTGCGGACTGAGCGGAGATGTTCCGCAAAGCGGTCACCCAGTCTGCGCTTGGTCTCCCCAATGTAGAGGAGACCACACTGTGAGCAGCGAATACAGTATACTACATTGAAAGAAGTACAAGTAAATCGCTGCTTCACCTGAAAGGAGTGTTTGGGGCCTGGGATAGTGAGGAGAGAGGAGGTAAAGGGGCAGGTATTACACCTCCTGCGATTGCAAGGGAAGGTGCCCTGGGACGGGGACGAGGTAGTGGGGGTAATGGAGGAGTGGACCAGGGTGTCGCGGAGGGAACGATCCCTTCGGAATGCTGACAGGGGAAGGGAGGGGAAGATGCGACTGGTAGTGGCATCACGCTGGAGGTGGCGAAAATGGCGGAGGATGATCCTTTGGATATGGAGGCTGGTGGGATGAAAAGTGAGGACAAGGGGAACCCTGTCACGGTTCTGGGAGGGAGGGGAAGGGGTGAGGGTAGAGGTGCGGGGAATGGGTCGGACACGGTTGAGGGCCCTGTCAACCACAGTGGGGGGAAATCCTCGGTTGAGGAAAAAGGAGGTCATATCAGAAGCACCGTCATGGAAGGTAGCATCATCAGAGCAGATGCGTCGGAGACGGAGAAACTGGGAGAATGGAATGGAGTCCTTACAGGAGGTAGGGTGTGAAGAAGTGTAGTCGAGGTAGCTGTGGGAGTCAGTGGGCTTATAATGGATATTGGTAGACAACCTATCCCCAGAGATGGAGACAGAGAAGTCGAGGAAGGGAAGGGAAGTGTCAGAGATGGACCATGTAAAGGTGAGAGAAGGGTGGAAATTGGAAGCAAAGTTGATAAAGTTTTCTAGTTCGGGGCGGGAGCAGGAAACGGCACCGATACAGTCATCAATGTACCGGAAAAAGAGTTGGGGGAGGGGGCCTGAGTAGGACTGGAACAAAGAATGCTCGACATATCCCACAAAAAGACAGGCATAACTAGGACCCATGCGGGTACCCATAGCGACACCTTTTACTTGAAGGAAATGCATGGAGTTGAAGGAGAAGTTGTTCAATGTGAGAACAAGTTCAGCCAGGCGGAGGAGGGTGTTGGTGGATGGGGACTGGTTGGGCCTCTGTTCCAGGAAGAAGCGGAGAGCCCTCAAACCATCCTGGTGGGGGATGGAGGTGTAGAGCGATTGGACGTCCATAGTGAAGAGGAGGCGGTTGGGACCAGGAAACTGGAAATTGTCAAAATGACGTAGGGCGTCAGAAGAGTCACGGATGTAGGTGGGAAGAGACTGGACCAGCGGAGAAAAGAGAGAGTCTAGATAGGAAGAAATAAGTTCAGTTGGGCAGGAGCAGGCTGACACAATGGGTCTGCCGGGACAGTCCTGTTTGTGGATTTTGGGAAGGAGGTAGAAGCGGGCTGTCCGGGGTTGCGGGACTATGAGGTTGGAAGCTGTAGAGGGAAGATCTCCAGAGGAGATGAGGTCAGTGACAGTCCTTTGGACGGTGGCTTGATGTTCGGTGGTGGGGTCATGGTCCAGAGGGAGGTAGGAAGAGGTGTCTGTGAGTTGGCGTTGAGCTTCTGCAAGGTAGAGGTCGGTACGCCATACAACAACAGCACCACCCTTGTCTGCAGGTTTGATGACCATGTCGGGGTTAGACCTGAGAGAACGGAGTGCCTCAAGTTCAGAGGGGGACAGGTTAGAGTGAGTGAGGGGGGCAGAGAAATTGAGACGACCAATGTCTCGCCGACAGTTTTCAATGAAGAGATCAAGAGCGGGTAAGAGGCCAGGGTGAGGGGTCCAGGTAGAGGGAGAATGCTGGAGGCGGGTGAATGGGTCTGCTGGTCGGGGGGAGGACTCCTGGTCGAAGAAGTGAGCCCGGAGGCGGAGGCGACGGAAGAAGAGCTCAACGTCATGCCGAGCGCGAAATTCATTGAGGTGGGGGCGTAAGGGGATAAAACTGAGACCTTTGCTGAGTACAGAACGCTCAGCATCAGAGAGGGGGAGGTCAGAGGGTATAGTGAATACACGGCAAGGGGTCAGATCAGAAGGGGTGGGGTCAGAGGGAAGTGAAGCGGAAGGAGGATCTGGAGGGGCATTAGTCCCCATCAGCTGCTGGAGCTTGCGTTCCTTAACACCTGAAAGGAAGAAAAAAAGTTTTTTGTTAATGCGTCGGATGAGACGTAAGATGAGATGAAACTGCGGAGTAGAACAAATTTGAGATAAGGTGAGACGGTGCTGCTGGAGAGAGAGGTCCAGTGTGTGCATATGGCGGCGCATAGCACTGAGTGTGGATCTCAGGATGCGGCGAGAGTAGCAGTCCGAGGAACGTTGTATTTCTCGGAGATACCTGTGATCCTGGGTGGTTTCAAAGCATGATGGGTGAAACTGCAGTTGGAATCCACGTGGAATCAGTCGGAGCCGGAGACAGTCACTGAGGAAGGAGATGTGGCTGTGAAAACGGGTTTTGGTAGATACCTTATCAAACACCAGGAGGGAAATAGAAAGCAATGAAGGTGAACAAGGTAAAAGAGACAAACGAAAATCCCGTCGGAGAGAAGAGCAGAACTTCTTCAAGGTAGGCATTCCTGGAAGAGAAGTGGCAGTGAATTAAACACTAAAATAAAAGCAAAATACTGCGGATGCTGGAAATCTGAAACAAAAACAAGAAATGCTGGATTTACTCAGCAGGTCTGGCAGCATCTGTGGAAAGAGAAGCAGAGTTAACGTTTCGGGTCAGTGACCCTTCTTCGGAACTGACAAATATTAGAAAAGTCACAGATTATAAACAAGTGAGGTGGGGGTTGGGCAAGAGATAACAAAGGAGAAGGTGCAGATTGGACCAGGCCACATAGCTGACCAAAAGGTCATGGAGCAAAGGCAAACAATATGTTAATGGTGTGTTGAAAGACAAAGCATTAGTACAGATTAGGTGTGAATATACTGAATATTGAACATCAGCAAGTGCAAACCTGAAGAAAAACAACCTGAAAAAAACAGTGGGTGAGCAAACTGAACAAACTAAGATGAACTGAAATAAATACAAAAAAAGATTGTAAAAAATGTAAAAAGGAATGCCAAAAAAAAGGGAAGAAAAAATAACTAAAAATGAAAGTAAAGTGGGGGGCTGTCATGCTCTGAAATTATTGAACTCAATGTTCAGACCGGCAGGCTGTAGTGTGCCTAATCGGTAGATGAGATGCTGTTCCTCGAGCTTGCGTTGATGTTCACTGGAACACTGCAGCAATCCCAGGACAGAGATGTGAGCATGAGAGCAGGGGGGAGTGTTGAAATGGCAAGCAACCGGAAGCTCAGGGTCCTGCTTGCGGACTGAGCGGAGATGTTCCGCAAAGCGGTCACCCAGTCTGCGCTTGGTCTCCCCAATGTAGAGGAGACCACACTGTGAGCAGCGAATACAGTATACTACATTGAAAGAAGTACAAGTAAATCGCTGCTTCACCTGAAAGGAGTGTTTGGGGCCTGGGATAGTGAGGAGAGAGGAGGTAAAGGGGCAGGTATTACACCTCCTGCGATTGCAAGGGAAGGTGCCCTGGGACGGGGACGAGGTAGTGGGGGTAATGGAGGAGTGGACCAGGGTGTCGCGGAGGGAACGATCCCTTCGGAATGCTGACAGGGGAAGGGAGGGGAAGATGCGACTGGTAGTGGCATCACGCTGGAGGTGGCGAAAATGGCGGAGGATGATCCTTTGGATATGGAGGCTGGTGGGATGAAAAGTGAGGACAAGGGGAACCCTGTCACGGTTCTGGGAGGGAGGGGAAGGGGTGAGGGTAGAGGTGCGGGGAATGGGTCGGACACGGTTGAGGGCCCTGTCAACCACAGTGGGGGGAAATCCTCGGTTGAGGAAAAAGGAGGTCATATCAGAAGCACCGTCATGGAAGGTAGCATCATCAGAGCAGATGCGTCGGAGACGGAGAAACTGGGAGAATGGAATGGAGTCCTTACAGGAGGTAGGGTGTGAAGAAGTGTAGTCGAGGTAGCTGTGGGAGTCAGTGGGCTTATAATGGATATTGGTAGACAACCTATCCCCAGAGATGGAGACAGAGAAGTCGAGGAAGGGAAGGGAAGTGTCAGAGATGGACCATGTAAAGGTGAGAGAAGGGTGGAAATTGGAAGCAAAGTTGATAAAGTTTTCTAGTTCGGGGCGGGAGCAGGAAACGGCACCGATACAGTCATCAATGTACCGGAAAAAGAGTTGGGGGAGGGGGCCTGAGTAGGACTGGAACAAAGAATGCTCGACATATCCCACAAAAAGACAGGCATAACTAGGACCCATGCGGGTACCCATAGCGACACCTTTTACTTGAAGGAAATGCATGGAGTTGAAGGAGAAGTTGTTCAATGTGAGAACAAGTTCAGCCAGGCGGAGGAGGGTGTTGGTGGATGGGGACTGGTTGGGCCTCTGTTCCAGGAAGAAGCGGAGAGCCCTCAAACCATCCTGGTGGGGGATGGAGGTGTAGAGCGATTGGACGTCCATAGTGAAGAGGAGGCGGTTGGGACCAGGAAACTGGAAATTGTCAAAATGACGTAGGGCGTCAGAAGAGTCACGGATGTAGGTGGGAAGAGACTGGACCAGCGGAGAAAAGAGAGAGTCTAGATAGGAAGAAATAAGTTCAGTTGGGCAGGAGCAGGCTGACACAATGGGTCTGCCGGGACAGTCCTGTTTGTGGATTTTGGGAAGGAGGTAGAAGCGGGCTGTCCGGGGTTGCGGGACTATGAGGTTGGAAGCTGTAGAGGGAAGATCTCCAGAGGAGATGAGGTCAGTGACAGTCCTTTGGACGGTGGCTTGATGTTCGGTGGTGGGGTCATGGTCCAGAGGGAGGTAGGAAGAGGTGTCTGTGAGTTGGCGTTGAGCTTCTGCAAGGTAGAGGTCGGTACGCCATACAACAACAGCACCACCCTTGTCTGCAGGTTTGATGACCATGTCGGGGTTAGACCTGAGAGAACGGAGTGCCTCAAGTTCAGAGGGGGACAGGTTAGAGTGAGTGAGGGGGGCAGAGAAATTGAGACGACCAATGTCTCGCCGACAGTTTTCAATGAAGAGATCAAGAGCGGGTAAGAGGCCAGGGTGAGGGGTCCAGGTAGAGGGAGAATGCTGGAGGCGGGTGAATGGGTCTGCTGGTCGGGGGGAGGACTCCTGGTCGAAGAAGTGAGCCCGGAGGCGGAGGCGACGGAAGAAGAGCTCAACGTCATGCCGAGCGCGAAATTCATTGAGGTGGGGGCGTAAGGGGATAAAACTGAGACCTTTGCTGAGTACAGAACGCTCAGCATCAGAGAGGGGGAGGTCAGAGGGTATAGTGAATACATGGCAAGGGGTCAGATCAGAAGGGGTGGGGTCAGAGGGAAGTGAAGCGGAAGGAGGATCTGGAGGGGCATTAGTCCCCATCAGCTGCTGGAGCTTGCGTTCCTTAACACCTGAAAGGAAGAAAAAAAGTTTTTTGTTAATGCGTCGGATGAGACGTAAGATGAGATGAAACTGCGGAGTAGAACAAATTTGAGATAAGGTGAGACGGTGCTGCTGGAGAGAGAGGTCCAGTGTGTGCATATGGCGGCGCATAGCACTGAGTGTGGATCTCAGGATGCGGCGAGAGTAGCAGTCCGAGGAACGTTGTATTTCTCGGAGATACCTGTGATCCTGGGTGGTTTCAAAGCATGATGGGTGAAACTGCAGTTGGAATCCACGTGGAATCAGTCGGAGCCGGAGACAGTCACTGAGGAAGGAGATGTGGCTGTGAAAACGGGTTTTGGTAGATACCTTATCAAACACCAGGAGGGAAATAGAAAGCAATGAAGGTGAACAAGGTAAAAGAGACAAACGAAAATCCCGTCGGAGAGAAGAGCAGAACTTCTTCAAGGTAGGCATTCCTGGAAGAGAAGTGGCAGTGAATTAAACACTAAAATAAAAGCAAAATACTGCGGATGCTGGAAATCTGAAACAAAAACAAGAAATGCTGGATTTACTCAGCAGGTCTGGCAGCATCTGTGGAAAGAGAAGCAGAGTTAACGTTTCGGGTCAGTGACCCTTCTTCGGAACTGACAAATATTAGAAAAGTCACAGATTATAAACAAGTGAGGTGGGGGTTGGGCAAGAGATAACAAAGGAGAAGGTGCAGATTGGACCAGGCCACATAGCTGACCAAAAGGTCATGGAGCAAAGGCAAACAATATGTTAATGGTGTGTTGAAAGACAAAGCATTAGTACAGATTAGGTGTGAATGTACTGAATATTGAACATCAGCAAGTGCAAACCTGAAGAAAAACAACCTGAAAAAAACAGTGGGTGAGCAAACTGAACAAACTAAGATGAACTGAAATAAATACAAAAAAAGATTGTAAAAAATGTAAAAAGGAATGCCAAAAAAAAGGGAAGAAAAAATAACTAAAAATGAAAGTAAAGTGGGGGGCTGTCATGCTCTGAAATTATTGAACTCAATGTTCAGACCGGCAGGCTGTAGTGTGCCTAATCGGTAGATGAGATGCTGTTCCTCGAGCTTGCGTTGATGTTCACTGGAACACTGCAGCAATCCCAGGACAGAGATGTGAGCATGAGAGCAGGGGGGAGTGTTGAAATGGCAAGCAACCGGAAGCTCAGGGTCCTGCTTGCGGACTGAGCGGAGATGTTCCGCAAAGCGGTCACCCAGTCTGCGCTTGGTCTCCCCAATGTAGAGTTATATTTATCGTTTACTTTGGGAATGTAACTGTTTTCTACATTTCATTTGTGTGTTCCATTGTGAAGGTCATGGTATATGTTTTTAAGTTGTGATCAAATTACAGCATTCATGCTCTTTTTGTAGCCATTTTAAAATGATAATCTGCCATCTCAGAATTATTCCTGTTAGAATAAATTGTAGTCCACTGACTGACAGCTGTATTTGACACATAAGGGAATGCTGTGCAGGCGTGATATTTGATAGTTGTGAGACCTTTACTGTACATACCACTCAAATTAAACTTGAAACTTGTGCAAGGCAGCACTATACTGACTATTCTATTTGTTTGCATAGGTGCAACCCTTCTCCATAGCCCAATGCTGGACTTGGACAGTGAAGTACGGCCTTCTGCAATTAGTCGCCTGACTCAAACTGCTTCAGTGAAAAGGGCCAGCAGTTTCCAATCTTCTCGGGATGACTGTAAGGATTGCAGAGCACGTGTATACATTTCATATGTGTTCATTCAGAGACACCATTTAAGTATCTATGCTGTGAAAACTAGTTCTGTGTAGATAATTTTGTACGAACCTATAAATCTATTAGTAAGGCTACTTATCTGGATTTGGCACAATGTTGAAATGACCAATGGCTTGAGCACAAACCATTGTATAATACATAATTGTTTTCTTTTTCGATATTAAAAGCAGGGAAACAAATTTTAGATTTTTTCGCAGGATGTTCCACACTCTACATTTGTAGGGTGGGTGCTTGCAATGTATCATGAGTGATGACTGGTCACAACCACTTTTGCAACAAAAAAATTTGTATTTTTTCATTTCTTAAAATTATTTTCCCATGGTTCTTCCTTACTTCTCTTTTTGTCACTTCTGTTTGTCTCTCCCTTTCACCCCTAGGAGCACACAATGAAAAAGAGAGCTCTTTGAGCAACTATGAAGCTTTTGGTAAATTTGAAGAGTAATTGAACTGAAAATAGATGTAATTATGTGGATAACTTTGTCTATTCTGAACTATAATTTGGTGTAATACTGTGACTTATAATCCAAATTTATCTTAGTAATTGTGAAATTTGTTTCAAATAGGGACATTTTAGTAACTGTTTTTGGGAATCTACCTGTATCGTCACGACCAAGAAGTGTGATGTGTCTGGTAGCTGTGTTATCTCGTCTCTGATTTTCATAATCGTGTGTCTTTAAAATATCTACTGAGCATTAGGAAAGACTTGAAATGTTGCATGTATAATTGTAGGTACAAGGAATTTTTTTCAAACCATTTACCCACATTAAAATGAAAAAAGAAGCTGTGTGGTAACGAAATAGCATGTAAGAACTCCAGTCTGTGGAGCCACAGAGTGCCTTGCTTTAACCCCCCTCTATTGATCTCAGCCCAGTTGCTATACGGAAGCAAAGAGGGGAAGCCAGGTGCCTCCTGAGAGATGAAACAAAGGAAGTTTGAGGTCTCCAGTGTATCACTCTTGTGTATCTCCTGGCAGGTAGCAAAGGGTAGTATTGAAAGTGGCCAGGAACAGCTCCATGCTTGGCTTCTTTGATACAATCGGGCCTGGCCTGCAGGAGCAGGGAGAAGTTAGTAACAAGGAGAGAAAATCGGGCCAGGGTAAGACCGGTGTTTTCACAACATTGAAGACAAACAACTTTTTTTCCCAATTTTTTCCTAATTACTGTTCAGGCTGTGATGTACTATAACAGTGATAAATATGATGATTTCTAATCTAATAATGCAGTCTGCTTCAGATATTTAAATCTCTAGTCCAATCTTTAGCAGTTTAATGAACACGGCACTTTCCATTATTAAAATAGCTCATTTAAAAGTCAGTGAGCTGTAAGGTAATCTGCTCCTGATAAACACATACCCTTCCATAAGTTATTTAATCATAATGTCATTCAGCACACATTTTTAGATTGTTTATGCACATCTGAGTTTTTTTTTTTAGAAATGTTTAAATCAAATGGCGATGAGCCAGTAGTTCCAGCTTTAATGTAGGTGTCCTCTGCTGGGAGCCCTGTGTTCAAATATCCATTTCAATTGATATTCATGGTCAAACTTTATTTGGGTACTAAGTTTGCCAGTTTGAATGATATAAACCCACCTTTTGGGTGAAATAGCTCAGGAGTAGCAATAATATAATCTTTAGTAGATTTGTAGAGTAATTGAGATAAACTTGTATTTAATTATGTTTTATTACATAGCTTTATGTCTATTCTGAATTATAGTTTGGTGTAATATGATGCATGGCAAAAACTAAAATTTTAGTTTTTACAGTGAAAATTGTTTCTATCTAAAAGGGACCTTTTAGCAACTTTTTTGGAATTCACCTGTTTAGTTGAGACCAAGAAGAGTGATGGTCTGGTATAGAATACCATGGATTAGATTACCTTCCTTTCCTGACTGAGCAGGTTCAATGCTTCTAATTAATATGTTACAAGGCCATAAGTTAGAACATAAGACCTAGGAGCAGGAGTAGGCAATTCAGCCCCTTGAGCCTGTCTCGCCATTCAATATGATCATAGCTGATCTCATCTCGGCCTCAACTCCACTTTCCTGCCGTTCTCCATAACCCTTCAACCCAGTACGAATTAAAAATCTGTACATCTCCTCAAATTTACTCAATGTCGCAACATCCACCGCACTCTGGGGTAGTGAATTCCACAGAGTCACGACCCTTTGAGAGAAGTAATTTCTCCTCATCTCTGTTTTAAATCTGCTACCCCTTATCCTAAAACTATGACCACACGTTCTAGATTGCTCCACAAGAGGAAACATCCTCTCTACGTCTACTTTGTCAATCCCCTTAATCATCTTGTATACCTCAATTAGATCTCCTCTCATTCTTCCAAATCCCAGAGAGTAAAGGCCTAAACTGCTCAATCTCTCTTCATAAGACAAACCCTCATCCCTGGAATCAATCTCGTGAACCTCCTCTGAATTGCCTCCATTATTGCATCCACTATCTCCATTACATCCCTCCTCAAGTAAGGGGACCAAAACTGTATGTAATACTCCAGGTGCGGTCTCACCAACACCTTGTACAGTTGCAGCAACACTTCCCTACTTTTATACTCTCGTCCTTTAACAATAAATGCCAAAGTTCCATTTGCCTTCCTTATTACCTGCTGTACCTGCATACTAGCTTTCTGCAATTCGTTCACGATGACACTCAGATCCCTCTGCACCAAAGCACTCTGAAGTTTCTCTCCATTTAGATAATTTACCTTTCTATTTTTCTGACCAAAATGGATAACTTCACACTTATCCACGTTAAACTCCATCTGCCAAATTTTGGTCCATTCACCTAACCTATCCATATCCATTTGTAAATTTCTTATTTCTTTATTGCAGCTTACTATCCCACCTATTTTAATGTCATTTGGCAAATTTGGCTGTAGTACCTTCTATCCCTGCATCCAAGTCATTAATATAGATTGTAAATAGTTGGAGCCCGAGGACCGAACCCTGTGGCACCCCACTAGTTACATCTTGCCAACCAGAAAAGGACCCATTTATCCTGACTCTGTTTTCCATTGGTTAGCCAGAGCTCTATTCAAGCTAATAAATTGCACCTAATGCCATGTAATCTTACCTTGTGTATTAACCTTTTGTGCGGCACCTTATCAAATGCATTCTGGAAGTCCAGGTATGCTGCATCTACAGGATCCTCGTTATCCACTTTGCTTGTCACAGCTTCGAAGAACTCTAGCAAATCAGTCAAACACGATTTACCCTTCATAAAACCATGCTGACTCTGATGGATTACGTTTTGACTTTCTAAATGTCCTGTTATTACTTCGTTAATAATGGATTCTAACAATTCCCCAACAACAGATGTTAAACTAACTGGTCTATAGTTTCCGACTTTCTGCCTCCCTCCCTTTTTGAATAAGGGCATTATATTAGCTTTTTTCAAATCCTCTGGAACCTTTCCCGCATCCGGGGAATTTTGGAATATTATAACCAATGGATCCACTATCTCTGCTGCCACTTCCTTTAAGACCTTAGGATGTAGGCCATCAGGCCCTGGGGACTTGTCTGCCTTCAATCCCAATAGTTTGCTCAGTAGTTTTTCCCTAATGGTGGTGATTGTTCTAAGTTCCTCTCTTTCTATAACCTCTGCATTACCTGTTACTATAGGAAGCTACTGGTGAAACATCAGAGGAATGTATGATGGCATTAAGAGAGCTTTTGGGCCAACCATCAGGAAGTTTGCACCCCCCCCCCCCCCCCCCTCAAGTCTAAATCAGGGGACAGGATCACTGACCAATGCAATCAAATGGATGGCTGGGTGGAGCACTACCTAGAACTGTACTCCAGGGAAAATGTTGTCACTGAGACTGCCCTCAATGCAGCCCAGTCTCTGCCAGTCATTGATGAGCTGGACAAACAGCCAACAAAATCGGAACTCAGTGATGTCATTGATTCTCTAGCTAGTGGAAAGGACAGCATTACCCCTGAAATAATCAAGAGTGCCAAGCCTACTATACTCTCAGCACTTCATGAACTGCTTTGCCTATGCTGGGATGAAGGAGCAGTACCACAGGACATGCGCAATGCCAATATCATCACCTTCTATAAGAACAAGGGTGACCGCGGTGACTGCAACAACTATCATGGAACTTCCCTGCTCAGCATAGCGGGGAAAGTCTTCGCTCGAGTCGTTTTAAACAGGCTCCAGAAGCTGGCTGAGCGTCTCTACCCTGAGGCACTGTGTGGCTTTCAAGCAGAGAGATCCACCATTGACATGCTGTTCTCCCTTTGCCAGCTACAGGAGAAATGCCGCGAACAACAGATGCCCTCTACGTTGCTTTCATAGATCTTACCAAAGCCTTTGACCTCGTCAGCAGACGTGGTCTCTTCAAACTACTAGCAAAGATTGGATGTCCACCAAAGCTACTAAGTATCATCACCTCATTCCATGACCAGACACAATTCAGCATAGCGGCGCATCATCAGACCCCTTTCCTATCCAGAGTGGCATGAAACAGGGCTGTGTTCTCGCACCTACACTGTTTGGGATGATCTTCTCCTTGCTGCTCTCATGTGTTCAAGTCTTCAGAAGAAGGAATTTTCCTCCACACAAGATCAAATGGCAGGTCGTTCAACCTTGCCCATCTTAGAGCGAAGACCAAGGTACGGAAGGCCCTCATCAGGGAACTCCTCTTTGCTGGCGATGCTGGATTAACATCCCACACAGAAGAGTGTCTGCAGAGACTCATCGACAGGATTGCAGCTGCTTGCAACGAATTTCACCTAACCGTCAGCCTCAAGAAAACGAGCATCATGGAACAGGACATCAGAAATGCTCCATCCATCAATATCGGCGACCACGTTCTGCAAGTGGTTCAAGAGTTCACCTACCTAGGCTCAACTATCACCGGTAACCTGTCTCTCGATGCAGAAATCAACAAGCGCATGGGAAAGGCGTCCGCTGCTATGTCCAGACTGGCCAAGCGAGTATGAGAAAATGGTGCACTGACCCGGAACACAAAAGTCCGAGTGTATCACGCCTGTGTCCTCAGTACCTTGCTCTATGGCAGTGAGGCTTGGACAGCCTATGTCAGCCAAGAGCGACGTCTCAATTCATTCCATCTTCGCTGCCTCCGGAGAATCCTTGGCATCAGGTGGCAGGACCGTATCTCCATGACAGAGGTTTTCGACACGGCCAACGTCCCCAGCATATACACCCTACTGAGCCAGCGGCACTTGAGATGGCTTGGCCATGTGAGCCGCGTGGAAGATGGCAGGATCCCCAAGGACACATTGTACAGCAAGCTCGTCACTGGTATCAGACCCATCGGCCATCCATGTCTCCGCTTTAAAGATGTCTGCAAATGAAGTCCTGTGACATTGATCACAAGTCGTGGGAGTCAGTTGCCAGTGATCGTCAGAGCTGGCGGACCACCATAAAGGTGGGGCTAAAGAGTGGTGAGTCAAAGAGACTTAGCTGTTGGCAGGAAAAAAGGCAGAAGCACAAGGGGAGAGCCAACTGTGTAACAGCCCCGACAACCAATTTTATCTGCAGCACCTGTGGAAGAGTCTGTCACTCTAGAATTGGCCTTTATAGCCACTCTAGGTGCTGCTTCACAAACCACTGACCACCTCCAGGCACTTACCCACTGTCTCTCGAGACAAGGAGGCCAGAGAAGAAGGAAATATTAATGTCCTCTACTGTGAAAACTGAGGCAAAATACTGATTTAGTGTCTCTGCCATTTCTGTGTTCCCCTCTATTAATTCCCCAGTCTCATCCTCCAATGGACCAACATTCACTTTAGCTACTGTCTTACCTTTTATATACTTATAGAAGCTTTTGCTATCTGTTTTTATATTTTGTGCTAGTTTTCTTTCATAATTTACCTTTGCTCTTTTTATTACTTTTTTCGTAACCCTTTGATCTTTAAAAGTTTCCCAATCTTCCAGCCTGCCACTGGCCTTTGCAATATGGTATGCCTTAGTTTTTGTCTTTGTTATCCTTAACTTCCTTGCTTAGCCATGGATGTTTTTCCCCTTCTTACAATCTTTCTTCCTCTCTGGATTATATTTTAGTTGGGAGGAATTGAATATCTCCTTAAACATCTGCTACTGCTCATCAACTGTCCTACCTTTTAGTCTTCCTGCCCAGTCCGCTAGGGCCAAATCTGCCCTCATACCTATGTAATTACCTTTGTTTAACTCCAGAACGCTAGTGTGGGCTCCAGTTTCTCGCCCTCAAACTGAATTTTATTTCTAGCATGCTATGATCACTCTACCCTAGAGGATCCTTAACTATGAGATCATTAATTAATCCCACCTCATTACACAATACCAAATCTAGAATAGCCTGCTCCCTGGTTGGTTCCACAACATATTGCTCCAAAAAACAATCTCTAATGCATTCAATGAACTCTCCCTTGAGGCTCCCTTTGCCAATTTGATTAATGCAGTCTATATGCATATTAAAATCACCCATGATTATTGCTGTACCTTTCTGACAAGCCCCCAGTATTTCCTGGTTTATACTGTGCCCCACTACGGAACTACTGTTTGGGGACCTATAGATTTCTCCCACCAGGGACTTCTTTCCCTTGCTATTTCTTATTTCTACCCAGACTGATTCTACGTCTTGATCTCCAATGCCTATATAGTTTCTCAATACAGCACTGATCACTTCCTTTACTAACAAAGCTACACCTCCTCCTTTTCCTTCCTGCCTGCCCTTCCGAAATACTGAGTACCCTTGGATATTCATTTCCCAAACCTGGTTTCCCTGCATCCATGTCTCCGTAATCGCCACTAAATACCCATTCGTCTCTGTTTGCACTGTTAACTCTTTTATTCCAAATGCTTTGTACATTCAAATACAAAGCCTTTAAGTTTGTTCTATTATCAAATTTCCTTACTCTTATACGATTCCTTGGTGCAATATGACGTTCACACATTCTGTCCCTTCCTTCCTTTTATTTTCTGGTAACAGTCAGCCTCATCACTAATCTGCACTTCTACCTTCTCCTCTAACTTTGACTTCCTAATTTTCCATGCAACTAAACCCTCCCCCTAGTTATGTGATTCGCCAGGACTCTGGTCCCAGATAAGTGATTATATGACAAGGTGCCACTTAAAAGGTTATTGCGCAAAGTGAGAGCTCATGATATAGGGGGTAACATATTAACATGAATAGAAGATTGGCTGGCTGGCAGAAAACAAAGTATGCATAAATGGGTCCTTTTCTGATTGGCAGGATGTGACAAGTGGAGGGGTCTGTGCTAGGGCCTCAACTTTTTACAATTTATATCAATAACTTACATGAGGGGAGTGATGGCATGGTAGCTAAATTTGCAGATGACACAAAGATAGGTAGAAATGTATGTTATGAAGACGACATAAGGAAGTTGCAGACAGATATAGATAGGTTGAGTGAGTGGGCAAAAATCTGGCAGATGGAGTATAATGTGGGAAAATGTGAAGTTGTTCACTTTGGCAGAAAGAATAAAAAAAGCAGAGTATTACTTAAACGGGGAACGACTGCAGAATTCCGAGGTGCAGAGGGATCTAGGTGTTCAAGTGCATGAGTCAAAGGTTAGTATGCAGGTACAGCAAGTAATAAAGAAGGCTAATGGAATGCTATCCTTTATTACGAGAGGAATTGAAAATAAAAGTAAGGATGTTATGCTTCAGTTATACAAGGCATTGGTGAGATCACGTTTCAAATACTGTGTGCAGTTTTGGTCTCCTTATTTAAGGAAGGATGTGAATGCATTGGAGGCAGTTCAGAGGAGGTTTACTAGGTTGATACTTGGAATGAGCGGGTTGTCCTATGAGGAAAGGTAGGAGAAACTGGGCTTGTTTTCACTGGAGTTTAGAAGAGTGAGGGAAGACTTGATTGAAGTATATAAGATCCTGAACAGTCATGACAGGGTGAATGTGGAGGGGATGTTTCCTCTTGTGGGTGAGTCCAGAACTAGGGCGCACTGTTTGAAAATTAGGGTCGCCCTTTTTGGACAGAGAGGAGGCGAATTTTTTTCTCAGAGGGTTGTGTGACTTTGGAATTCTCTGCCCTAGAAGGTGGTGGAGGCGGGGGTCATTGAATATTTTTAATGCGGAGGTAGATAGATTCTTGTTAGGCAAGAGAATCAAAGATTATCGGGGGTTGGTGGGAGTGTGGAATTCGAGACAGAAACCGATTATCCATGATCCTGTTGAATGGCGGAGCAGGCTGAATGCCTACTTCTGCTAATTCGTATGGTCGTATGGTACGTAAGTGACATTACGTGGCAAGAGTGGGTTCTGGATATAACTTACTGATAGGAAGGTCAGTTATCATTTTAGAGTTTTATCTAAAAAAGTAGTGATTGTTATTCTACGTATGTGCGTATATGCATTTTTGTTTTGTTTTTGTTTTGCAGCTTGGCGTTTTAAAGCCCCTCAGCCTGTAACTTTTGTTGACAATCTGACAGAAATTGTTATAAGCCAACTGCCCAATTTCTGGAAGCTTTGGATATCCTATGTTAATGGCAGCCTTTTCAGTGAGGTAAATGCACATCCATTTAACCTTGATTTAGAATCTTTGGAGGTATGTGTCATGATTAAAATCACCCAAACAGAAACGCTAACATTTTTTTATTTTTTAAAAAAGCAATTGCTGCTGCTCGTCTGCCTGGGTTAAGAGAAACCTGCCTTCTGTCACTCTTTGCCGTAGTAAAATTGTGTGTGTGGAGTGAGTGTTTATGTTTTCCCCCCACAATCTCTGTGCCCACACGCATGCTTACTTCTGTTGCTGGTGAAAGGATAATCACAAGGGAAGATGGGCACTGTTAAAATCACTAAGAATACAGACAGATGGCTGGCAGTGAAGATGCTTTCCCCTTCCCCTATCCCCCTCCCCCCACCCTTTTCATGAAATCTATATGCAGTATAAATAGGAGATAAATAGGAATGGCCTACTCTTTTTTTGCGTTTCTATGATAATGATCCTGGAGGCTCCATTTATTAGCAGGAGACAAGTTATGAATCAGCAGTAACAACAGGAAATGTTGGAACTACTCAGTAAGTCAGGCAGCTTCTGTGAAGAGAGAAACAAAGTTAACATTTCAGGTCCGTGATCTTTCGTCAGAACTGGAAAATGTTAGAGACGTAACAAATTTTAAGGAAGTACAGAGGCAGGGGAAGGAAGGAAAGAACAAAAGGGAAGATTTGCTATAGAGTGGAAGGCAGGAAAAATTAAATAACAGAAGGGATGGTGGTGCAATGCAAAAGGAGATGGTAATGGGATAAGTAAAGAAGCAAAAGATGGGTCGAGAGGAGGTATAAATGTGAATAGCAGAATCATTGCTTATAGCTGCTGTCTGGAATAATGGGGGCAATGGTTATGATCTGAAATTGTAACACTCGATGTTGAGTCCAGAAAGCTTGTATTTTCATTATTTCAGTATCATATACTGGATTTCCTGCTCATGATGTGGTCACCTCTACATTAAGGAGACCAATCGCAGGTTGAGCGACTGCTTTGCGGTATGCTTCTGTCCAGTCCGTAAGCGTGATCCCAAGCTTCTGATTGCCTTTCATTTCAAACCTCTGCCTCATTTCCACACTGACCTCTGAACTCAGCCTCCTACACTGTTTCAATAAAGCTCGAGGAACAGCATCTCACCTTTCGATTGGACTCTTAGTAGTCTTTTGGACTTGATATTGAGTTCAACAATTTCAGATTATAACCACTGCCCCCATTTTTTCTGACAGCAGCTGTTGATAATTCTGCTATTCCTATGTACATCTCTCTCTAGACCCATCTTTTGTTTTTTTTATATGTCCCAATATCATCTTTTGTCTTCCACCATCATCCCTTTTGTCATTTAATCTTTCGTGCTTTTCCACCTTATCACAGACATTCCCATTTGTTTTTTTCCCCTTACTCCTTTCACTGCTGCTCTACTTGCTTAAAACCTGTTACATCTCAAACATTTTCCAGTTCTGATGAAAAACCATCAACCTTCTTTAAGTTTCTTTCTCTCTCTGTAGATTCTGTATGACCTGTTGAATATTTCCAGCATCTAGAGTATTTTGCTTTTGTGTTATAGAGTCATAGAGAGATACAGCACTGAAACAGGCCCTTCGGCCCACCGAGTCTGTGCCGACCATCAACCACCCATTTATACTAATCCTACATTAATCCCATATTCCCTACCACATCCCCACCTTGCCTCAATTCTCCTACCACCTACCTACACTAGGGGCAATTTATAATGGCCAATTTACCTATCAACCTGCAAGTCTTTGGCTGTGGGAGGAAACCGGAGCACCGGGCGGAAACGTACGCGGTCACGGGGAGAACTTGTAAACTCCGCACAGGCAGTACCCAGAATTGGACCCGGGTCGCTGGAGCTGTGAGGCTGCGGTGCTAACCACTGCGCCACTGTGCCACCCTAAGCAGATGTTTGATCTCCAGATTCTCCTCTTCAAAGCCACTCGTTTTTCTTTCCTCTATAACAATTTAAATTGGTATTGGATCTTCCTACACTGAATATATATAAGTAGAACTATCGCCAGAAGGAGATATGGAGCACTTTTACCCTGGTGAGACAGGTTGGATAGCACATTAGCAGCAAAGCCAAAGCCACAGAGCTTCATGGGTGGGCATATCTTTGGTTGCATGTTTCAAATATAAGGAAAATTAACTTTTTAACCCTATAGATGTTGACCAGAGGTGAAATGAGATGAGAAAATATACTTCCGGTTCCAGATCCCATGTAGTTTAAAAACGCAGATAATTTTATCTAATAGCATATATTGCACCTCTATTGTTTTATTAAATTGCTGCATTTGTACTCAAATTAATTTGTAACTAGGACCTGCGTCTCTGCAGCCCACTCTGATTGATTCACACATCAAGAGACTGGTACATTGTACCAGTAACCTATTGAGTTGCTGCAACAAGTTACTAGGTAGTCCAAACACACTCAACATAAAGATTTATCATTTGTGGGATTTTTTTTTGGTCAGAGCTTTAACTTCACTGACTGAAAACATTAATGATGTGGAAGCAGCTGCAGTTTTAGATGAAGAATTTCAAAACCCATAAAGAGCCCTGTTTGGATTTTGTGGGCATCACCTGAGAAAACAGAGACAAGAGGGCTGAACTGTACAGAGCTCAGCACACGTGTGTTATAAAACACAAGAGGAAGATGGCAGCCGGCAAATCTTGTAAGGCAAATGTTGGAGGGAAGTGTAAACTTCATGTTTTTTTTTTAAAGCTGTTTGGACAGCGTTAAGTAAATTTCTTCAGGTGGACGTGGAATGGAGAAAACACATGTGCCAATGTCATCATTTAGTTTAAAAAATGCAACATGAGTCCAAACTTCTTGAATTAGTTATTCTCTTGATCTTGTTTATTTTTGTCTTTCTCTTCAGTTTGTTATAGATCGCCCTCCCCTCCCACACCATTTTGGCTGTTTTTAAACCAAACTGATTTGATCTTTCATGCTTTGTAATATTAAGTTTATGCTTTAAACTGATGTCATCATCTGTACATATTGCTGGAATTCAAAACTTGTACGAAGGGACTGTCACTTCATTGTATAACTTCTAGATTTAGAAGTAATATTTTCTTCATTTTCATATATTTCCCTTGGCTTTGCTTTCTAGGATTTGTTGGCTGCCACAGTGCAGTGAAAGCTCTAACCAAAAAATTCCTGTAAATGATGAACAATTGTGTTTAGAGTGATGCATAATTAAGCTGGCAGCAAAATGTGTGTGTGTCCCAGTCAGCCCCACATGGCATGAATATGAGGGCATTTTCGGTACTTCATTTTCTGTTAAGCCTACTATCCGTGCCATCTTCCTTTCTCATGACCAAATAGTGACTATCTCTTGGGGAGAAGTGGTGATGGGGTCTGTTTGTGGCCCAAGACGTACCAAGGTGATGCACATAGCAATGGAAATTAAAAGCCAAGTCACCCATCTGTGACAGACTTGATAGTCCAATACCTGAACCAGAGAGATTAGCAGTATTGTGGCGCACTGTTAACCATTGATGAGCTTGGCTAGCTCAAGAGTGGATCCTGGTGCTGGGATCTGGGATTCTTCTCAATGAGCTTCAGAAAACCCTGTAAGCCCATGCTTAACAGGTGGGACGGTCCTAGTTGGACATGCAACACAGAATGCTCTATACTGGTAAGCTGAGCAATTTTGGCCAGTTAAACCCTGTGTATATTTAGGGTTACTTAAGCCTTGATTGAATCAGCCTCAGCTCTTTGGACATAGCTGTGTCTCAGTGTGGAGGAAGTGTGCATTCTATTAGGGCAAACCAATTTCTCAGTAACTTGATTCAGATATTTTTAAACATAGTGATGGATTTCTTTGCATGTCAGATAACCAGCTGGTTTTGCTGGGTATTATAGAATATTATGACCACCGTACACCCATTAATCATTAACATAAAAGCAAATTAAAGTTTCCACGCAGCACCTTTAAAGTGATTTTAAGTTGATATCCTGTAGTTATCTTGAGGAATTGTGTGATTACTTTTCTTCTAACTGTTCTGAATATCAGATAACTTAGAGATAACTTATTGGAGCAACTAAGATATAATTTTGTTTCAGGTGCACTCTATAAACCAGTTAGATCTATAACTAACCATTCTGTAAAATTCCTCCTTCAGGAAAAAAAACTCCTTCATTTTAAAATGTTTCTCCCTTTAATTTTGTTCCTGCGGGGGAAAAAAAGGTAAATGCTGATCAATTATTTTGCTTGGTTTGTATTGCCTCTTTTGTTCATATCGAGCTAAGAAAACAGTTAATGGAATTTCTGCAGAATAGTAAATGACCAGTAGGTGTCACTGTGTATTGTTAATGTACAATGTTTATGGTTTTATAACACTATATTATACCAGACCCCTCTCATACATCAGTTTTTATTGTAGTTTTTCTTGCTTTAAGAAGTACGGTATGCAATATTCTGAAAATAGCTTCTATTTCTATGAGGAAGTGATTTCTTTTACTTGTATTTGTGCTTTCATATTTGCATTGCTTACATATGGATTGCATTTTAATTTTAATCTTCATCTGGTGACCAAAGACAGGTGAAAAATCAGGTCCAGTTGAGAAATTGAAGAAAAATGCCAGATCCCGACAAAATGACTTCAAGGTACAAAAAATGTTTGTTTTCACATGTTTTTATCATTTTCTGAAAGAGCAGCCAAAGCATTTTATTTTTTAAATAGGGGAGAAAAATCCTAGTGTACTAGCAGAAGTGATGCATTGAATTTCTTTTTATATATAGAAAATGATTCAAGAGGTCATAAATTCGCTTGTGAAACTTATCCGAGGAGCTCTTCTGCCATCCAGCATAGCTGAGATAGAGCTGAGGCAATATGGAGGATGGGAAGCAAAAATGGAACTTTCAGGCCAGTGGCTAACCCACATTATTCATACTCTGAGGTAAACAGGGTTTGCAAATACTGTGATGTTGCTGTCTGATGGTGAAATTATACACGTAAGCTGCTCTATTCTAATAACATGAACTTTTGAGAATTTAAATTTTAATAACCTCTGCATTATTGGGGAATTAAAAGTATTAATGTGTGAGCACATCATTCCCATTCTCTGCTACATGTTGCAATTCTGATGTACAGCACTGCACAATTAACAGAACTTTCTGAATCTCTTGTGGCTGCGGATTGATAAATATTGTGTCAATAATTTCACACCACAGAACCACAACTATCCAGTTTCAAATTATCCAATTTAGCACTAACTTCTATGAGAGTGTAGTTCCCTCTATTTTCTCACCAGTCCCACTGATCTCTCCAGACCATTCAATACCTGTATCTGGGAGCGAGGGTAGGTATTCTGTTCCTGGACCGCCAGCAGGGATGCTCAACTCAGCTGCTGAGAAATGTGTGCAGGAGTTTGATATTGAAGGTGCTGTGAACATCTGCCTAACTGCTCACAACAGAGAGCTGAGATTGATAGATTAGTGGCATGGCAGATTGAGCATCTATCTCTGAGAATGGCACATGCATATTGGTGTTCTGTTAACTTCAGAAGAGCAAAGAAATGTCAAAAGCTTAATAAAGTTTCATTATCACTGTAAATTTTACATTTTTAAAAAAAAGGAATGTTACAATTTGTTTCTGATCATCATTTCCCCTAGATATACAGCTATTAATTTATATAAATGCATTCCAGGATTTCTGTAGGGTTTACCTAACTAAGAAAAATCTTTAAATTAAACTTACACATTATGACTTCGGGATGGCTTGAGGATGTTGTACACTACAATCTATCTGTCTAAAAGTCAGTGATATTTTCACACCAGCTTGATTCTTTTCTAGGAAAACAAGAAAAGCTAGTTTTAACATATGAAATATGACACCTGTATGTGTGTGCCAATTTTAAACTATCATGTTCTTATATAAAATTCTCATTAATTAAAGCAAAAGCAATTAAGTCTCCCCCATGATTGCCAAATATGTTTGTTTGCTTTTATAAAGTTAATGTCACATGAAATAAGTTCATGTTATCATTGACTTCTTTTTCAGTGACTCTTTTGTTTGTGACACAGATCATATGAAATACTCCAGTTCCGGTTTCCCCAATAGCTGGAATGCTATAGTTAGCACACAAACAGTAGCCAAATCTTATTTGCTATTTGTTATCCTTTACGTTTATGTGTTACGTAAACGGTGCAGCTGACAATACTTGCTAGATTTTTCACATGCAACCCTTGAAATCTTCCATTCCTTGTATAAGAGTACAACCACATCAACATGTGTAATTTTTCTTACAGCATCAGTGAACAGTACGCCTCTTCTGTTAGTGAGTGAGCTTTCCTGCAATAAAGTTTGGTCT
This sequence comes from Heterodontus francisci, assembly GCF_036365525.1. Lineage (NCBI taxonomy): Eukaryota > Metazoa > Chordata > Chondrichthyes > Heterodontiformes > Heterodontidae > Heterodontus > Heterodontus francisci. The sequence goes on from NC_090372.1 coordinate 19,325,180, forward strand.
TGGCTCATTTTCTCTTTTACAAGTTCACTTTTGTTTTTGCCTTGCCCACCCCCGCCCTTTTTAAAATTTGCTCCAATATTTTTCGAAATTTTTATTAACTATAGGAAGGCTTTTTCTTGTAGCTTTCTTATGTTTCGTGTGATTTATACAAATTTTGTCAACGCTTCCAGGCAGATTCAAGAAAGAGACTAGTATCTTTAGCAATCTATGAATATAGGATGGTTGATGTAGAGGTTTACAAATTTGATCCAGATCATGTCTTATGTAGACACTTGAATTCTTCAGTGGAACAGTCACCAAGCAGCATAGACAGAAAGTGTCCTCAGATTTAGTGCTTTGAATGAAATTTGCCCCATTATCACTTGCAAAGTTGGCATCTATGCTGGAATTCTGTGAGTGTAACTTGCCCACCATGAGTAGGACCTCAGTTTTTAGTGCAGCTTGCTCCTGCTAGTCAAGACACACTGCACACTAAATGATATGCCTTTCCAGGAAACCAACGCTTACGATGCTGTATGGTCTCCTAATTGTTCTAACTTGTTACTGGAAACTCATAGAAAATGCAACATTTTGGATGTTGACCCTGTAGAGCTCTTTGGATCCACAATACATGAATGTTTAGGTTCCACAAAGAATTACACAAAGCAGTGGCCAAATGGTATCTTAGCACTGCTAACACTGAAATCAGATCAATGAAATTCTCCATAATTCAATGGAGGCCACTTCAATTTTAAAGGAAACAAGACTGTTGATTGTGTGTAGTGCATGTAGCTTGGTCAGCATGAGCAGGATGCATTAACATTTACATGCTACTCCTTCCAGCCAAATTGTGCTCTCTGAATTCCTCTAACTCCAAAAAACATGACAGTCTAATTTTTCCATTCTGTCCGATGTGAATTTGAAAAAATTCAAGTCCACAATAAGGATATAATCACATTGAATTATTACATCTTCATTGCTGAAGCTGTACCCTAAGGAATTTTGTTTTGATTTTATGCCAACTGTTAAGCTCAAGCCAATCCAACATTTGAAAGTATTAAGGACAGATTGTTCTATTTAGATTCTAGTTGCAACTTTTGTGTGTAGATTTCTACCTTTTTATTGTTCTCCCTCTTAGTGATGTAGTAGTGTAGTAATTTTGTTGCTGAACTAGTAATCCCGATGCCTGGACTAATAAACAGTGAATGTGAGTTCAAATCTCACCATGCCAGTTTGAGAATTTAAATTTGTTGGCAAAAAATCCAAGGGCAGATGAGATTAAGGTTTTCTACACAGGGAGATGTCATGACCTGGAATGCACTGCCTCAGAGTGGTGGAAGCAGATTCAATCGTAACTTTCAGAAGGGAATATGCTTAAAAAGAAAAAAATACAGGACTATGAGAAAAGAGCATGTGAATAGGGCTAATTGGATAGCTCTTTCAAAGAGTTGGCACAGTGGGCCAAATGACTTCCACCTGCGCTGTATAATTTTATGATACCTCTGTGCTCATTGGTTCTCTGAACATTCTCCACCCTTAACCTTGTTCCTCCTTGGCTTCAAATACATTATTTTCTATTCTGGTCCTCCCCCATGTTGAAAAGAACTGATTCTTTGAGTGCTCTCAATCTCCTGACTTCTCTGACAATCCTTCCTTGTATTATCTACAGCCTTTTAAATCCTAAAATTGGCATCAGCTACAGCTTGATTGCTGTTTTTTCTGCTGGGATTCCTTTTTTTGTGATTCTGACTTGACCAATCATTTTAGGTTGACAGCATTGTGCAATTTAACTTTATTGCAAATTGTTCTTAACCAACCTTTTGTAATTTTCCAGTCTATAGATTTGTTGTAAAATCGAAGCTGTTGTCTTATTCCTAATTCTTTTATTTTTGATTGAATGACAGACTTAACTATGAGTCTTTGACTGCACTGGAAATACCAAATGATCTCCTGCAAGCGATTCAGGAACTAATCTTAGATTTACGAGTGCATTGTCTGATCATTACGTTACAGCAGACGGCTGATGGTAAGAACAAAGAGTACATCTTTTAATTCCCCCATCCCATTCTTATTCCCACTCCTTACTTGAGTAAATCCTGACCTCAGTCAGACTATCATAGAGGCATATTCTGAGCAAACATTAAGGCCTGGAATTTTCTCAGCTGCTCCCATCCGCTGCTGTAATGCAGTGACAAACATAAAGGGGGTTTCCACAACACCTTTGGCAAAGTTATGGCACTGGACTGGCAGCACCTCCAATGAAATTCCAAATCTAAGTACCTCCCCACAGAAAAGAAGGGAACTTTTAAAATACTTAAGTACTAAATATTTAATATATGTAAGTTGGATGCAAATCACATAAGTAGTCCAAATAATACAGTGGCTCTATGTTGAAAGCTTAATAGAAGGCAATCATAATTAGTTTGAGTTCTGATGAAGGTTCACTGACCTGAAACGTTAACTCTGCTTCTCTCTCCACAGATGCTGCCAGACTTGCTGAGTATTTCCAGCATTTCTGTTTTTATTTCAGATTTCCAACATCTGCAGTATTTTGCTTTTATTTATCATAATTAGTCGTTTGGTAGTACAGAATTTGAGTATTGCTGAAAACAGAGACATTCGTCGAAGCTTTTCATTTTGCGCTTATCAGGACAATTTACAAAAGTACCAATGTAAGGAAAGCAACAAACTTATACTGTATGAGAAGAGAGTGCTGATCGGTTGGCAAGTGGACTCTGATTGGTAGAGACGTTGTCATGGAGAATGCACCAGTTTATGGTGACTGACTGTTAACTGCCAAGCTTTGTTTGAAATTTAAACCAGGCAGCTTGACTGATCAAGGTATTGTCCTGAGGAATGAACCAGCGAATGGCTGTCACTTATTTTGTTTAGCTGAAACAGGCGCTAAGTAATTATTTGCTAAATAATCCTCAGTGTGCTAAGAACTACGCTGACAACCAATTTAAGATTGTCAGTCGGGCTCGCAGTGCGGCCTATTTGCGCGTACTGGAAGCTACATACGCTAACACACATTTAAAAAACATGTACACACATTGGCCAGTATTTTGTTAGCATTTGCTATTTATTTATTTTTTTTATTTAGAGATACAGCACTGAAACAAGCCCTTCGGCCCACCGAGTATGTGCTGACCATCGACCACACATTTATACTAATCCTACATTAATCCCATATTCCTACCACATCCCCACCTTCCCTCAATTCCCCTACCACCTACCTATACTAGGGGCAATTTATAATGGCCAATTTACCTATCAACCTGCAAGTCTTTGGCTGTGGGAGGAAACTGGAGCACCCGGCGAAAACCCACGCAGTCACAGGGAGAACTTGCAAACTCCACACAGTCAGTACCCAGATTCGAACCCGGGTCACTGGAGCTGTGAGGCTGCGGTGCTAACCACTGCGCCACTGTGCCGCCTGTGCATCCGTACCCCCCAAATACTTCTATTCTTCCACATCACCCATTCAAAGCATAATTATTACTTAAACTTTTTTAACCTAGTGGTACCACCTCACATTTATTGACATTAAATTCTATCTAGGGTACTGTAGCATAGTGATTATGTTACTGGACTAGTAATCCAGACTCCTGGACTATTGATCCAAACCTGAATTTAAATCCCATCAGGGCAGTTTGAGAATTTTAACTTTTTTTTTTAAACTCATCATTTTTCATTGTTGGAAATAGACAACACATTCACTAATGTACTTGAGGGAAGGTAACCTGCCTTCTATACTTGGTTTGTTATGTGACTCCAGTTGCAGACCAGTGCAATTGACCCTGAACGGCCCTCTGAAGTGGCTTAGCAAGCCGCACCGATTTATCAAACTTTATCAAGGCTAAAACCAAAATTCTATCTGCCATTATACTGCCCTTCTATAATCTTTTCAATATCTTCTTGCAGCTTCCTTTAGTACTCAGAATAGTTTACTATGCCTCATATTTTAGTATCATCTGCAAATTTAGATGCTGCTCCCTTTAGCGAGCCGTACATCCAAATCATCGATGTACACAGTACAAGGCAGCAGTCCTCCATCAGAGTCCTGTGGCACCCATTCCCGATCTCTCTCAGAAGCTTTCCTTATGTATTTGATCATATTTAAAATATCAAAATAAATTTGCTTGATATTTTAAACTTAAAATGAGGTCTGATGTAATCATCTGCTTTCAAAGACGAGACTGAGATCTTATGGAGGTATTGGATAAAACCAGTAGCTCATAGTACTCCACAACAAGCCATCTTCTTAAACCCCCTCCCCTGCCTCTTCCTACTTATCTCTAACAAGTGCGAGAAGCTCATGGACATCTTTGTTACTAAAATTGAGACCATCTGTTCAGCTGCTCCTGCCACTTCCCTCTTGTTCCCTAGCCCACCAATCCAAACAACTCTAAGGTTCACCCCACCCTAGCCATGAACTTGCATCTTTTCTTTCCTATCTTCCTCTCTGAGATCATCTTGCCCATGAAACCTACCTCCTTCTCCCTCAACCCTGTTCCCACCAAATTGCTGACCACCCAATTTCCTCTCCTCGTCCCAGTATTAGCTGATATTGTTGATGGTTTCTTCTCCTCAGATACTGTCCCCCTCCCCTTCAAATGTGCCATCCTTGCACCTCTCCTCAAAAAATCCACCTTTGACCATGGCTCTGTACTTATAAACTATTGCCCATCTCCAACCTCTCTTTCCTGTCCAATGTCGACTGCCAAATCTGTGCCTACCTTTTCCTCAACTCCATGATTGAACCCCTCCCACAGCACTGAAATGGCCCTAATCAAAGTTGCAAATAATATCCTACATGACTGACCATGGTAATCTGTCCCTCCTCATCCTTCGCAACCTGTCTGCAGCCTTTGACACATTTGGCCACACCATCCTCCTCCAATGCTTTTCTTCCATTGTTCAGCTGCGTGGAATTGCTCTTGCCTGGCTCCATTTTTATCTATCCAGTCGTAGTCAGAGAAGCACCTGCAATGGCTTCTCTTCCTGCTTCTGCACTGTCAGCTCTGTAGGCGCCCAAGGATCTACCCTTGGGCCCTCAGTGACATCATATGAAAACATGCCAGGTTCCGCATGGCCATCTACCTCTCCAGCATCTCACTTGACCCTTCCACTGCCTCTGATTTGGCTGGTATCCAGTACTGGATAAGCAGAGGTTTTCTCCAATTAAATATTGGGAAGATCAAAGCCATTGTCTTCTGTCGCTGCCCATGATCCCATATCCTCTCCATCACCATGACCTACTTCCACCTGTGTAATATCACCATTCTCTGTCCCGCCTTGGCTCATATGCTGCTGAAATACTCATGGATACCCTTGTTACCTCTAGACTTGACTATACTAATTCACTTCATGGCTGACCTCCCAACCTGCACCCTCCATAAAGTTGAGCTTATCTAAAACTTTGCTGCTCGTATCCTAACTCGCACCAAGTCCTATTCACACGTCACTCCAGCGCTTGCTGACCTTCATTGGCTCCCAATCCAGCAATAGCAATTTTAAAATTCTTGTCACTGTTTTCAAATCCTTCCACGGCCTCGCCCCTCCCTATCTCTGTAATCTCCCCCAGTCCTATAACTGCCTGCAATTTCAGCACTCCTCCAATTCTGGCCTCTTGCGAAACCCTGATTTTTATCACCCCATCGTTGTTGAATGTTTCTTCAGCTGCCTCGGCCCTAAACTTTAGAATTCCCTCTTTAAACCTCCCTGACTCTCTACTTCTCTCTTCTCATTTAAGATGCTCCTTAAAACCTACCTCTTTGAATAAACTTTTGGTCACCTGTCTGGATAATATGACTTGGTGTCACATTTTATTTGATAATGCTTTAGTGAAGTGTCTCAATGTTTTACTGCAAAGGCAAGTTGTTGTTAGACGATTTATTGTTCAGAAAGCAAATAAACTGAGTAAAACAGAGAATGAAGGAAACATTCAGTAGGCCAGGTAACATCTATGGAGAAAATAGAGGTATTAACTTTTCAGCTCAAAACAGTTTTGACAAAGGGTCCACACCCATTAATTCTTCTGTTGTTTCCATGGGGTTTGTTGTTCATTTACTCGAGTGTTACTGAAAGTTTGCCTAGATATTAAAGCAAGGATAGGTACGGTTAAAGATATGCACAATTATTCTCACTTATGAGAGTGATTTAATATACAAGAGCCAAAATAATTTAGATAAGCAAGCTAGTAAAGGCCTAAAAAGTAACGGTTTCCTGTCTATATATTAAATCTATACATTCAATAGATTTTTGACAAATTAAAATAGATGGTTGTCTCATTTCTAGTTTACAAAATAAAATAGTAATGTTTTGTTTCTAAAACTGATACACACAAAGGGCTGAATTTTCCTGGCCCCTCGATGCCGCGGGTCGCAGTGCGGGGGCTAGTAAAATTCTGCGGGGAGAGGCCTGCCTCGACCCGCGATGCCGAGAAGGGCCCGCCACATGTTACCCCGAGAACCTGTGGGGGGGGGGGGGGGTGGTAAAAATTTCAGGACGGGAGGGGTGGAGGAGCGGGCAAATCAATTTTTATTTGATGTGGGAACGGTGGGAACGGGTTGAAGGGCAAAAGATTGAAGGTTGGGGGGGTGGAATTTCGGGTATTTGAAAAATCAATTGATGGTCATTTAGGGCACTTAATTTTATATTTAATAAAAAGCAATAATGTTTTCCCTTTAAAAAGTAAAAGTAATTGTAAGGGTTTAAAGCCCTTTAAAAATGGCGCCGGCGCAGTGGCGCCAGACGCCGTTGCCGGGGACGCAGCAGTCACCCCCTCTACGTCTTTGGGGGTGGCCACTCCACTTCCTCTTTAAATGAGCCCCGCATGGAATATCGCGGGGGCTCGGCACCGGCTGCTGAATGCGGGCATGCCGCTGTGATTAAAGGGCGCCATGCAAATAAAATTCAGCCCAAAATAATTGGTCTTGTTTGAATGGTATTGTTTATCCTGGCTATGAATACAAATGTGTACTTTAAAGGTCATATGTTTTCAGAGAATGTAATAGTTTGTTTTACCTTTTACATTGAAAAGTACAGTTGTTGAGATTGTGATAATCAAGGATTAATCTGGATCTCCCTCTCATATTGAAATGCATGTCCTAAATTTTTAAAAAATCTTTTGTAGATGTTAAGAGACTTGCAGAAAAAGAAGACTGGGTTGTTGACAATGAAGGAACCACTTCTTTGGTTAGTATTAATGGTGGTCTGATTAGGACCTTCCCTTGGGAGAAAAAGCATGTGTAAAGCAATTATTGATTAACGTTGTACATACTGCGTGGAAGGAATGTGCTTAATAGCTTGAATGGCTGCCATTCTATCTATTCTCACATTCTCAAGCCCCTTTACAAGAATTTATCTAATCGACCAATTTGCATTATTTTTTTCGCCTTTGGTGTCTATACCTAATTTTCTTGCATTTTGCCCAGCTTCCTCCTATAGATAATTTCAGTGGCCCTATTTGCATGAAAGTATCACATTACCTGAACTCCCTTTATGTTGAATTAATCTTTCTATTGTGTTATTGACCTATAAATCCTTTTTAGTGCGTTGCAGTGTTTATTTACTTCACAAGCATTATGCATGGTGGTATAAATTGGCTTCCCTCAAAAACAAATTCAGTACTGCTTCCATCAGGGTGAAACATTCAATGTGAGGCACCTAGTAATTGACGATTATGCCATGTCACTTGTCAAGATGTGTTGTATTATTTAAAAATATAATTTCAAGATTCTGCAAAACAGTATTTATCTGATCATTGCTGTAAAATCATAGCCAGCTCCCTGTTGGCTGTGAGATTTTATTACCCTGACACAATAATTTAATCATTGTAATTCTGTGCGCTGACATTAAGTGATACTTTGTAATGATTTTGTGCAAAACTAAAGTAGTACTTTAGGGGAATGGGTTTGTCACAGAATCACAGAATTGTTACAGTGCAGAAGGAAGCTATTCAGTCCATCGTGTCTATACTGACTCTCCGAAGAAGCAATTCCCTCGGTTCCAATCCCCTGCCTTCTCCCCATAACCCTGCACATTCGTCTTTTTGATGTAACTGTCTAATTCCCTTTTGAATGTTTCAATTGAACCTGCCTCCATCATGTTCTCAGGCAACGCATTCCAGAACTTAACCACTCGCTGCATGAAAACATTTTTCCTCATGTCACTTTTGCTTCTCTTACCAAATACTTTAAATCTGTTGTCATGCAGGCCCCCACCTGCCAAAAGTGAGGCACGTATATTTCACTACATGCACATTAAATTTTAAAATTGTTGCTGGGAAGAAAAGAAGGCCTATTACATGGGGTTGCCAAGCCCCTGACTGGAAAGACATTTTTTTCATACTAGCAGACAGTGTTGGAACAAAGGAGCCAGTCCCTGATCCCCAATACACAGAAGAGACCTGGTCAAACCAGTCAGTCACGTGAACGCCTACTGGCCAACTAGGGAAGTTTTAAATTGGAGAAACAGTATTGGAACTCGGAAAGCTGTTTGCTCCTGAATTGAAAAGAGCCTCTCCTGCCTGCTCTCATCTCTTTCTCACGGAACAGAAGATCCATTGAAGACACATGAACCCCAAGAGAGAAAAGCCTCCTACAGTGAACAAGGTTTAAGAAGAATACTGGGCCCCAATGAAAAGCAAGACTACCTACAATCAAGGACTCTACAGTGAGCTTGAAGCACAGTAACAAACCCCCTTCAGAGATTGCCTCAAACTTTTTCACTTTGCTTCTCTTCTTTTCTGTCCCTATTTGCATGTGTGTATTGCATGTGCATGCCAGTGTGGGGCCCGGCGTGTATCCGTAGGCGTTAACCGAATTAAGTTCTAATAAATTTCATTTTTCTTCTTTAAACGTAAGAAAGCCTGTTTGTGCTCATTTCTTTGCCTTATAATTGGAAAGCGGTGAGCAAGGATTCACCAAGGGGGAGCTCAGAACACTGTGTTTAAAAACAAAACCCTGTTACAGTAAGACTGGGTGAAGGCTGAAAGAGACCCCTAGACACCTTTCTCATGTGGTTGTAACACTCTGCCCTCTTGTTCTCGATGCTTTCATGAGTGGGAACAGTTTTTCTCCATCTACTCTGTCCAGACCCCTCATAATTTTGAATACCTCTATCAAATCACCTCTCAGCCTTCTCTTCTCCAAGGAAAACAGTCCTAACTTCTTCAATCTATCTTCATAACTGAAATTCCTCATCCCTGGAACCATTCTCATGAATCTTTTCTGTACTCTCCAATGCCCTCACGTCTTTCCTAAAGTGCGGCACCCAGAAATAGACACGATACTCCAGCTGAGGCTTAACTAGTGTCTTATACAAGTTCAGCATAACTTCCTTGCTCTTGTACTGTATGCCCCATTAATAAAGCCCTGGACACTGTGTGCTTTATTGACTGCTCTCTCAACCATCCTGCCACCTTCAATGACCTTCATCTGCCACCTGACTGCCCATTCCACCAACTTGTCTGTTGTTTTGAAGTTCTACACGATCCTCCTCACAGTTCACAGTGCTTCCAAGTTTCGTATCATCTGCAAACTTTGAAATTGTACAATGTACACCAAGGTCTAGGCCATTAATATTATTCAGGAAAAGCAAGGGGTCCCAACACTGACCCCTGGGGAACTCCACTACAAACCTTCCTGCAGCCCGAAAAACATCCATTAACCACTACTCTTTGTTTCCTGTCACTCAGCCAATTTCGTATCCATGTTGCTACTGTCCCTTTTATTCCTTGAGCTACAGGTTTGCTCACATGTTTGTTGTGTGGCACCATATCAAATGCCTTTTGAAAGTCCATGGGCACCACATCAACAGCATTGCCCTCATCAACCTTCTCTGTTACCTCCTCAAAAAACTACAGCAAGTTAGTTAAACACGATTTTCCCTTAAGACATTCATGCTGGCTTTCCTTAATTAACTCGCATTTGTCCATGTGACTATTGATTTTGTCCCGAATTATTTTTTCCAGAAATTTTCCCACCACTGAAGTTAAGCTGACTGGCCTGTAATTGCTAGGCTTATCTTTACACCCTTTTTTGAACAAGGGTGTAATGTTTGCAATTCTCCAGTCCTCTGGCACCACCCTCGAGTCTAAGGAAGGCTGAAAAATTATGGCCAGTGCCTCTGCGAGTTCCACCCTCACTTTCCTCCGTATCCTTGGATGCATCCTATCTGGTCCTGGTGCTTTATCCACATTAAGTACAGGAAGCCTATCTAATATTTCCTTTTTATCAATTTTAAACCCTTCTAGTGTCTGCCTTAACTCCTCTTTCAACGTTGCCTGGGTTGCTGCATCTTCCTTGGCAAAGACAGATGCAAAGTATTCATTTAATACCTCAGCTATGCCCTCTGCCTCCATGTGTAAATCCCCTTTCTGGTCCATAATTGGCCCCACTCCTCCTTTTACCACCCTTTTACCATTTATATGCCTATAGAAAACTTTGGAATTTCCTTTAATGCTAGCTGCCAGTCTCTCTTCGTGCTCTCTCTTTGCTTCTCTTATTTGCTTTTTTACTTCCCCAGTGGACCTTCCATATTCAGCCTGGTTCTCAATCGTATTTTCCACCTGGCATCTGTCATAAGCACACGCTTTATTCCTTATCTTAATCTCTACCTCTTCTGTTATCCAGGGAGCTCTGGATTTGTTTGCCCTACATTTCCCTTTCGCAGGAGCGTACCTCAACTGTGCCGGAGTTATCTCTTTGAAGGAAGCCCATTGTTCATCTACCGGTTTTCCTGCCAGCTTTTGACTCCGATTTTTTTTGCCCCACCTCCATTCTTTCCCCTTTGAAGTTGGCCTTCCCCCAGTTAATTATTCTTACCCTAGATTATTCTTTGTCCTTTTCCATAGTCAGCCTAAACCTTATGATACAATGATCACTATCTCCTAAATGCTCTCCTACTGATACTTGATTCACTTGGCCCACCTCATTCCGAAGAACCAGGTCTAGCAGTGCGTCCTTCTCGTTGGACTATCAAGATACTGTTGTAGAAAATTTCCTGAACACACACTTGGAACTCTTGCCCCTCACTTCACTTTATGCTACTGTTATCCCAGTGTGTATTTGGATAATTAAAGTCCTCCATTATAACTACCCCATAATTTTTGCACCTCTCTGTAATTTCCTTGCAAATTTGTCCTTCCATGTCCTTCCCACTAGCTGGTGGCCAATAGACAACACCGAGCAATGTAACCACATCTTTTTTGTTCCTTAACTCTAGCCAAATTGATTCTGTCCTCAACCCCTCTGGGACATCATTTTTCTCCAGCACTGCAATGCTCTCCTTAATCAATACCGCCACCGCTCCCCATTTTTTTTCTCTTTCCTGAACACCTTGTATCCAGGAATATTTAACACCCAGTCCTGCCCTTCTTTGAGCCAGGTCTCTGTTGTAGCTGCAACATCATATTTCCACATGGATACTAATGTGCATCTGTACCTCGCCACTCTTATTAACCACACTCTGTGCATTCACATAGATACATTAACCTTGATTCAGACTTTATTACTTTCTTCCTTATTCTGACCGCACCTAATAACGTACTATTCCCTACTCTCGTGCTATCTATCTCCCCCAGTATTCTGTGCACCTTGGTATTCCTCTCTGATACTTGTTCCCGGTTCCCACACCCCTAACAAGTTACCAGTTTTTCTTCCCTCCAATCTGAGTTCCCTCTCAGGTTCCCACCCCCCTGACAATTTAGTTTAAACCCTCCCCAACAGCACTAGCAATTCTCCCTGCGAGGATATTCATCCCAGTCCTGCTAATCTGCAACCCGTCCAGCTTGTACAGGTCCCACCGGTCCCAATTTCTCAGAAATCTGATGCCGTCCCTCCTACACCAGTTCTCCAGCCACGTGTTCATTGCTTAATTCTGCTGTTCCTTTGCTCTCTTGCACGTGGGACTGGGAGTAATCCTGAGATTACTGCTTTTGATGTCCTCCTTTTTAATCTCCTTCTGAGCTCTCTCAAATCTGCTTTCAGGACCTCATCCCCCTTCTTACCTATGTCATTGGTACCAACATGGACCACGACCTCTGGCAGTTCACCCTCCCCCAGCCGCTCTGTGACATCCTTGACCCTGGGACCAGGAAGGCAACGCAACATCCTGGAGTCCCGTTTACTGCCGCAGAAACGCCTATCTATTCCCCTAACTCACGAATCATTACTGTTCTTCCACTCTTCTTCCTACAGATATGTCTGTCCAGGACACATGGTGCGTCTATGACTTCCCACATGCCACAGGCTGTACATTCCACTCGGCATACCTTAACTTTACAGACTATTTATTCTAAGTAGAATAGCTTACCAGGTACTCGCCAAACGGCACTTTCCACGGCACTGAAGCAAGAACCAAATACTAGAGGGTTTAAAAAAGTAGAAAATGGAGCACCTCCCCCACCCCCCCCCCCCCCTTCACTGAACTCACTACTAACCAAACTCGACTCTCCACAGTCAGCTTGCAATCTGCTTACCGTTGTAAAGGACATTCGTGAACCAGATGGGTTTTTACAACGATCGACAATGGTTTCATTTTTTTTTATTCCAGATTTATTAATTGAATTCAAATTTCGCCAACTATTGTGGTCATCTGAGATAATGTTAGATTTTTCACAAAGCTGTTGACAAAAATAAACCCCACTTATTGTAACTGTTGGAAGAAAAAGCAGTCTTCAAAAAAATGTAGCTATTGTTCCAAGACCAGTGTGGTATAATTTTGGTTGCATTTTAATGTTGGGTATAAATAACCCTGTCATAGGCGGTGCAGTGGTTAGCACTGCAGCCTCACAGCTCCAGCGACACGTGTTCGGTTCTGGGTACTGCCTGTGTGGAATTTGCAAGTTGTCCCTGTGACCGCGTGGGTTTCCACCGGGTGCTCTGGTTTCCTCCCACAGCCAACGACTTGCAGGTTGATAGGTAATTTGGCCATTGTAAATTGCCCCTAGTGTAGGTAGGTGGTAGGAGAATGGTGGGGATCTGGTAGGGAATATGGGATTAATGTAGGGTTAGTATAAATGGGTGGTTGTTGGTCGGCACAGACTCGGTGGGCCGAAGGGCCTGTTTCAGTGCTGTATCTCTAAATAAAATAAATACATAAAATTCAGGGAGTATTTTGCTCTTGCTCTGGAGACAAAACATAGCCTTCCTTAAAGACTACCATTTAACCCAAAGCACTGTGATATGTTATTAATATTTTCCTCTTTCGTTTAAGACACTGTGGTGTTTAAATAATAAAAATGTAATGCACTTTTTTCTAGCCTGCTCAGTTTGAACATCTTGTTGTGCAAACCCTACAAACTCTCAAAGAAACCATAGATTGCAAGCCTGGAGAAACCAATGTAAGTCTCACATTTCTGACTTAATTTTTGTGCTTTGACCAGTAATTTCCCTGCAGTGTTGCTGTGGAATGTTGGTGTAGGAGCTTATCTGGAGAAGCCACTTGAAACCTACCTTGCCTTTTTTTTTCAGATTCTATCTTTGTCCCTTTGAATGTCATTTATGACCATGCATATTTCTTCAGCTGAAAGAATGGAACAGTCAGGATCCTGGACTTGTTCCAGCCAAGTGAACTAAAGTATTCACCTTTTCCACATGGTGATCCATTCACTGATTGCACAATAATCTAAAGAACTATGCTTAACAAAAGCAAACAAGCTCTGATGCAATCTGGTTTGAAGTTGAAAAGTTTTAGTTGAGAGTTAAGAACTGAATTATTTGCTTTATCGAAGCTACTCTGAATCTGGTCAAAATCATATGGAGTTTTGATAAAATAAATCAGGATAAACTATTTCCACTGATTGGTGAGTCATTGAATAGAGGGTGTTATTTTGAGGTAGTCAACAGGACAAAGGTAGTTGAGTTTTTTTTTGTGCTTTTATTAAAAAATTTTTTTTAAAAAGGAACATTTAAATGACTGAGAAGAGCAGAGAAGTGGAAACTTGCATGGAGCTGAATTACCTCCTCCTGTGCTGTAAAGCTTCGATTCTATGTCAACCTGTCCCAATTATAGTAATATATTGTTATTGGCTATCGCTTGCAGGCGAGGCAAATTGTCTTTCGTGAGTCCGAAGATGTCTGATGAGGCTGATTCGGGACCTACAGATTTTATGGCACATAGAGCCTGTCTGGTTGTGTATTATTAGTTCGGGTCATGGCTTATTCGTTTTGCCACTCTCTCTTTTCCTCTTCATTTTGTCATCGTTGGATTTCAAAATGCTGGGATCCTTCCCACAGCATCTGCCTCCATCTGGTTCGGTCCAGGGCAATGGTCTCCCAGGCGTTGATGTCAATGTTGCATTTTTTCATGTTGGCTTTTAGCACATCCTTGAAGCGCTGCTTCTGTCCTCCTCTGGTGCATTTGCACTGCCTGAGCTGGGAGAAGACGACCTGCTTTGGGAGCCTGGTATCTGACATCCGAACTATATGAACAACCCAATGAAGCTGATGGTGTATAATCATACCCTCGATGCTTGTGGTGCCTGCTTGTGAAAGGATGTTGATGTTGGTGTGCCTGTCCTCCCACTTGGTATGAAGGATCTTCTGCAGGCAACGTTGATGATATGACACCAGTGTTTTGAGGTGCCTCCTCTATGTTGTCCATGTTGCTGTCCCGGGCTGATGAGGATTCATCATGAGTGCCTGGAAAATGTGGAACACTTCCAGTACCTTGGAAGTTATCTTTCACAGAAGGTTGACATTCCAATAAATTAGTTAAACATGATTTCCCTTTCACAAAACCATATTGACTCTGCTTGATTACCTTGAATTTTTCTAAGTGCCTTGCTATGACGTCTTTAATAATAGCTTCTGACATTTTCCCTATGACAGATGTTAAGCTAACTGGCCTGTAGTTTCCTACTTTCTGTCTCCCTCCCTTTTTGAATAAATGAGTTACATTGTCTATTTTCCAACCTAATGGCACCTTCCCCTGAATCTAGGGAATTTTGGGAAATTAAAACCAATGCATCAACTATCTCACTAGCCACTTCTTTTAAGACCCTAGGATGAAGTCCTTCAGAACCCGATGACTTGTCAGCCCGCAGCTTCAGTAATTTTTTCTGTGCCACTTCCCTGGTGATTGTAATTGTCTTGAGTTCCTCCCTCCCTTCCATTTCCTGATTCACAGCTATTTCTGCGATGTTACTTGTATCCTCTATAGTGAAGACTGATGCAAAATACACATTCAAATCATCTGCCATCTCCTTATTTTCCCCAGACTCACTTTCTATAGGACCAGTGCTCAGTTTGTTAACTTTTCTTTTTAAATATCTATAGAAACTCTTACTATCCATTCCTGTCTCAATCTTACAGGTTACTCATATAGAAACCCTGCTTAGTAAATGGAAGCCATAAATGTCTTTTAAACAATATCAGCAAAAGTTAATGGAAAGCATTTTTTTGAATGGCTTGAATTGACCTCATGCTAAGGTCAATTATAAGGGAATTCTTTGTCCAAATTGGTAGTTGCTTGTTCATTCCTGGCTGCTGCGCAAGTATCGAAAACAAGTAGGAAATAACTAGCTTTATTTGACAATTAGAAGTATGCTGTCTGAAGTGTAAAGGGCACATTAACGTAACTGCAATAGCATCATACAGACTAGGCAGAGCATGGGCTGCTTTATAAGGTTGGGAGTATTACTCTATTTTAACGTATAGGTGTATGCCTCTAATGCTCCAAATTACTGTTTTGCTATTAAATAAACACTGGGTTTGTACAGGTGTCAATTAAGAGGCTGCTTCCATTAAGTAAATTCAAAACAGATCTAGCAGCTCAAACTAGGGAATCCATGAGGCATTGTGAGCCATCAGCAGCACCAGAATTGTATTCCATCACAACCTGTAACCTCACGGCCTTGCATATCCCTCACTCTACCATTATTGTCAGGCCAGGGGACCCAACCATGGTTCAGTGAGGAATGTAGAAGCAGCACGCAGCACCAGGCCTACCTAAAAATGAGGTCCCAACCTGATGAAGCTGCAACATAGGCTTACATCCATGTTTAACAGCAGAAGCAGCATGCTATAGACCGAGCTAAGCAATCCCACAGCCAACGGATCAGATCAAAGTTCTGCTCAATGGTGGTGGACAGTTGAAAAACTAAGAGGAGGAGGAGGCTCTATGAACATTCCCATCCTCAATGATAGTGGAGCACAGCAAGTGAGTGCAAAAGACAAGGCTTGAAGGGTTTGCAAGCATCATCAACCAGATGTGCTGAGTGGATGATCCATCCCGATCTCCTCCTGAGACCCCTACCATCACAGATGCTAGTCTTCAACAATTTCAATTCGCTTCACATTATATCAAGAAACAGTTGAGTGCACTGGGAACAGCAAAGGCTATGGCCCCCAAAACATTCAGGCTGTCGTGCTGAAAACTGGATTCAGAACTAGCTATGCCTCTAGCCAAGCTGTTACAGCACAACTGCAACACTAGCATCTACCTGACCAAGTGGAAAATTGCCCAAGTATGTTCTATTCTCAGAATGCAAGACAAATCCAGTCTGGACAATTACTGCCCCATCAGTCTACACTCAAACATCAGCAAAGTGATGAAAGATATCATCGACAGGGCTCTTAAACTGCATTTACTCAGCAGTAACCTGCTCACAGATGCTCATTTGGGTTCTGCCAGATCTCAATTCAGTCTTGGTACAAACATGAACAGAAGAGCTGAATTTAAGGGTTGAGGTGAGAGTGACTGTCTTTGACTAGGCATCCTTAGTGAAATTGTAGTCAGTAGGAATAAGGGAAAACTCCTTTGGCTGTGTCCTAGGCAGAACTATCTTCAGTTGCTTCATCAATAATCTCCCCTGGATTATAAGGTCAGAAGTGGGGATGTTCACTGATGATTGTGCAATGTTACGTTTAATTCACAATTCCTCAGATACTGAAGCAGTTTGTGCTTGCTTGCAGCAAGACTTGGACAACATTCAGGCTGTGATGGAAACCACACCTGCCTAAATAAAACACATTAATTTCGTCATATGGAACATTATTTTTGAACTGTTGCTGGACATTGAACATGACTTGTTTTAAAAAGACCACAGCACAGTGGCTGAAAACATGGCTGCTCATTTGCATTCTAAAAGACAGTGGCATCGAGAGACAATGGGAGTACCCCCGGATTCAATTAGCCAGTTGGGTTTTGCCAATAGCAATGATCAAGAGACATTGAGAGTCATTGAATGTGTAAGAGCCAGCATTCCCCCCCTCCCCCACCCCACAACTGAGTGTGTCTGGTAAGCTGTGAGGAATCCACAAACCTCACAGGCAAGGCTATCTCGAGCACAAAGCTAGTCACATGACTAACCTGCTGACCAACCTGGAGTTAATTGAATTGTGCTTATAGAACAGTTTTTGGAAGAGACTGCAATTGAACTTCAAGACGGCATCTATCTCCCTCTCTCTCACTCTCATTCTCATGTGAAGTTCCAGGGAGCCACGGAAGCAACTTCAGCCTCAAGACAGAAGACTAGCAAAACAAGTTTGAAAGTGTGCACTGGGCTGCAATGAGAGCTGAAAGACTGAACTTCAATCAAAGACTTTACATCCAACCCAATGCCCTTAACTGAACTCCATCTATTATTCCCCTTTAATTCTTTCTCCTCCCCTGTCTCTATTCGCGTGTGTGTTTATCGCGTATGCATACTAGCGTGACCGTGTCGCGTATTTTCAGTAGTTTTAACTGAGTTTGAGTTTTAAGGTTGATATACTTGCACCTTTCTTGTTTAAATCTGAGAAAACCTGCCTGGTTGATTTATTTGCAATTACAATTAGAGAGCAGTAAGCAAGGACTCACTGAGAGGAAGCTAAAAACACTGTTTTAAAAATTAAACCCTGTTACAGCCAAACCAGGGACAGGGGAGCCCTAGACTCCTTCCTCACCTAGTCGTAACAAGGCTTAGGATGATAGTGACAAGTAACATTCGTGCCACACAAGTGCCAGGCAATGAGCATCTCCAACAAGCGAGAGTCTAACCACCTCCCCATGACATGCAATAGCATTACCATCACTAAATCCTCCCACTATCAATATCTTGTGGGGGGGCGGGGGGGGGGGGGGCGGGGGAAGAGTCACCATTGACCAGAAACTTAACTGGATCAGCCACATGAATTCTGTGGCTACAAGAGCAGGTCAGTGGTAGGTATTCTTTTGTTATAGATTGGCTGCTAGAGCTATGTGGGAATGTATTGTGACAGTGGAGATGATGCGTGCACAAGAGGGATGAGAAGAAGCAGACAGAAGAGCTTAAAGTGATTGTTGGAACAATTGAGATAGTGACAGGAAAGGAGTAGGTTTTGAGTTGGATGGTAGCCAGGAGTGGGAGAGGAGTGATAGATGGCTGTATACAAGGAAACAGGATTGGACCAGTTGTCAGGTGTGTGGCAGAAGATGTGGAAGCATTAGAAAATGTTGCAAATTGACATTTAAACTTCTGATGTTGGAATCAGCCTCTGACAAAATGTTCTAAAGGGATTTGGAGCAGTACAGGAGTAAGTGTGTAAGTGACCTTTAAAGTTGATATATTTTCTTGCATCTGTTATGTTATAAATGACCTATAAATTTTGGGTTTCTTTGGAATTTTCCTTTATAAAAATGCAGCAATTTTAATTGATTGAAGCAGATGGAAGAAATTTATATGGGGCAATCAGCTGCAAGTATCAGATGGAAAAGTTGCCAAGCATTTTGGTTATGATTTAATGTAACAAGTTAATACTTGATGGGTAACATGTTCGACACTTAAAAGTCCCTTGTAGGGTAGTATTGACATCAGTTGGAGATCAGTTAGTTAACTAAGCTTGCAAGTGTTCAGAGGTGCACATATAATATTTTATCTTGCATGGCCAGAAAATCCTATAATTGTCACATTTCACAGCAATAAATATTTGTTTATTACAGATATTTCAGCATGAGAAGAACCAGCAGCATGCATATGAACTATCCATTAATATCATGAAGGTGGGTAGAAGTTCAAAAGATGTTTCTAACTCCTCAAATGCAGAATTTATTGTCGCTTTGTAAATGTGTGTTCTCCATCCCTCCCACCACCACCCCCCACCCCATGTATGATTTCTGGGCTTGTGTAACAAGACAGTATACAAAGATATATGCAGGTATATCACTACTGATGAATATTGATCTTTAAATAGAACACTTTTTAAATAACAGTTGAAGCACATTCAGATAAATCCAGCATGTTGAAGACAGAAATAAGTTAGATGCGCAAACTTCGGTAATTAATTTGTTATAAAATAATAGATTGTCCAAGTTAAACCAAAAAGTACAAACTGCTTAGGATAGACTGTCAAGCATATTTGTAGCTATTATTTTTGGCATGTATAACTTTATTTCTTTTCATCTTAAAGGTGTTTATTGATTCCTTGGAGTACTTGAGTACTAAAGCTGATGGTGATGCAGACAGTATACAGTGAGTATATCACCCTTTTGGAAATAAGGGAAATATTATTCATGTAAATTAATATTTGGGAATATTTCCACTTTTGCTATTGATACTGCAATCAGTAATGCATTCATGATAAAAGTTTACAAATTTACTATAAATATGGATTAGCAAAAATCTTTTCCTATTAAGAATTGCGTTTACCTCTTTTTAGTTTTTTTATAATGCACCATCATCATTTTTTCATCCGAGACTTGAGCACAAAATTTGGGCTGATGCTCTGGTGCATTACAAAGGGAGTACTGCACTTTTTGAGGTGCTGTCTTTCAGGTGAGATGTTAAACTCAGGCCTCATCTGCCCTTTCAAGTGAATGTAAAAAGTCTCGTGGCACTATTTTGACAAAGAGCAGGGGAGTTCTTCCTTGTAACCTGGTCAAAATTTATCCATCAACCAACACCTAAAGCAGATTCAGATGTTGGAAATCTGAAATGAAAACAGAAAATTATGGTAATACTCAGCAGGTCTGGCAGCATCTGTGGAGTGAGATACAAGGTTGATGACTGATTATTATCACATTGCTGTTTGTGGAAATTGCTGTGTGCAAATTAGCTGCTGTGTTTCCTACGTTACAATAGTGACTACACTTCAAAAGTACTTCATTGGCTGGAAATCACTTTGGGATCTCCTGGGACCGTGCAAGGCACTATATCCTGTGGTGTATCATTCTATGACTATATAAATGCAGGTTCTTTCTTATTCTCTCTCTTTAAAAAAAAAAAATCTGCATTATTAGTTCACCAAAAAGTGCAACCAAGGAGTAAAATGTAAGTCATGTTTTTGTATATTTCCAATGAAAACAGTAGGATCGTCATTCAATAAAGTATCCTGTTTCAAGCATTCTATGTATATGAATAAAATCTGAAATGCCTACAAGTTGGTCAGTTATTTTTAAAATTCAGAAATATGCAACTTGAGCATTACATGGAAAGTATCATTACTATACTCAACAAAAATAGTAGTATGGAGAACCTGCTATTTTCTGTATTGAAAACCACTGTCATCACCCACACCACTCCACCACCTCCCCCCACCCCCACCAAAATGTAGCCTTATCCCTTCTGTCCTTGCAAACTATGACCCCTTCTCCAGTTTCCCTTTCCTCTCCAGAGTCTTTGAATGTATTTGAATGTCCAAATCCATGCCTTTCTTTGTTACAATTTCATGTTTAAACCCTGTCCAGTGAGGTTTCTGCCCCTGCCACAGCACTCGACCTCTTGCAGCCTTTAACATGCTTGACTACACCACCGTCCAAACTCTGGCATTGGTAACTGTAGGCACTACATTGCAGGTAGTGCAGAGGGCAGGATGAGCAATGGAAGGCAGTATTATTAGAGAGAGAGTAAAAATATGGATTGGCCACCTTCTACATGCTGTCTTGCCTATCCTTTCCTCATATTTCTCACCAGCAGGCAGAGAAAGAGAATTTAATAAAAGCTGGCATGGAGGCTATAATGACCCAGAATTAGCTGTTGTAATATATTTAAGATGATAAAATGTTCCTATGTGCTTCACAGGTGTGTTATGAAGCAAAATTAGACACCAAGTCACATAAGACGATATTAGGGCAGATGGTCAAAAGCTTGGCCAAAGAGATAGGTTTTAAAGAGTGTCTTAAAGAAAGAAAGAGAAGTAGAGAGGTTTAGGGAGGGAATGCCACAACTTAGCGCCTAAGCAGCTGAAGGTACAGCCACCAGTTGCGGAACAATTAAAATTGGGAATGCTTAAGACATTGTCAAGACATAAGGTTGTTGGTGCTCGTCATTACTACGGTGTAAAACTGACAGCAGATTCTGGCATACCCACATGTGCAATTAAACATGGAAATTAAGACTTCTTTATTATTTTCCAGTTATTACAAAAGATCAAAAGTGTTTTTTTCTTCTCTTTCTAGCCTCTCTAGCCTTTCTGTAGATATTTCATCCCCAGACTTACTTGGAAGCTTGCATGAAAACTTCAATCCAACCCCAGTAAGTACTGTGGCACTTCACTGAGTTTATTTGTAAAAATATGTGCAGCTCTTATCAATTCTATTTATTTAACTTGATTTTTTTTTACATTTTATTTTGATTCTACCAGATATTTTAGATTGGACCCTCTTGGTCTGGGAACTTCAGGCGATCAAACTAATCTAGCTGATTTGAATCTAGGAATCTGGTGGGGAGAAGTAAACTGATGTGATTATTATGTAATAGCTCAGCACCCAGACTTTCTTCCTTAATTGGAAATGCTTCAGAAACTTAGGGGGCCTACCCAATTTCAGGTTGAAGTCTGCCAAATTGATGGCTTTTTTTTTATTCTTTCGTGGGATGTGGGCATTGCTGGCAAGACCAGCCAGCATTGTTGCCCATCCCTAATTGCCCATGAACTGAATAGGTTGCTAGGCCATTTCAGAGGCAGTCAAAAATCAACCATATTGCTGTGGGTCCGGAGTCACATGTAGGCCACACCAGGTGAAGACGGCAGGCTTCATTCCCTAAAGGACATTAGTGAACCAGATGAGTTTTTATGACAATTGTTGATAGTTTCATGATACCATTACTAAGATTAGCTTTCAATCCCAGATTTTTTATTCATTAGCAGATTACTTTGTATAAAATGATTTTTTTCTTCTGAGTAAACTTTGATCTAATTGTTATGAATTTGGACTGTTCTATTTGGCAGACAAATGTAAAGTTGTTAAGAGTGTTTTAATTTACAGGCTTTGCACATTTGTATGAGTACTTTATACTGGAATGTGGCAAAGAATTAATAAAACCACTTAGTTATTACCCTACAATTTAACAAGCACCTTGTTTTAGCATAAGATCTGCTAGAAAGTGCAGTGTTGGTAGTGACTAATTCAAAAGCATTTCCAAAAGATCCTTATTACTTTATTCTTCATTCATTCATTGTCTATCAATAAACAAGTGGGATTTTCAATCATATAAATGAAAAAATTACCTATGTTGTTTGTATGCATACACAGCCATTTCCATTAAGTGATCTTCATTTCACTTTGTATAATATGTATTCCTGTTTAAAACAATATTGCTCCTGCTTTTGTGTGTATATATTACACATAATCACATCATGAAATTATTAGGGTAGTAAAGTTAATCCAATTGCTTTGAGTAAAAAATAAATCTGTTTGCATTAGAAACTTCCTATATACCATTTTCAGTCTAAAATACACTGATGCAAACCTAGTATAGATAAATATCCATCAAGACCCAGTTCAGACCTGATTTGAAAAATGTCATAAGCTACAGTCTGGCTTCTAGCCAAGCAATATCCTTTTTGCACCCTGTTCAGTTCAGCCTCAAAGCAATCACTATTCTAATGACTTCACACTCAACCAATTCTGCCTAATATATGGAAAGAAACTAAAGCAGTATTGTGATATATATAGTACAGCTGAGAAGCAGGCAGATGTTTAAGCATTAACCAGCCTTGCTCTGTTTGTTGCTAGCAAAAGTAAGCAGAGCTTGATATGGAAAAGAGAGCAAAAGATAGAAATTCAAATGGAGACTGGATGCACACAAAGATATATATATATAAATAGAAAGTAAAGGAAAAAACAGAAATTGCAATTGCAAGAAAGAAAAGTTACTGTTAAGGCGTATGCCTTAACAAAAGGGCAGATTAGAAAATACATGGGGGTGAAGTTCTTTTTAAAAACATGAATACAGAGAAAACTAAGATTGAGGAAATCAAAAGAGCAGAGCAATTAAATGAGCAATCAACAAGAATTCAGTGTTTTATTATGTTTTATGTTTTCAGTACGTTAAAATGGTTAAATATTTCAGTAGCTCAGCTCAGACAAGTCCCAAGTATTACATCAGTATGCCACTTCTTAAAACTCCATCTTTGTAGATTCTCTGAGTCACAAATTCCAAAATGAATTTGGAATAGTTTGGCATTCCTATCCACTCAAAGTAACTGAGTCTTTCAAAAAAGTCAGAGCATCATCTGGGTATATGGTTAACATTCAGCCCCATCATTGCTGCTGAGCTAATGGATAGGAATTTGGCAGTAGTATATGGTCAGCCTGTTTATTGTAGAATGTACACAAGGCACCCCAAATAAGTAAGTGAGTGTTCGGAGGATTTAATGTGGGTAGCGGAGGAATCATACATTTCTCAAAAAAGGTGGTGGGGGTTGTACACAGATCCTGTTTTTCCATTGGGTCCTCAAATGGGAACTAGGAAGATAATGGGTGGAATACATTCATCAGAGGCAAGGAAGATATTTTAATTCCAGCTTTACATGGATGTGCTGATGGGGTCAAAACAGCAGTCCTACTATTGCACATCTGGAAAATTAGTTTTCTTTGAAGTAATTTCCTTCTGGAAATAGCAGTAATGATGCAGGTTAATAAAGCCATAGAAAAGCAAACAAAGCACATGGGTTCATTTCTAGAGGGGCAGAACTGAATAGCAGAGAAGTTAAGTGCTGTGCCCTTAATAGAGCAGGATACCAGATATATGAAATGTGGAATAACGGAGAGGACAGGGTAGATTCTTTAACTTTTATTTTAAGCAACCTTTTAAATTCAGCTAGCACTTGGCCATTGTATGTTGGTTTTCACATTTCAAGCACTTGCAAACTTCAAATTGTAGTAGTACCTGTAACTCTTTTCTGGCAGTAGACAGGGAACGTGTAGCCCCTATGTCGTCTTATGTGAGTGAATCTTCTTGCACTCCGTCCTTGTGCATTAGGAACGCTGAAGTTTTGCAAGTTTTAGAACACAGAAAAAAAATGGAATTTTTGAGTTAGGAGGGAATAGAGCATTATAAGTCAAAACACAGTAATACATATTAATGGTTAGTACTTTAAGCACTTGTATTTTAAATTTATTAGGAACAAAAACTACTGATTGTTCTCAGCAACTGTGAGTACCTGGCATGTCACACCTTCAACAACTTAGCGGAACACTTCGAGAAACATGCTTTCCAAGGCACAGAGAAAATTGCTCAGGTACAGTAATTGTAAAGGGTTGTTGAAAGGCACAATATGATCCTTGAGTAATGTGGAAGATTTCAAGTAGTAGTATTAATGACTAATTGTAGACAGAGGTAATTCATTTTAGTTTTAGACCTGCTGCTCAATTTAATGCTTACACTTAAACTATTGCAGAGTATTACAAGGCATTTACAGTGCAGAAGCAGGCCATTTGGCACAACAGGTCCATGGCAGTGTTTATGCTACACATGAGCTTCCTCCCACCCTTCTTCATCTAACCTCATCAACATATCTCACTCATACTTATCTAGATTCCCCTTGAATGCATCTATGCTATTTGTCTCAACCACTACTTGTGGAAGTGAGTTCCGCATTCTAATTACTCACTGGGTAAAAAAGGTTCTCCTGAATTCTCTATTGGTTTTGTTTGTGACTATCTTATATTTATTGCCCCGGTTCTGGTTTCATCCTACATTTACCCAATCAGTCATGATGACTGCTCTGCGGTTACCCCTCAGTCTTCTCTTTTCTAGAGAAAAGAGTCCCAACCTGTTCAACCTTTCCTGGTGGGTTTAACCTCTCAGTTCTGGTGTCATTCTTGTAATTGTTTTTACACCTTGTCCAGTGCATCTATATTTTTTATAATATGGAAACCAGAACTGTTGCAAACATTCCAAAAGTAGTCTAACCAAGGTTCCATACAAGTTTACCGTAACTTCTCTGCTATTCAGTTCTGCCCCTCTAGGAATGAACCCCAGTGCTTTGTTTGCTTTTCTATGGCTTTATTAACCTGCATCATTGCTGTTAGTGTTATATGTATCTACTCCCAGATTCCCCTGTTCCTCGTCCCCATTTTGGCACTATTTTTCAAGGAGAATGCTGGCCTCCTTATTCTTAGCAAAATGTTCTTTCTTTTGGGCCTCCTTATCTCGAGAGACAATGGATACGCGCCTGGAGGTGGTCAGTGGTTATTCTTAGCAAAATGTACAGTTAGCTATATTGAAGTCCGTTTGCTAATTACATGTCCATTCTGCAAGTTTATTAATGTTTTCCTGTGTTTTGTAGCAGTCCTCCTCTGTATTACCTACACCCTAAATTTGGTGTCATCTGCCAATTTTGATATTGATCTCAGAGTCCAAATCATTTATGTAAATGGTGAACAATAGTGTTTCTAGTACTGATCCTTGTGGAACACCACTTCCCACCATTTGCTGATCTGTGTAACTTTAATCTCTACTCTCTTTTCTGTTTTCATCTTGTCATCTATTCTTCTACCTATCCCCTGACACCACATGTTCTGACCTTTGTCATAAGTCTATTATGCAGTACCTTAGCGAAGGTTTTTTGGAAATCCAAATATATTACGTCTACTGCATTAGCCTGATCTACCCTTTCTGTTCGCTCTTCAAAGAATTCAACTACTCCAGATTTTTCTTCTTTGGAATGTTAGTTATTTTAGCTTGCTCATTGACCAAAAATATCCTTCCATATCATTCCTGTATAGATCCAATGAGGTTGTACCTATTCTTGCAGCACATTTTACCTAGTTCTAATAGCAAATAGGTGCTCTACCAATTCCTCCAACTGGATGATCAAGAAACATGTGAAATTCTATGCAACAAAAGCCCAACTCCAGATTTAAGCATGTGATCTAGACTGATGCTTAGTGTAATATTGAGAGAATGCTATATTCTAAGAGGAGCTGTCTTTCAAAAGAAATGTTAAATCGATACCCTTATTGTCTATTCAGATGAAAATAAAAGATCCCATGGCATTCTTTTGAAGAAGAGCAGGTTGTTTTCATGGTGTGCAGGCATCAAACAACACCACTGAAACAAATTAACTGCTGTTCATGGGACCTTGCTGCATGCAAACGGTTTGCAATGTTTGTCTATATAACAACAGTTCTAAAGAAAAAGTAATTAGCTGTGAAATACTTCGAGACATCCTGGGGTCATAAGAGATGCAAGTTATTTTCTTTCTTTGTGTAGACTCTTAGCATTTTTTGTTGTATACAAGATTAATTTTTTGATTTTTATTTTAAAAGGTGAATCCATTCAAACTTTCTATGAATTGGTGTGAATGTTTTGGTACTATTACATAAAAACAGGAAATAGCTGTGGAAATCAGGATGTTTTGTATCTGCAGTTTTGAGTGTCACTTTGTATCATTCACTGATGTTTAATGCTACCATCTTTATGTGGAGTGAATTGGCTTATATCTTATTTTCCTTCAGTCCCAATTTTAAACTATAATAATTCACTTCAAAGCATTTAGCCATTTAAGTAGCGAATGTTCTGAGGAAGATTGAATCTCAAGTATTGTGGCCTTAATTTTAACAAACTCTTCCCCCTCCCCCCCCCACCCCACTGACAGATAAGAAAGGGTCAAGCCCGGGTTAAACAAAAGCATACAGTATTGGAGGCAACTTTGTAGCATGTGTTGAAAATTGTTTAGGAGGTAGGAGACAGAGCCCAAAATAAAGAGTACAACAACAATTTGCATTTATATAGCACTTTAAACAGCCCCAGGTACTTCACAGGAACGTTATCAAACAAAATTTTATATCAAACCATATAAGAAGGTATTAGGACAGGTGACCAAAAGCTTGGTCAAAGAGGTCGATTTTAAGATGCGTTGTAAAGGAGGATAGGGAGGTGGAGAGGTTTAGCGAGGGAATTCCAGAATTGGCCCTAGGCATGTGAAGGCACAGCCGCCACTGGTGGTGTGATGAGAATTGGAAATGTGCAAGAGGCCAGAATTAGAGGAGCTCAGAGCTGGAGGAGGTTACAGAGATAGAGAAGGGACAAAGGATGAAAAGTTTAAAATTTTCTTCTGATTGGCGCAGTGTAACAAATGGTGTTCCCAGGGGCAATGCTGGGACCTCAACTGTTCACTACAGTTACCAGTGACTGTTGAAGGAACATAAATTTTTGTATCAAAGTTTACAGATGACAAGAAGCACTATATGTAGTGCAAACAGGAACACAGAGTAAAGGCCTGCTTGGGTCTGCAAATGAGACCCGACCCGAGCCCGACAGAACCCCATCCGACCTGAGCCTGACCCGGCCCGAGTCCTTCCATCTTTTCCCGACCCGACCATCAGTTAACCTACCTTCTGTTTTTCACTTTGTTCCTTACCTGCACAAGCTTAAAATAACTGTAACAAATCCACCTTTTAAGTCCAAAAAGTAAATTAACATTAGAGTCACTTACCTAAGGTGGTGATAGAGCGTGTCCGATCTGACCCGACCCGAGCCCGAAAGCCGGACCCGGAAGCGCGACCCGACCCGAACCCGACACACATTGTCAGGTCCTGTCGGGTTCGGGTCGGGTAGCGGGCCTTTAACACGGAGTTACAAAGAGACATGGATAGATGAAGTGAGTGGGCAAAACTGTGGCAAATAGAGATCAATGAGGGGAAGTGTCAGTAATCTACTTTGGATCCAAGAAAGAAAATATGCTGATTTGTCTAAATCATTGAAAACTAGAAACTGGAGGAGCAAAGGGATTTGGGTGTTCTTGTGCACAAATTAGCTTTAAAAAAAAAGCCTGTGGATAGGTTCAAAAAGTAATCAAAAAGGATAATGAAATTTTAGCCTTTATATTAATCGGGCTAGATTACAAGGGGAGGAAGCTATGCTTCTAAAATATTGTGTTCAGTTCTTGACATCACATCTCAGGAAGGAGATGCGATGAATATTCATCAGAGTTGTACCGGGGCTAAAAGGGTTAAGTTATAAAACAGGTTGCATAAAGTTAGCTTATATTCCCTTGAGTATTGGAGATCGATGTGTGATCTAATGGAGGTGTTTAAAATGATAATGGGGTTTGCTGGATAGATAAACAGAAACTATTTCCACTGGTGTGGAATCCATAACAAGAGGGAATAATCTTAAAATTAGACTGAGGACATTCATGAGTAAAATCAGGAAACACTTCTTCGCCCAAAGGGTAGTAGAAACCTGGAATTCTCTTCTCCAAAAGGCTGTGGATGCTGAGTCAAATGGAACTTGAAATTGAAAGGGACAGATTTTTGTTAAGTAAAGATATCAATTGATATGGAAGAAAGGCATGTGACCCGAGTTGAGGTTCAGATGAGCTGTGATCTAATTGAATGGCAGAACAGGCTCAAGGGGCTGAATGGCCCACTGCAGTTCCTGTGTTGCATATGATTAACCACTTGGGCACTTAGAGTCATACAGCATAGAACAGGCCATTTGACCTTTTGACAAAGGTTGAAAAAAAATTGAAAAAGCTATCCGATTCGTCAAACTGCCCTGCTCTTTCCCCATAGCCTTGCAAATTTATTTTCTGAACAAAGTTTAGATGCAATCATACTGCTGATATGTGTGACTTTATACGAGTTAAATTACGCTCCAGACGCATTCATGATGCACTTTCGTTATTTGGAGCTCTGGTTTGTTATGCAGATCTATGAATTATAAAAATACTGATATTTTTAATGTCAGGAAAATAATCCATTAAGTAACGTTCAGCAGTTCTTATTTCTGGTTTTCTGAAAACATGATTGCCCTTCTTTACAGGAAATCTTAAGTTAGATATGGTGATAAGGAAGGGAGATAAGGGGAGTGGGACTAGCTGAGCTGCTCTCAGAGAGCTGGCATAGCCACGATGGGCTGAATGGCTTCCTTCTGTGTTGTAACTATTCTATGATATGAAATGATTTAAAAACTTGACTTTACTTTAGAAATATTAAGCTCATCAGGTTTCTTGTAGAAAACAACTTTGTTCATTTTTTTTTCTTGGAGAATACATATAATGAATTTTTTGCATCATATCTGATAAAGTCACCTGCTCATGATCACTTACCTTCCCTCAGTGAATTGCAGTTTATCAAGATTTATATATGAAATGAGTCTTTAAATCATTTCATATCATAGAATGGTTACAACGCAGAAGGAGGCCATTCAGCCCATCGTGGCTATGCCAGCTGTCTGTGAGAGCAGCTCAGCTAGTCCCACTCCCCTGCCTTTGCCGCTAGCCCTGAAAATCTTTTCTTTTCAGATAATTATCCAATTCCTTTTTGAAAGCCACTGCCTCCGCCATACCTTCAGGCAGTGCATTCCAGATCCTAATCACTCGCGTAAAAAAAGTTTTTCCTCATGTACGCTTTGGTTTATTCTCCATTGACACAAAATTGATGTCCTCTGGTTCTTGACCCATCCACGAATGGGAATCGTTTCTCCCTATCAAATCTGTCCAGACCCCTCATGATTTTGAACACTTCTATCAAATCTCCTCTCAAACTTTCCTTCTGTAAGGAGAACAACCCCAGCTTCTCCAATCTATCCCTGTAATTGAAGTCCTGCATCCCAGAAACCATTCTCATAAATCTTTTCTGCACCCTCTCCAATGCCTTTGCATCCTTCCAAAAGTTTAGTGCCCAGAATTGGACACAGTACTCCAGTTGAGGCTGAACCAGTGCTCATAAAGGCTCACCATAACTTTCTTGCTTTTATACTCTGTGCCTTTATTTATAAAGCCCAGGATCACTTTCGCAACCTGCCCTGCCACCTTCAGCGATGTGTGCACGTATGTTCCCAGGTCCCTTTGCTTCTGCACACCCTTTAGTATTGTATCCTTCTGTTTATATAGCTTTTCTTTATACTTCCTACCAAAATGTATCATTTCACACTTTGCTACATTAAATTTCATCAGCCATGTGTCCACCCATTCCACCAGCCTATGTCCTCTTGAAGTCTACCACCATCCTCCTCACAGTTCACAATACTTCCAAGGTTTATGTCATTTGCAAATTTTGAAATTGTGCCTGCGCACCTAAGTCTAGGCCATTAATCTAGATCAAAAAAAGCAGTGGTCCTAATACATTCCTAAAGCAGTGGTCCCTGGAGAACCCAACAATATACTGTCCTCCAGTCTAAAAAAGAAGCGTTCGCCACTACTCTCTACTTCCTGTCACTCAGCCAACTTCAGTTACGTGCTGCCGCTGTCCCTTGTATTCCATGGGCTTCAACTTTGCTGACAGGCCTGTCATGTGGCACTTTATCAAATGCCTTTTGGAAGTCCATATATACCACATCAACTGTATTACCCTTATCAACCAACTCTGCTACCTCATCAAAAAAACTCAATCAGATTAGTTAAACATGATTTGTCCTCAACAAATCCACGCTGACTTTCCTTAGTTAATCCACGCTTGTCCCACCTCATTTCCCAGAACCAGATCCAGCAATGCCTCCTTCCTCCTTGGACCAGAAACATATTGATGTAGAAAATTCTCCTGAACACACTTGAGAAACTCTTGCCCTTCTCTGCCCTTACGCTATTACCTCCCAGACTCCATTAGGATAATTAAAGTCCCCCATTATAATTACTGTATAGTTTCTGCACCTCGCTGTAATTTCCTTTCAAATTTGTTCCTCTATCTTTCCCACTAGTTGGTGCTCTAAAGAATACACAACATCCTAACAGCACTATGGGAGTACCCGTACCAGATGGACTGCAGCGGTTCAAGAAGGCGGCTCACCACAACCTTCTCGACGGCAATTTAGGATGGGCAACAATGCCAGCAAAGCCCACATCCCATGAAAGAATATAAAGAAAAGTTACCTCTTTTGTTTCTTGGCTCTAACCAAATAGATTCTGTCCTTGACCCCTCTAGGGTGTCCTCTCTCTCCAGCACTATAATATTATCCTTAATCGATACTGCCACCCCTTTTCCTTTCTTTCCTGAAACCTTGTATCCAGGAATATTTAGTACCCAGTCCTGTCCTTTTTTGAGCCAGGTCTCCGTCATCACCACAGCATCATATTCCCACATGGCTACCTGTGCTTGCAGCTTACCAATCTTATTTACTGCATTCCGTGCATTCACATACATACACAGTAAACCCAATTTAGGACTTATTGCATTTCCTCTTACTCTGACTCCACCTAATAACTTACTATTTCTTATTCTAGTGCTATCTGCCTCTCTCAATTCTTTGTGTACCTTGTTTTCCTCTCTTCCCTCTTGCCAAGTTAGTTTAAACCATCCCCAATAGCACCAGCAAACCACCCAACAAGGATATTGGTCCTGGCTCTGTTCAGGTGCATCCCTTCTGGCCTGTACATGTCCCATGTCCCCTAGAACCGATCTCAATGTTCCAGGAATCTAAAACCCTCCTCCCTGCACCATCTCTCCATCCACAAATTCATCTGCTCTATCCTCCTATTCCTATACTCAACAGCGTGTGGCTCTGGGAATAACCTGGCATTACTACCTTTTGAAGTCCTGCTTGCTAGTTTCCTTCCTAACTCCCAAAAATCTGCCTGCAGGACCTCATCCCTCTTTTTATCTATGTCGTTGGTACCGACATGGACTGTGATCACTGGCTGTTTACCCACCTCCCTCAGAGTGCTCTGCAGCTGCTCAGTCAGATCCCTGACTCTGGTACCAGGGAAGCATCCTGAATTCACATCTGTGGCCACAGAAATGCCTGTCTGTTCCCCTAATTATACAATCTGAATTTACTGAATGTCACACTGAAACAAGATTGGTCAAAGGAATGTAAATCTCCCACAAGATGCCATATATGTTACAAGGACTGTCTTGTACCATGCTTTTACTTTAGAAATGAGTGCAGGTTACAGTATTGTGGGATCCTCCATGTGCTTTTTTTCAGCTACTCTGGGCTTGTCAAGTTCTGAAGGCCCAGGTAATTGCTAATTTAACCCATGGGCATGTTAAAGCACCTGAATACAAGAGGAGTGACTTATTCTTTGTAATATAATAATGTGTGAGCGTCACATTGCTTTATTTGTTAGATATGGATGTGCTTTTTAAAAAAAAAGTTCATGGGATGTGTTGAATGAGACAGGTTATTAGGTAGCATGGTTATTTTCCATGCTCCCCACTGCAATCCATTTGGATTGGCATGGTATGGTCATAGTCGAATACGCTGTTAATTCCATTCATAACCTAAGGCAAGCTGATATTGTAAACAATCCCCTCTCCTCTGGTAGTGTCCCTTGCTCTTTTAAATCAGTCACTGTACCCTTCCTACACATAAAAGCTATCCTTTCCTTGAAAACTACCACTCCATCGCCAACCAAGACGAGCAGGGACTACAGGGAAGATGAGCAAACTGATTGCAGTACCATGGTTTTGAGGACTACTCAAGTTGGTGGATTATAAGGAAATGCATTAGTGGTAGGGAACAGTACAGTTAGGGGACAGATACTGTTCCCTGCAGCCGAGAGCATGCGTCCCGAAGGCTGTGTTGCATGCCCAATGCCAGGGTTAAGGACATCTCCTCAGGGCTGGAGAAGAACCTGGAATGGGAGGGGAAAGATCCAGTTGTCGTGGTTCACGTAAGTACCAAGGACATAGGTAAGACTAAGAAAGAGGTTCTGCTGAGGGAGTATGAGCAGCTAGGAGCTAAGTAAAAAAGCAGCACCACACAGGTAATGATCTTTGGATTACTACCTGAGCCACAAGCAAATTAGCATAGGGTAAATAAAGATCAGAGAGTTGAATGCATGGCTCAAAGATTGGTGTGAGAGAAATGGTTTTCAATTCATGGGGCACTGACATCAGTATTGGGGAAAGAGGGAGTTGTTTTGGACGTTTGACTAAGACAAATGTGGGTCCATTACAGGCAGAGTCAGGAGAATTTATAATGGAGATTAGAGAAATGGCAGAGAAGCTAAATGATTGCTTTGTGTCTGTCTTCACTGAGGAAGATACAAGAAATCTCCCAGAATTAGAGATCAAAGAAATTAGGGAGAATGAGGAATTGAAGGAAATTGGAGAAATTAATGGGGCTGAAGGTTGATAAGTCCCCAGGACATGATATTCTACATCCCAGAAAGAGGTGGCTATGGAGATAGTGGATGCCATGGTGATCATCTTCCAAAATTCTATAGATTCTGAAGGGGCTCCTGAATATTGGAAGGTCGTAAATGTCACCCCACTATTTTAAGAAGGGAGGGAGAGAGACAACAGGGAATTACAGACTTGTTGGCCTTACATCAGTCATTAGGAAAATGCAAGAATTTATTCTCAAGGGTGTGATAAATGGACATTTGGATAGTAATGATCCGATTGGGCATAGTCAACATGGATTTATGAATGGGAAATCATATTTGACGAACCTGTTGGAGTTTTTTGAGGATGTTACTAACAGAATTGATAAAGGGGAGTCGGTGGACATGGTATACTTGGATTTTCAGAAAGCTTTTGATAAAGTCCTCTGCAGGAGGTTATTTAGCAGAATTAAAACACTTGGGATAGGAGGTGATGCACTGACATGGATTAAGGATTGGTTAACAGGCAGCAAACAGAGAGTAGGAATAAGTGGGTCATTCTCACGTTGGCAGGCTGTGACTACTGGGGTACTGCAGGGATCAGTGCTTGGGCCCCCGCTGTTCACTATATATATCAATGAATTGGGTGTGGGGACTAAATGTAGTATTTCCAAGTTTGCGGATAACACAACAATAGGTAGGAATGTGTGTTGAGGGAGATGCAAAACAGCTTCAAGGGGACTTGGACAGACATAGCGAGTGGGCAAGAACGTGGCAGATGGAATATCATGTGGAAAAATGTGAGGTTATCCACTTTGGTGGGAAAATAGATGTGCAGAGTATTTCTTAAATGGTAAGAGATTGGAAAGTGTAGCTGTACAAAGGGACCTGGGTGTCCTTGTCAATAAGTCACTGAAAGCTAACATGCAGGTGCAGAAAGCAATTAGGAAGGCTAATGGTATGTTGGCCTTTATCACAACAGGATTTGAGTACAGGAGTAGTGCAGTCTTTCTTCAATTGTATAGCACCTTGGTTAGACTGCACTTGGAGTACTGTGTGCAGTTTTGGTCCCCTTACCTTAGGAAGGATATTATTGCCATAGAGGGAGTGCAACGAAGGTTCACCAGACTTGCTCCCAGAATGGCGGGACTGTGCTATGAAGAGACGTTGGGGAAACTGGGCCTGTGTTCTCTAGAGTTTCGAAGAATGAGAGGTGATCTCATTGAAACCTACACAATACTTAAAGGGATAGACAGGATAGATGCAGCTAAGATGTTTCCCCTGGATGGGGAGTCTAGAACCAGGGGACACAATTTCAAAATAAGGGGGAAGCCACTTAGGACCGTGATGAGGAGAAATTTCTTACTCAGAGGGTTGTGAATCTTTGGAATTCTCTGCCCCAGAGGGCTGTGGGAGCTCAGTCATTGAGTATGTTTAAAGCAGAGATTGACAGATTTCTAAATACAAATGACATAAGGGGATATGAGGATAGTGTGGGGAAAAAGGCATTGAAGTGGATGATCAGCCATGATCGTATTGAATGGTGGGGCAGGCTCGATGGGCTGAATGGCCTACTCCTGCTTCTATGTTCATTTGGGATGGGCTTCACCTGAACCATGCTGGAGCCAGTGACATGTGAATCAAATAACTAGATAGGGGATTAAACTAAATATTGGGTGGGTGGGGGATTGAAGTGGGGTTCCTATGAGGGGAAATTTAGAAATTTAAAGAGAAAGTACAAGGCAATAGTGCAGGGTAGCAATGTGGGTAACAATCAGATAACTAGAGTGTGACAGGAAGGGACAGAGCGTACAAACATAAGCGTGTACCAACAAATAGGGTCAGAATAGGGAAAAATGGTAAAAAGACAAAATTAAAGGCTCTTTATCTGAATGTACACAATATTTGTTACAAAATAGATGAATTGATGGCACAACTAAAAATAAATGAGTATAATCGGATAGCCATTACAGAGATGTGGTTGCAAGGTGACCAAGGCTGGGAACGGAATACTCAGGGGTACCTGGCTTTTCAGAAGGATAGGCAGGAAGGAAAAAGAGGTGGTGTATCTCTGTTAATAAAGGTTGAGATCAGGTACAATAAGAAGAAATTATCTTGGCTCGTAAGATCAAGATGTAGAATCCGTTTGTGTGGAGATAAGGAATAGCAAGGGAACTAAGTCACTGGTGGGAGTAGTCTATAGGGCCCCTAACAGTAGCTACACTGTCGGACAAAGTATAAATCAAGAAATAATGGGGACTTGTAGGAAAGGTGCCGTTATAATCATGGGCAACTTGAATTATCGTATAGATTGGACAAATCAAATCGGCAAAGGTAGTCTTGAAGACAAGTTCATAGAGTGTATTCGAGAGAGTTTCTTAGAAGAATACATTGTGCAACCTGCCAGGGAACATACTATTTTAGATGTGGTAATGTGTAATGGGATATGATTTATTAATGATCTCATAGTAAAGGATCCTCTAGGGAAGACTGATCATAACATGATAAAATTTCACATTCATTTTGAGGATGAAAAACTTGGGTCTGAAGCTAGTGTCTTAAACCTAAATAAAGGCAATTGCAAAGGTATAAAGACAGTGTTGGCAAAAGTGAAGAGGGAAAATGGATTATAAGGTAAGATGGTAGATAAGCAGTGGCTGACGTTTAAGGTGATTTTTCAAAATTCTCGAAGATATATTTCATTGAGAAAAAAGACTCTCATGAGAAGAATGAATCATCCGTGGCTAAGGAAGTAAAGGATGGTATCAAATTGAAAGAAATGGCATACAATTTTGAAAAGATTAGTGGTAGGCCAGAAGATTGGGAAAATTTTGGAAAACACCAAAGGATGACTTTAAAAAAAAAAAGGAGGGAGAAAATAGATTATGAAAGTAAACTAGCTAGAAATATAAAAACCGACAACCAGAGCTTCTAAAATATATAAAACGGAAGAGAGTTGCTGAATTAAACATTGGGCCCTTCGAGGATGAGACTGGGGAATTAATAATGGGAAACCAGAAAATGGCAGAGACTTGAAACAAATATTTTGTATCTGTCTTCAAAGTAGAAGACACTAAAAGCATTCCAAATCCGTGCCCATCTTATCCACAGTTGCACATTTCAACATCTCCAGTCAGGTTTCCAATCAAAACTGCCCTTATCAAAGTCACAAATGACATCCTGCATGACTATGGCCATGGTGTCCTAACTGTCTCCATCATTCTCCGTGGTCAGGCACAAGAAGATCAATGCATTTGTACACACTGAGGTGCAGAGCTCCCGTTCGGCAGAATCCAAATCTCAATAGGATTTTTAAAAAACATCAAATGCTGGAAATCTGAAATAAAGGCAAAAGATGCTTCAAATGTACACTGTTTCTGTTTGCAGCAGAAAAGAGAAAAGGTAAAACCTTCATCAGAAACAGTGGGGAGAAATGGCTATCCTGCCTGTCTATCCTGGTTCTGACGTAGGAGATACTCTGTTATTGCTAATCTGTCTTTTTAGACACTGACTGATCTGTTATGCATTTTCTGATTAATTTTTAATATGTCAAAAGCTAAGACCGTCACCTCCTGAGAAGCCAAAAAAAATTAAGTTTTTGAAAGATCCCAAGTAGTCCAACCAGATCCTCTCTCAAATTTGCTTCACACTAGTTGCAGTGATTCACCAGTGGTGTGAAGCTGAAACTGAGACCAACTCCTCAAGATACTCTCCCAGTTTGCCTAACTTTGACGCAATCAGTTTGATAACTGACCCATACAGTCATGTTGTATTTACACAAATATTTCCATTAATAGGGCAATTAAACATTGCTGAAATCTTACGTTTATTGAATAATATTGTTCTAATCCAAGTTTAGCGTCTTTCATCCTCCAAAAAGAGTCTAATTAAATTTCTGCCTCTTCTCCAAGCTCCAGGATGCTGTTACTATTTTCTTGACGACATTATTGTGAAAGGGAGTAATTTCCTGTGAGATTATTGGCCTGGGAATAACTACGATTATTTTACAAATTAATAATGCTAATATCCTTTGGATTGATGCTTTACAGATAAATGATTCTAGAATTCTTCTTTGGATTGGGTCTATCCCATTATTAAACCCCACATTCACCCTTACACCCAGATATTCACATGTATTTTGGTCTTGTATAACCTGTTGAAGAGCTGCAGTCAAACATTTATCAGGAAATTTTATGCTGCAGTTTTGGTATTGACACCAGTATTGATGAAGGTCTGGTGCAGTGTTAGAGCAGCAACCAAGATTGACCCCAAGTGTAAAGGAATTGAGCTGTGAGGTGGACGAGAGTAACTCCAGACTAGACAAATGCAGTTAAGGGGGGAATCTCATTCAACAAGGTTTTGTATTAGATAGTATTAATACGGTAAATGCATGGAAATGATGAACACAAAATGACTAGCTCATCCAATGAGTCTGACCCATGCAGTCATGTTGCTTTTAGTACAGCAGCAGCACCAACATCATTGTTCAGGGAGTTTTTTGAAGAAAGGAAAGGTCATGGTGGGTGGTGATGTTTTCCCTCTTCTTCTTAAAGATGAATCATTTTCTGGTCAATGAGAATCCATCCGGTCTTTGTAACTTTCATTGTAGTTTCCAGAAATTTAATTTCTGTTTACAAGTAAGATGGGCCTTTTCAGTACAGTGCTTTAACCTTTCCTTGCATTTTATAGTTCATTGACAAATATTTCTGTTACTTGTACAATAATGAGTCAACATGCTAAAGATATTACCGTTTGAATGCTGAGACAATATAGGTAGTGTTAGTGCCATTGGTGGTGTCATGATTAACCTAATTTGTTTAATTGTGCAAACGTAGTAGTTTTGGAGTATGCCAGTAGGCTTATAATAGTCATTGGGCATCTCTGGCTGCATACCATTAACTTCACCGTGTGAATCAGTTGGCATGTTTCACAGGTTAATATTACTAAAATCCTTTGGATTGATGCTTCACAGATGAACAACTCGAGAATTTTTCTTTAGATTGGATCTATCCCATTACTAAACCCCACACTCACCCACGCACCCAGATACTCAAATGCATTTTGGTTTTGTGTGATCTGTTGAAGAGCTGCTGTCAGATATCTAACAGGAAATGTTATACTGCAGTTTTGGTATTGATGTCAAGCTACACACCAGTATTGATGATCAACTGGTGGTGTGTTAGAGCAGCAACCAAGATTGACCTCAAATATAATGGACTTGAGCTGTGAGATAGTTTCGAGTAACTCTAGACCAGACATACAACAGTTAAGAGGGAATCTCATTAAGATATATATATAATAGTAGTAATACAGTAAAAGTATGAAAATTATGTACATGAAATGATAGCTCGTTCATCTAGCCTGTCCCATATAGTCATGTTGCAATTAAACTGTGACCTGCTGCAACCATGTAATTTCCAGGGAGACTTTGTTAAAAAAAAAAACTATGCCAATTCAGGAGAAAAAAAGTAATTCTAGTGAATTCTTCTCCAACCCCAAAGACAAGCAAAATGAATTCCAGGAGACAATGGTGAAGTGACCATTTGACTTATCACCAACATCCCACCTAACGTTTGTACAGTATATCTGCCTGACCCAGGAGCTCGTTAAGCTTTTAAATGTTTCCAGTGAATCTACACTCACTACAGAATCAATGGCCCTCTGTGAAAAGAAAACCACTTGACATCTAACCTAGTTGAATGCTTCGATAACTTGCGTCCATCTGCCTAGTTCTCCCTCACTTGCCTATTTCAAATAATCCATGCACACACTCCCTTGTCCCTTTTATGATTTTAAGTATCTCAATCAGTTCTCTCTAAAGTCTACACTTTTCCAGACTCCCAATATAACATGAAATTACCCCTGAAAATTAAGACCAGGGAATATAATTTAAATTGTAAGTAAAGAAAAATTTTAAATCGGTATTGGGAAGATCTCTGTTCAATGTAATGGCGGCACAGTGGCGCAGTAGTTAGCACCGCAGCCTCACAGCTCCAGCGACCCGGGTTCAATTCTGGGTACTGCCTGTGTGGAATTTGCAAGTTCTCCCTGTGTCTGCGTGGGTTTCCTCCGGGTGCTCCGGTTTCCTCCCACATGCCAAAGACTTGCAGGTTGATAGGTTAATTGGCCATTATAAATTGCCCCTAGTATAGGTAGGTGGTAGGGAAATATAGGGACGGGTGGGGATGTGGTAGGAATATGGAATTAGTGTAGGATTAGTATAAATGGGTGGTTGATGGTTGGCACAGACTCGGTGGGCCGAAGGGCCTGTTTCAGTGCTGTATCTCTAAACTAAACTAAACTGATGGAATCATGTGTCCAATAGATTACCAAAAGCAAAAACATTAAGAGGTTTAAAATGCAGCTGGATTCTATAATGGGAAAGTTAACATACATGAAGAATGCATTTCAATGGACTGACTTTTTTTTTCATCAACTTAGTTTAGAAATACGACTTGATCAGTATTGTTTACTATCCTTCACCCTTGGAAGTTAGCAACCTATCAGATGAGTTGTATATTAATGATCCCATGTACCTGAGCTGGGTTCAAAAGCAGCAGTATGGTGTAGTCAAGTTGATCTGTCAGTTTTTGAAAGCAGGATACCATAGCCTCTTACTGTGAAGAAGTTTTAGATCTGTTTTAAAACATTTTAAGTTGTATCTGTCCCTGAATCTTTGAATCCATGCCTCTAGCTTTGGAGTGCGACCAAATCTTTTAAGGTTTTCACCTGAAAACATTGAGATTATTTGAAACTGTTCAATATCTGGGGGGTCTAAAGAGCCTGCCAGTTCCATGGTGAATCATAATATATTTTTGAGGCTCTTCTGAATGTTCAAGACTTCTTAATGAGGACTTGCTTACTGGTTCATTGTCAAGTATGTGTTTTAATACCCGAACCCCCTGTCACCCACAATGGTAAACTCAGTTCATATCCATGGCTGGAATTATACTGCAAATGAAACCACTAATACAAAATTGACAGTATAACCCAATAAACTATTAATGCCCCTTGCCCAAGTTTATGACCAAATCCTAAACTGATTTGAAGTTTGAGTTTTGCATGTCTTAATGCAACGTCTTTTCAAAAATGATGGTTTCTTTAAGGATAGTTTTTCCAATTTAAAAAAAAAATCGTTAATATAAATTAAACTTAGACTTGGTCAAATTTCAGCAACCTCCTAACCCTTGCAGTATGTGCCAAGCTCTCCATTTTTGAACCTGTTCTCTTCCACAGTTTACAAAAATTCCTTTCCTTGCTGTCTTCTATTGGGGTTTCCTAGAATAATATTACTGCTAACCATCCTAATGGGTGCCTGGAAGAGTAGGGATTGAATAGGAATTGCAATGTGTTCGTTCTCCCTTTCTTGTTTTCATATTTACATTTTCTGAAATTCTTGCTTATTAAACAGAATTTGTGTGGCTGTAGATCTCAAATGAGTTGCTGCTGGTTGAAACTTTGGTTCTATTTGAAGTTAAAGGTTTGCCTGTTTTCTTTAGGTTTGCTGGGACCTGGGGACAGGGTTGTTATTTTATGATATCAGTGTTCTAATTAACGCTGGAAATCTCTGTTTTTCAAGGAAGGCTAGAACGCTTACAGGGAAAAACACATTTTTCTTAAAATGGTAAGTGAAAATCCCCTCTCCAAAAGCATACACAGTTCAGACAGATATTATCTCAGTCAATAGAATATGACCTTTAAGGGAAGTACTGTCACTGTAAAGTACTTGTTTTTGAACAGGCTTAATTGAGCAGTTAAGGATTAATGTGCCAAGCCACATTTTACGAAAGTAGATGTTCTGTCTAATTTGCCTGGCATGGTACCTGTCACGCACACAAGAAGTGCAGCGATGAAAATATGGAACCAAACTGAAGAGCTATGAAAAATTGGAGCAATTTTAAAGAGACCGATGCATGTGCTGTCAATAAAATGGAGGGCAAGATACATGAGCCTCAGCATCTCTTGCACTAAATCCACATCCATGTCTACTAAGACGGAAAACCAATTAAGCCCCATCTGCATGGAAGTGCGACAGGCGATCACACCTGGATGGTAAGCTATACTCAAAACAATGTAAGACACGACCTTTCTCAGACTTTCCATCTCTGAATAACCTCCATTACAATGGAGTGTGAACCACCCTCATCTCCTCAGAATGGGGCCATCATCAAGGCTATTATACAGCCTAGCTAGGACTAAAACCTGGGCCGGAATTTTACGGTGGACAGACGGGAGCCGGCCTCCTACGTAAAAGTCGATGACGAACTCGCTTCTGCTTAGCTTGGGGATCTGTTCTGTATTTTACGGGTCACCAGGCTTTAATTGTTCCGAGGCAGGACTTCCACCCGCTTGAGCGAAGATGTCCCGCCTCATTGAGCTGCCGGCCAATCAGTGGGCTGGCAGCTCTCAGTCCCAGCAGCGCCACCGGGAGCAGCAGCCCAACCGAGGATATAAGCCGTGAAGCCAAGAAAAAAGTAAGATTTGGGTGCTTCGCCAGGGGTAATCGGTCGGGCCGCAGTTGGGGGTTGCGGGGGCGGCCTTCCATTGGGCACCCTGTGCCTGATGAGCAGGCGCCCCCCCCCCCCCCACCAGGATGATCAGACCAGGTGGCTTTTCCTGTCTCCAGGATGCCCGCTTGCCACATACAAAATCCGTGTCGAGGCGGGCGTAGGTCCTTAAGTGGCCACTTAAGAGCCTTGATTGGCCTGGGGCAGGCCATTTTTGCCCCTCCCCCTGTCCTATGTAAAGGGTGGCAGAGGCGGGAGCGGGTCGGGAGAGCTTTCTGGAACCTCCCGCTCCATTTTTACGCCACCCCCTTGCCACCATCTCGCTCGTTGGAGTGGCGTAAAATTCCGGCCTTGAAATCAACCCTTGTAAAATTCACCTTTAAAAGGTAATTGTTTTGAAGACCAAAGGGGGAGTCTTTTCAGGACAGGACTACAGCCAGCGTCATCAGTCTGGTCTGTCTGCAGCCACACAGTACAACAACAAAAAGGCATTTTGAATTCAAGCAAGGCTGAGAGAGAGAGAGAAAAATTGGTTCCGGCCAATACAGTTGAACCCTGCTGAGACAAGTTGGAAGCTAGCCATGGCAGAGACAAAGTGTCTTTGTAAGAACGAAGTGACCTAAGCCATCAGCACCGTCTTCAACCCAAAGTGAACTGCCAGGAGACTGCAACAGCCCAGTGGTTATCTCACAACTAGCAAACTGGTCTGCAACTTCAAAACCCACTTCCTGAGGGGATCCCA
Source organism: Heterodontus francisci (assembly GCF_036365525.1). Lineage (NCBI taxonomy): Eukaryota > Metazoa > Chordata > Chondrichthyes > Heterodontiformes > Heterodontidae > Heterodontus > Heterodontus francisci. Next base: position 19,367,596 of record NC_090372.1, read on the forward strand.
CAGGTTATTCCTGAAATAACAGAATTTTACAACCTGAACTCTGAACATCTCTTACCCTGCACTTTTCTATCTGTCTTCTCTTGACAGTGCACGTGAGAGTGAATGCGTGCGTGGGTGGTGTTGTGATCATTTAAGGATTTGTCTAAAATGAAGTGTTTTTTTACCTATGAGAAAACCTGTCATTTGTCTGTTTATTTGACCCTAAAGAGAAGGGTGGGGGGCTAAAGCATTATTTTAACAAAACACAATTGCGGTTAGTTGGGAGGTAAATAGTGGGAACCATCCACACCCCTTACCACCTGTCCGTAACATACCAATAAGTGGCCATATATGTGGTCTTTAAATAATGCACCCATTAGAAAAGGTGCCTTTTCAACCTTTGCTGTTGGTTAGCTGTGAATACAGTGAAGTTTGGCAGGATCTTGTTAAAAGTGCAAGTGAAGAGTGAAGTCTTGATAGATTTTTCTTGGACTAATACAAGGGGATGTTACCATTAGAAGGTGAAGAAGAACTGTTAAATGTACAATTTCCCTCAAAAGATTGTGAGTGGCAGACAATGAAGATGCTAAAGGAGAAGTGAGCAGGGTGGAACAAGATAAAGTACTGAAATGGGAAGAAATATCCAAATTCAGTCCCCTCCATAAGGCTGTTCTTAGAAACTGTACCCCACGTCCCTCAAATTCCATAAGGAAACAATCTTTGACTTTTCCCCCCTAAAATATTTATGGGAGTTCTGCTCTTGCTCACCATGATGATCTTTAAGCAATGCTTATTAGCAGCTACGTTATGTATGCTGAAAGAATTTGAGTGGCTGTCAAGATGATGTGTCTTGCTTCAATGAATTTTCTGTCTGTCAGGTGCTGTGGAAGCCTTTGACCTACTCAAAGATGAATTTGGGTGGGGTGGGGGTGGGAAACTATATTGACAGTACTTTCTAATTCAGTAGTATTCTTTAATAATAGGCCATCCTTAATATTTAAAAGTAAATGTACTCCCATACAATAAGTCTCAATTTGTGGTAAATTAACTTTGCAAAAAGCAGAGAATTCATCCCTATTTTCCTCTGCTGTTAGCTTTTGGGAAAGCACTTTTACTGTAGCCCAGTTGTGTTAGGTTATTGTATTTCCTTTTTGAAATTATCGATTGCAACATAGATTCTAAAAATCTAAGAATACCATTAAATCACAAGCAATAGTCAATGCAAAAGTGGTTGGATAACAAATTATATTTTTATACCATAGCAGTGGTCTCTGCTGCAGTTGATGGTACTTTTAAATACCGCTTTAGTTGATATAATGCTTTTTGTAATTAACTCAGGAATGCTAAGGCCAATTTTAGCATCCTTCACAATGATAACAGAGATCATCTGACTCAACACAGACTGTGGATCAAACCCTAGATCTTCCTATCTATAGAACTGAGCTAGCCACTGTATAGACTTGGTGAATCCAAAAACTGGAGCACCGCTGAGCTGCAGCAAGGAGAAGTTGACAGGTTAATTTTGCATGACAATGTAATTTTAATTTTTATTCTGTCCACTGTGTTAACATTATTTTCATCAACTTACTCTAAACACGTCCCAGTCTACTTGGTCTTTCATCTTTACTCGTCTTGACACTAGTCAGCAATCAAGCTGCCACAACAGCCACTTGTTAACGACCCTTTTATGTGATGCATATTTTGTGAAAACTCGTGTTTGCACACACAATTCTTTCCAAGGGCAAAAATCACTCTCAATGAAGTGTAAATTTCACCTCCAAACTTTTCAGGTAATAAAATTTCTGTGAAGGTGCAACTTAGATGCAGCCAGAAGTGCCCAGAGGATAATCCACCTCTGCCTCCTCCTGAGTTCCCCAACATCACAGGTGTCAGTCTTCAGTCAATTTATTTCACTCCTCGTGATATCAAGAAATGGCTGTACACACTGGATGCAGCAAAGACTATGGGCCCCAACAACATCCCAGCTTTAGTGCTGAAGACTCAGGCTCTAGAACTAGCCACGCTGTTCCAGTACAACTGTAATACTGGCATTTACTCCACAAAGTGGAAAATTGCCTAGTTATGTCTTGCCCACAAAAAACAGGACAAATCCAATGTGGCCAATTTCTGTCCATCAGCTTTTTTTTTACTTGTTCACAGAATGTGGGTGTTGCTGGCAAGGCCAGCATTTTTTACTCATCTCTAATTGCCCTTGAAAAGGTGGTGGTGAGCTGCCTTCTTGAAACGTTGCAGTCCATCTGGCGCATATATATCCACAGTGCTGTTTGGGAGGTAGCTCAGGATTTTGACCCAACGATGTTGAAGGAGCGACAATATATTTCCAAGTCAGGTTGCTATGTGACAGGGAGAGGAACTTGCAGGAGGTGGTGGTCCCTGTGCCTACTGCCCTTGTTCTAGGTGGTAGAAGACATATGTTTGGAAGGTGCTGTTGAAAGAGCCTTGGCGAGTTGCTGCAATGCATTTTGTAGATGGTACATGCTGCTGCCACAGTGTGCCAGTGGTGAAGGGAGTGAACAATCGAGCAGGCAGCCTTGTCTTGGATGGTGTTGAGCTGCTTGAGTGTTATAGGAGATACGCTCATCCAGGCAAGTGCCACTTACTCACCAATAACCTGCTCACTAATGCTCAGTTTGGTTTCCCTGAGGACCACTTGGATCAGGGCCGCATTGCATCCTTGGTACAAACTTGAACAATAAAGCAGAATTACAGAGGTGAGGTGAAAGTTCCTTCCTTTGACATCAATGCAGTATTTGACTGAGTGTGGCACTAAGGAGCACTAGTAAAATTGAAGTCTAAGGGAATCAGGGGAAAACTCTTCACTGGCTGGAGTCATTCCTAGCACAAATGAAGATAGTTGTGATTGTTAGAGGCCAGTCACTTCATCCGCAGGACATTGGTGCAGGAGTTCCTCAGGGCAGTGTCCTGGGCCCAGTCTTCAACTGCTTAATGACCTCCCTGCCATCATATGGTTAGAAGTGGGGATGTTCAGTGATTGCATTGTGCTTAGTTCCATTTACAGTTCCTCAGATAATGAAGAAGTCAGTGCCTACAATAGAGCAAGAATTGGACAATATTCAGGCTTAGGCTGATGAGTGTCAAGCAGTTGCTATGACTAGGTGAGAAAGGGGTCTGGGGATTCCCTCTCAGCCTTTTCCTGGTTTGGCTGTAACAGGGTTTAATTTTTAAAACACCGTGTTTTTAGCTTCCCTCAGTGAATCCTTGTTCATTGATTTCTTTGCCATTACAATTGGAGAGCAATCAGACAGGTTTTCTTAAACTTACACCTTTCTTGTTTAAATCTATTAACCGTAAAACTCTAATTCAGTTAAAACTACAAAAATACACAACAGAAATACGCTAGCATGCATATGCAATGAACACACAGACACAGAAAAGGAGAAAGAATCAAGGGGAAAAGTTTGAAACAATAGCTGAAGTTAACTGTCTTTTGAGTTCGATGTAAAGGCGAAGTTGGTTGCAGTTAAATCTTGCCATCTCATTGGGACCCAGTGCACACTTTCAAACTTGTTTTGATAGTTTTCTGTCGTCTTGAAATCCAGTTGCAGTCTCCTCTTTTCGAGAGACAGAGAGGGAGATACTGTCTCTTGAAGTTCAGTTGCAGTCTGATCTCAACCTGTTCTGTGAACACAATTCAAACCAAACCTGGGCCAGCAGGCCAGTCATGTGACTAGCTTTTTTTCGGGTCAGCCTGCCCAGTGAGGTTTTGTGGATTCTTTCAATCTTAGTAGACATCCTCAGTAGGGGGCTGGAATGCTGGCTTTCACACATGGATCAAAATCCATTTGGGTTAATTGAATCAGGCAGCAGTTCCATTGTCTTCTCCAGGCAACTGTCTCTTAGAATGCATATGTTTCCAGCCACTGTCCTGTTGGAATGCTGGTGCAGCCATGTTTTCAGTCCAGTAAGAGTTCAAAATTAATGTTCCATATGACGAAATTAATATGCTTCATTCTCGGCAGGTGTGGGTTTCATCACACAACATTTGCACCACACAAGTGCCAGGCAATGACCATGTCCAGCAGGAAAGTCTAACCTGGCTATTCAATGGCATTATCATCATCAAATCTCTCAATGTCTTGGGGAAACAACACTGACCATAAACTTAACTGGACCAGCTACACAAATGCAGTGGCTACAAATGCAGGTCAGAGGCTAAGTATTCTAACATAGAAACTAGGAACAGGAGTTGGCCATTCGGCCCTTTGAGCCTGCTCCGCCATTCATTATGATCATGGCTGATCATCCAACTCAGTAGTCTGTTCCCATTTTCGCCCCGTACCCTTTGATCCCTTTAGACCCAAGAGCTATATCTAACTCCTTCTTGAAAACATACAATGTTTTGGCCTCAATTGCTTTCTGTGGTAGCGAATTCCACAGGCTCACCACTCTCTGGGTGAAGAAATTTTTCATCTCAGTCCTGAAAGGTTTACCCCATATCCTTAGACCAGAACCCTGGTTCTGGACTCCCCCACCATCGGGAACACCCTTCCTGCATCTACCCTGTCAAATCCTGTTAAAATTTTATAGGTTTCTATGAGATCCCCCCTCACTCTTCTGAACTCCAGCGAATATAGGCCTAACCGACTCAATCTCCACCTTCTGTGGTGAGTAACTCACTTCCTGACTCCCCAGAACCTTTCCACCATCAATAAGGCACAAGTCAGGAGTGCGACAGAATACTCTCTCCACTTGCCTGGATGAGTGTAGGTCCAACAACAATCAAGAAGCTCAATATCATCAAAGACAAAACAATTCAGTTGATCACCCCATCAGCCATCTTAAACATTCACTTCTTCCACCATTGACGCAGTGTGGCCGAAGTGTGCACTTTCGACCAGATGCACTGCAGTAACTCGCCAAGGCTTCTTCGACAGCGTCTCCCAATCTCTCAACCTTTCACCATGTAGAAGGACGAGGGCAGCAGGTGCGTAGGAACACCACCACTTGCAGGTTCCCTTCCAAATCATGCACCATTCAGAATTGAAAACAAATCGCTATTCCTTCATTGCCACTGGGTCAAATTCCTGGAACTCCCTACCTAACAGGATTGTGGGTGTACCTTCACCACATGGACTTCAGCAGTTCAAGATAGCAGCTCACCATCACCTTGAGGGTGATTAGGAATGGGCATTAAATGCTGGCTTTCAGTGACACCCACATTCTGTGAATGAATGAATTAATTAATTTATGATGTTGAACATATCTAAACTTTAGGGTAAACAGAAGTATTGAGGGACTCCCCCTTCCCCTCCAGAAAATCAGGTCTACCTACAACCCTGGTTCTACCCCCACAGCATATTTTCCACTGAAGTTTGTGGCTGGTGGGTTTCCTGATTCACACCACCAAGAGTAATTATGGTTTAACATGTTACCTTTTCAACAAAGTAATGGATGATAACATAGTGACAATAACAGGATCTGGTGTAGGTTAAACAGATTGTTAGCAGTTGTTGTATATGAGAACTGTTTTTCCCAGAAGTAGAACTTCCAGTATTTAGCCCACGTAACACAAATGTTCACCACTAATTCTTTCCAATTGAGTTTAACAGTTGAGCAAATACCAGTTGTCTGCTGTGTCATTCTCTCGTTGCTACATCTATTTGACTGGAAGCTGACACAGTATACTTATTAGTTGTGTTTTATGTGTCATTTTAAGTAAAAGTTGTTTCATAACTTTCAGAAGTGAACAGTGGCATAAGTATGCAAAAGCAGTTTGTGAGAAGTTTTCCGTTGTACAGCAATAAGAACATAAACAGGAGCAGGAGTAGACCATATGATCCGTCAAGGCTGCTCTGCCATTCAACACGATCATGGCTGATCTTGGGCTACAACTCCACTCTTCCGCATGTTCCCCATTTCCCTTGATTCCATGAGAGACCAAAAATCTGTCTATCTTGGCCTTAAATATATTCAATGATGGAGCATCCACAACCATCTCGGCTAGAGAATCCCAAGAGTGAAGAAATTTCTTCGCATCTCAATCCTAAGTAATCAGCCCCTTATCCTGAGACACTGCCTGTGTTCTAGATTCTCCAACAAGGAAAAACAACCTCTCAGTATCTATCCTATCAAGCCCCATCAGAATCTTTTATGTTTCAATGCGATCACGTCTCATTCTTCTAAACTCCAGAAAGTAAAGGCCCAATTTACTCAGCCTCTCATCATAGAACAACCCTCTCATCCCAGGAACCAGTCTAATGAACCTGCGTTGTACCGCCTCCAAGTATATCCTTCCTTATATTATGGAGACCAAAACTGTATACAATATTCGAGGTGTGGCCTCACCAACGCGCCAGACAATTGTAGCAAGACTTCTTTATCTTGTACTCCAATCCCCTTGCAATAAAGGCCAACATTCCATTTGTCTTCCTAATTGCTTGCTGTACCTGCGTGCTAACCTTCTGTGTTTGTTGTACAAGTGCACCCAAATCTCTCTGAACATTAATATTTACAAGTTTCAAGCCTTTTAAAAATATTCTGCTTTTCTATTCTTACTACCAAAGTGAATAACCTCACACTTCCCGACGTTGTATTCCATCTGCCACTTTGTAGCCCAGTCACTTCACCTAACTATATCTCTTTGCAACCTCTTTGTGTCCTCCTCACAGCTTTCTTTCCCACCTAGCTTTGTATTGTCAGCAAACTTAGGCAATATTACTCTTGGTATCTTTGTCTAAGTCATTAATATAGATTGTAAATAGCTGAGGCCCCAGCACTGATCCATGTGGCACTCCACTAGTCACAGCCTCCCAACTTGAAAATGCCTTGTTTATCCCTACTCTCTGCTTCCTGACTGTTAATCAATTCTCTATCCATGTTTAATATATTACCCCCAATGCCATGAGCCCTTATTTTGCATATTAACCTTTTGTGTGGCACCTTTATTGAATGCCTTTTGCAAATCCAAATATACTATATCTACTGGTTCCCCTCTACCTCCTCAACTAGTTACATACTCAAAAAAACTCTTAATAAATTTGTATAACACGATCTCCCTTTCATAAAACCATGTTGACTTTGTCTGATTATACTATGATTTTCTAAGTGCATTGTTAAGACTTCCTTAATACTAAATTCTAGCATTTTCCCGATGTCCGGCTGACTGGCCTGTAGCTCCCTGTTTTCTCTCTCCCTCCTTTCTTGAATAGCATTATTACATTTGCTAGCTTCCAATCCTCTAGGACTGTTCTAGAATCGAGGGAATTTTGGAAAATCATAAGTAGCACATCCACTATCTCTGCAGCTACCTCTTTTAGAACCCTAGAATTTTGGCCATCAAGTTTTGGGGATTTGTCAGCCCTTAGTTCTTTAGGACATTCTCATACTTTTTCACTGCTAATATGAATTACCTTCGGTTCCTCACTCTTAGTAGCCTCTTGATTACCCTTTTGTTCTGATCATTAAGAAAATTTGCTTTTTGTCAGTTCATATTAATATGGAAAAATCAACAAAGAACTGATCACTAATAGATGCAGCATCTTAGTGTAGGTAAACGTTGCAATACGTACTTAAAAGAAGGAAATACAATAATTTAAGTATGCAATAAGTAATTATTCGTAGTAAAGCTTTTGTGCAATCAACTGCATTTATTCAGACAAATATTTTATCTCAATGATTTTTGCATTTTAAAATATTGACTCAATCATAAGATCACTTTTCCTACAAGATCCTATTTGAATGTGTTGATTTTTAACTTGGCGATGTGTGTGTTCTTTTAACATATTAATGCAATTTTAATGAGTTTTCTAAAATTCTGTTTTATTTAACACAATGTGCAATATGGGACTTACAAAATGTAATCAATACAGTGTTGGAAACATTGCTATGAAACTTGAATAAGATTTAGGATTGATTTAATATTTTATCATTTCATCCAGGGAGAGTTGGTGATGTAAGAATTTAAAGGATTTGTGAAGAAGTTGCCATTCAAACTTGGTGCAAATTACATTCAATTGTGATGTGATAAGGCATGGATACAGTGTTCTGTTATTTTAGTGCCGTGTGAGGTGAAGTTTTTAGGAGTATAATATCTACTGTATAATACAGCTTAAGAACAACTTATATTTGTATAAGCACCTTTAACATAGGAAAACCTCCAAAGTTAATGCATAGGCGTGTAAACAGACAAAGTTGCCACCAAGCCAAATAAGGAGGCATTAGGATAGCTTGATGAAAGAGGTAGGTTTTAAGAAGGAGGGAGGAGTGGAGAAGTTTAGGGAGGGAATTCCAGAGATTGGAGCCTTGACAGCTGAAGTCACAGCTGCAATACTGGGGCGAAGGAAGTTGGGCATGCACAAGAAGCCAGAATTGAAGGAATACAGAGTTCTCAGAAGATTGTAGGGCTAGAGGACGTTACAGAGCTGGGGGTAGGGGGTGGCGAGGCTATGAAGTGCAAATTATAAATGTGTTCTTTATAGACGCTTTCACAATTTCACTATAAATGATAAACAGCAGAAACTTTGCTTTTAATCATTGATTTGGCTGAAACTTTCACAAAACAGAATCTAACTATTTTTGTTAGGAAGTATTTTGAGAATTCCATCTATGTTTCTAAAATGACAAGCCCACTGAGACCTCTATTCAGTTTTCAGGAGTCCTGTATCCCATCAGGAGCAAAAGAGTTGGTCTAGTAATAAAAACTGTGCCTGAAATTTCATTATCACACTTTGTGAATGTGATATGATTTATACTATTTGAAAGAACATGATATTGCAAGATCTTTTCTTTTATTGTATTGGTAGATTTTCAAATTTGGATACCATGGATCCCTGTCTTTGGTACCCAAATTAATCCATAGAACCCATGAATGCATGGCTCGATCTAATACTAGCTCTCAGTGTAATGTGTTCAATAATAAAAGTACCATCTCGTTTCTGGAGGGTTAAGTGCTTCACTAGAAATTTCAATTTCAATAAACTGCAGCCAAATGCACTTAAGATCATTGCTTAAGAACAGAGAAGGAGTTTCCCTGATGGCTCAAGTTCATCCAGCAAGTATTAGCCATATAGACCAAGAAATCCTCAGGTTTCATTCATGTTGATATGTTACAAGGTACTATATTACTGTTTCGTTCTGATTTTTGTTTGTTTGGAATTACATTACCCCTTTTTTCCCCCTGAAGAGTGTATCTAATGAATTAAGTAATTTACATAGATTCTTCCTTGTCTCCTGAGAGTGCTGACTCCTGCTGGGAGATAGTTCTGGTACCTCATGCCATTATTAATGTGCGAGCTTTAAAGGCTGAACTCAATCCTGTCCTCCTACATTCACAGGCGCACATGCCAGCACACATCATTGCAGAGTGATCAGAAATAGGAACTCTGGCACTTATTTTCCTCTTCCTATCTTGAGGACATAAGCTAATTGTTGTTCCTCTGCATCAATTCTTGCTGGGAACAACTAACTGAGCACAAACCAGCAATTGAACATGTGCCCTTCCTGATCTGTGTAGCTTTACTACTCTCTGCATAAACATCTGAGCCATTGGAAAACCATTGTTTTTCTTTCAAAAATAATCATTACATTTTCAAACAATACTTTGCAACATGACAGTAAAGACTGAATTTAAATTTTTAATCCATTAAAATTTTGAATTGATCTGTTTAAACACATTGTGATAAATTCTGCTATGATTTCTTTTTAACGTGTTCTAAATTGTTTTGTGACTGTATTTCTCCTGTTTGGGAACTATTTTTAATGGTAACACTTCAGTTTTGGATTTATTTTCCACTCAGTTGTAAATAACCATCAGTTTTTATCCTAAAAAGTGTGCAGTAGAAATTAGATTCCAACAGATGTGGTGTAAACATGATTTTAGATGGGGCAGTTACATTCTTCATTGCTATAAACCCTTAAAGACATGGAATATGAATGCAATTCAAAGTGTGTTAACAGATCTACAGAATTAGGAATGTGCCCTCCTCACTGTGCCAATTATATGGTTTTACCCAGCTTCTACTTGGTTGTTAGCTGTGCTAAAACCGTAGTGCTTAAATGGCTTTCGGTCAGACTTTAGTCATTGTGGTTTTGATTATCCTGTGTGACTGTTCAATTGGTTACTTTTTTATTGGAAATATATCTTGATTCAAGTAAATATGTTTGTTTTTCATGAGAACCGGTGATTTTCTTTTTTGTCAGAGAGGGAAGTCAGTTATCACTAATGTTATATTTTAGACGTTAGCCCCAAAATAGTTGTTTTGAACAGTTTATGTAAAATGTTCAAAATTGCATTCTGGTTTACAGTCAAATTGATTTATCCTGCTTTAGATTACCAGATTGTGTTCAGCATAGTGACCATGCTGCACATCTTGGCCAATTTTTATTCCAATTGCAATGCCATGAAATCACATGGTGTAAAGCATTCCATGATAAAATGAATACTTCACACACTTCCAGTGTGCTGATCCTGTATATTTTTAACAAATGAATATTGACCCTTAAAATTCTTTTTATGGAGAAGTGTATTTTTAAATAATAGAATGGTCAATCACATACTGTGGAATTTTCCTTGGATTTGCTTAACTTAATCAGTAATAAAGCTTGAAAGAATTTTTTTTCAAGAAAAGCGTTATGGCATGGTGCTATAATATAAATAGAATACAGGGTTTGCTTGTGGTTATCAAAATGGTTTTAATTGTAGCAATAAAATGTAAACAAAGCTTGCAGCCATTTGATGTATAAGATAATGATTAAAGTATGTAACTTAACAGAATATGACAATGTTAACCCATCATTGAAATTTCTGAACTTGATAAGACCTTTTATAGTCATTGGCTCATTTTGAAAGTATCTTTTTCTATCATGTTATTTAAAATTCTTATAAATGAGTGATAATACATTAAAAGAGTTGATCTGTTTTTCTAAGGGTATTTTTGTATATATTGAATGATCTAGTAAGTTGTCGTTAAATTTAGATCTAAAATCATTTTTTATTGGATCATCTTTTTCCTTAGCCATTGTCATTATGGCACAGAAGGAAGCTGTTCACCCCATTGAATCCATGCCGGCGCTCTGTAGAGCATTTCAGTCAGTACTGTTCTCGTGCTCTATTCCTGTAGCCCTGCAACTTTATTTCCCTCACGTGTCCATCCAATTTTGTTTTGGAATCATTCTCGTAGGCAGTGAGTTCCAGGTCATTACCACCCGCTGCGTAAAAAAGTTATTCTTCACATCCCCCATGTATTTCTTGCCCAAAACCTTAAATCTGTGTCCCCTAGTTCTTGTACCATCAGCTGTTGGGCACACCTTTTCTTTTTCCACCTTCTCTAAACCTGTCATAATCCTGTACACCTCTATCAAATCTCAATTTCCTTTGCTGCAAGGACAACCCCAACTTCTGAAACCTAACCTTGTAGCTAAATTCCCTCATCCCTGGAACCATTCTGGGAAATCTTCTCTGCACCTTCTTAGGACCCTCACATCCTTCCGAAAGTATGCTGTCCAGAAATAGGCACAATACTCTAGTTGTGATCTAACCAGAATAACTTGCCTCTTTTTGTACTCAATACCTCTTTTTACGAACCCCAAGATCTCATATGCTTTGCTAATTACTCTTTCAATATGTCCTGCCATCTTCAAAAATCTGTGCACCTGAACACCAGGTCCCTCTGATCCTGCATACTCTTTAGAACTGTGCCATTAAGCCTGTATTGTGTCTCCCTATCTCTTCTGCTAAAATGCATCACCTCACACTTTTCTATTAAATTCCATCTGCCATTAGTCTGCCCATTCTGCTAGCTCACCTAGGTCCTGTTGCAGTCAATTGGTATCATCCTCGCTGTTCATCACACCTCCAAGATTAGTATCATTGGCAAATTTTGAAATTTTATTCTACTCCAATATCCGAGCCATTTATATATTTTTCTATATCAAAAAAGCAGTGGTCCTAGCTGTGAGCCTCAGGGAACACCATTGTCTACCATCCTCAAGTCTGAAAAACAACCATTTATTTATTTTTTATTTAGAGATACAGCACTGAAACAGACGCTTCGGCCCACCGAGTCTGTGCCGACCAACAACCACCCATTTATTCTAACCCTACAGTAATCCCATATTCCTTATCACCTCCCTACACTAGGGGCAATTTACAATGGCCAATTTACCTATCACCTGCAAGTCTTTGGATGTGGGAGGAAACCGGAGCACCCGGCGAAAACCCACGCAGACACGGAGAACTTGCAAACTCCGCACAGGCAGTACTATTAGGATTTACTGTTTTCTGGTCTGAAGTCAATTTTCTTATCCATGCTGAAACTGACCTTCCTATTCCATGAACCTCAATTTTGTTAACCAGCCTTTTATGTGGTACTTTTATGTGGTCAATTTCTTAAAATCCATATAGACAACATCCATTGCTTTCTCTTCATCAACCTTCTCTGTTACTTTGTCAAAAAAAAATTAAATTAATCGAGCATGATCAGCCTTTTACAAATCTGTACTGGCTCTCCATTAACTCCAGCCTCTCCAAGTGCCTGTTGATTTTTTTTTTCCTCTTTACTGTTTCTAAAACATTACCCACCGCTGATGACTGACTTATAATTACTAGGATTGTCCTTACACCCTTTCTTGAATAAGGGTGTCATTTGCAACTCTCCATTCCTTTGGCACCTTCCCCATATCTTGGGAAGATTGGAAGATTATGGCAAGCCCTTCTGCTATCTCCACCCCCAATTCCTTTAGCAACTTGAGATGCAAGTCATCTAGACCAGGCAACTTATCCACTCGAAGCATAGCCAGCCTTTCCAGTACATCCTGCCTATCGATTTTTTTTGTCATCATCCTTTTCTTGAGTAAACACCGATACAAAGTACTCATGAAGTATTCTAGTCTTGCCCAGCACTTCGAAGCATCTATCACCCTTGTTGTCCCTAATAGGACCCACCCGCCTTTAACTATCTGCTTACTATTTGTGTCGGTAGAAGACGTTCGGGTTCCCTTTTATGATAACTGCCATTCTATTCACATATTCTCTCTTTGCTAGCCTTATTTTCCTTCTGCAGTTACCTTTTTATGATTGCCTTTGAATCCTTTATCAACTAATTCTGCTCAGGTTGGCTGATTTGAATATTTTCTTCAAATTTTGCTTTCCTCACATTGAATAATATTGATCCCTCTTTTGTTCATAGTTTCTTTTTTAACTTAAGATAATTTTATAGCAAATCCAGCTTACTTAGAACTTTATAACACTCTATTCACTAGTTCCCATCAATCTCTTACTATGTGCTCCAGTGCCAGTCACAAAATTTATTTTTAAATATAATTGACATGCAAAAGATGAATTAATCACGTTTTCATTTTAAAAACTTGGGTGAAGAGATGAAAATCTGTTACTTTATTTTTGCTTTTATATATTATTACATTTAAACCTTAAGTTCAAAATTAACTTGGCTAATAAGAAAAATCAACTGGGAGAGAAGCAAGATCTCAACAAGTGTGGTGGACGAGGGGCTATAGTAGTGTGCTGACAATCCAGAGGTCATGAGTTCAGATTCCACCATGGTAAGTTGTGAAATTGAATTCCATAAATCTGATATTTTGTGGGTTGAAATCTGTCAGATTGTCTTTTTGGGAAGGCAGTTTTCTACCCCTATCTGGTTTGATCTGCATGTGACTCTAATCCCGCACTATATGGTGACTTTTAAGGCCATCAGGATAACAAAGGAATGGTCCATAAATGTCCACACCCCAAGAACAAATAAATAAAATACGGGAGCCGAACTGCAGCAAACATTATCATGGTGCCACCTTGTGGCCATTGCTTATAAATTAAATTGTGACAGTTGACGTAAGAACATAAAGAGGAGCAGGAATAAGCTGAATGGCTCTGCTATTCCTGAACTTTTACATCAACTCCATTTTCCCACCCTATCATCTATGCCTTGATACCCTTAGTGTCCAAAAATATGTCATTCTTTGTCTTGCATATAATTAATGACATGGCAGCCATGTCCCTCTGGAGTAGAAAATTCCAAAGATTCACAGGCTCCTCTGTGAAGAAATTTCTCATCCCAATCCTATATATCTAACCCATTACCCTGAGACTATGGGCGGAATCTTCCTGGCCCCGCAGAGGCTGGACTGGAGGCAGGACCAGGAGTAAAATTTGAAGATAGCCTGTCAGATTGGCATTCCCACTTGCAAGCGATGTTGCCGGAGGCGGGGTCAATACCGCAGTGGCTGCCTGCTTGGCAGCCTGGTGGGTGGCCAATTAGGTCACTTTAGGGCCCCCCACTGAGGCCGAAGCCCAACCGGTAGCTGGAGGCAACCTCCCAGTGGCAGGCCAGGGGGCCATCAAAGCCTCCTCCAGATTTTCCCTCCCCCCCCACCTGTCATGGAACAGCGGAGATGAGACAGCTGCAGCCACAAGCTCTCCTGTGGACGGGTTCCCCATCCGCAATGATGGCCTGACAGCTATGGCAACTCCTTATTTTTTAATTTGCAGAAGTCTTCAGAGCGCACCTACATTTTGATGCACCCTCCCGCCTCGGAAACCCACCCGCCGTCCTTAATTGAACAGTGAATGCAGAGAAGGCTTCTTAATTGTCCGCCTCCTATAAGATTGTGATGCTCCTGACGGCATAAAAATTTCATAGGTAGTAAGATTTCGCCCAATGACTCTTGGGGCTAGATGTTATGCAGAAGGCGGGGCTCCCGGTGCCAAGCAGAAAAGATGAGGGGTGCCCCGCCTCTGTTTTTGCTGAACTGCAATCCTCCAGTGTTTTGGGGTCAAAGTTTAAGGAGATGGGATCCCCATCCCTTTAAACACTCAATAGGGACGGGGATCCCACCTTCAAGGGCTGCCTGCCAATCAGAGAGCTGGCAGCTCCACAGGGCGGTGCAGTGGTTAGCACCGCAGCCTCACAGCTCCAGGGACCCGGGTTCGATTCTGGGTACTGCCTGTGTGGAGTTTGCAAGTTCTCCCTGTGTCTGCGTGGGTTTCCTCCCACATGCCAAAGACTTGCAGGTTGATAGGTTAATTGGTCATTATAAATTGCCCCTAGTATAGGTAGGTGGTAGGGAAATATAGGGACAGGTGGGGATGTGGTAGGAATATGGGATTAGTGTAAGATTAGTATAAATGGGTGGTTGATGGTCGGCACAGACTCGGTGGGCCGAAGGGCCTGTTTCAGTGCTGTATCTCTAAACTAAACTAAAGTATTGGCAGCACCACCGGGAGCGGTGGCCACTGCTGGAACTTTAGAGGCATTGGACCTACGCCCAGCGGTGGAACCTCAGAAGAGGTAGGTGAGATGGGGTAGCTGGGGGCCAGTCCAAAAGGCCCCAGCTTGGGGGGGGTGGGGGGGGGGTTGGGCATTCGATCCAAGGGGTGGGGGGTTCCGGGGGTGCATTTGTTCCCGATTGAGACCTCCGTGGGCCACAAATTGCCCACATAGGAGGGCCCCACCCCCCAAGCCCGCACGGAGGGTGCCTCATTTTCCAAGGTGTCCTCCCCGCAGCGGCAGAGGTCCCACCCCCACCGTCAGACCCCAGGCGTGGCGGGAAGAGGCCGTTATGTGGCAGTTAATAGGCCACTTAAGAGCCTCAGTTGGCCTCTGGGTGGGAAGGCCGTCATTGGCCTGTCCTGCCCCCAGTAATCCTTGTGTTGCGTTCTGTGGCGCCGCTGCCCCTCAGATTCTCTGAATCTGCTGTCAGGAAGACAGGAAGATCCAGCCCTTAGTTCCAGAGTCTCTGGCTGGAGGAAACCGTCTTAGATTTGACAGTGCAGATGCTAAGAATTTTATATATCTCAATGAGATCACCTCTCATTCTTCTAAACTCCAAAGAATATAGACCCATTCCACTCAATCTCCCCTCATCGAACAGCCCTCTCATTCCAGGAATCAATCTACTGAACCTTTGTTGTACCCCCTGTAGGATAAATATATCCTTCTTTGGGTAAAGAGACCAAAACCGTGCACAATACTCGAGGTGTGGTCTCACCAAAGCCCTGTATAATTGCAGCAGGAGTTCCTTGCTCTTATACTGCAACCCCCGAGCAACAAAGGCTATCATACCATTTGTCTTCCTCATTACTTGCTGTACCTGCATGTCAGCTTTGACATTGCAGGTTTCAATGAACAATGCCAACAAAGGAATTTATAATAGGAAAAATTGGGTCAAAAGTATCACCAGAAATGCGTGACAATTGGAAGTAAAGTTTGTAGATGCTTACGGATGTAACATTTCTAAAAAAAAAAATCTGTACATATAGCTAGAGAATGAGGGTGCGAATCGTTGGAGACTTGTTGCCCAGACTGTAAGACTGAGTAATGGATTGGGGGTGATAGAACCATCATTCCATCACTCTGTGATGCCATTGTGCTTTTGTTTTTAAAGGTCTATTCTATTATATTTCTTCACATAACTCAACCAGTACAGCTTGCACTACTGCAATCTGATCAGGTTATATTGTTTCTGTCTGTAATGAAGCTTTCTATTCTTCACGAACCCTACTTTCTTGTGGATATCTGCTTATCTTAATTAGTTTAAAAAAAGGCTGTTCCAGATTTCCTGTTTTGTGGTAATAGAGCGTGAAAACTCCTGAAACTTATTACAATCGTCCTCCTACAAGCTGAAGTACCTCGTTGCCAGTCTTCGTATTAAAAAGACTTCTAAATTAAGTAATGAGGAAATCTTCCTACCCACATTTGTAACATCTCTGTGGGAGTTGAAAAAAATGCTTGCATTTATATTACATTTCATGACATCTCTCAAATTTCTCAAAGTGCTTTATACCACTTACTGATTCCATTCCTCTCCCTGGCAACAGTTTGAGATTAAGCTAGTCTGTTCACAACCTTGGTGTCACATTTGACCCCGAGGTGAGCTTCCGACCTCGTATTCGTGCATCAGTAAAACGGCCTATTTCTACTTCTGTAACATCGCCCGACTTTGTCCCGTCTCGCCTCATCTGCTAAAACCATCATTCATGCCTTTGTTACCTTTAAGCTTGACTATTCCAACGCACTCTTGGCTGGTTTGTAACATTCTACTCTCTGTAAACTTGAGGTCATCCAAAACTCTGCTGTCTGTGTCTTAACTCGCACCAAGTCCCGTTCACCTATCACGCCTGTGCTCGCTGACCTACATTGGCTCCCATTCAAGCAACATCTTGATTTTAAAATTCTCATCCTTGTTTCAAATCCCTCCATAACCTCACCCCTCCATATCTCTGTAATCTCCTCCAGCCCCACAACCCTCCAAGATATCTGCACTCCTCTAATTCTGGCCTCTTGTGCATGCCTGATTTTAATCACTTCACCATT
This sequence comes from Heterodontus francisci, assembly GCF_036365525.1. Taxonomy (NCBI): domain Eukaryota; kingdom Metazoa; phylum Chordata; class Chondrichthyes; order Heterodontiformes; family Heterodontidae; genus Heterodontus; species Heterodontus francisci. The sequence goes on from NC_090372.1 coordinate 19,384,881, forward strand.
GGTGGCCATGCCTTCAGTTGCCTAGGCCCCAAGCTTTGGAATACCCTCCCTACGCCTCTCCACCTCACTTCCCCCCCTTGAATACACTCCTTGAACCCTACCTCTCTGAGCAAGCTTTTGGTCATCTGATCTAATATCTCCTTTTGTGTTTCGATATTTTATAATGCTCCTGCAAAGCTCCTTGGGATGTTTTATTATGTTAAAGGCACTATATAAATATCCTCAGTGTCCTCAGTACCTTGCTCTACGGCAGCGAGGCCTGGACAACGTATGCCAGCCAAGAGCGACGTCTCAATTCATTCCATCTTCGCTGCCTTCGGAGAATACTTGGCATCAGGTGGCAGGACTATATCTCCAACACAGAAGTCCTTGAAGCGGCCAGCACCCCCAGCTTATACACACTACTAAGTCAGCGGCGCTTGAGATGGCTTGGCCATGTGAGCCGCATGGAAGATGGCAGGATCCCCAAAGACACATTGTACAGCGAGCTCGCCACTGGTATCAGACCCACCGGCCGTCCATGTCTCCGTTATAAAGACGTCTGCAAACGTGACATGAAATCGTGTGACATTGATCACAAGTCGTGGGAGTCTGTTGCCAGCATTCGCCAGAGCTGGCGGGCAGCCATAAAGACAGGGCTAAATTGTGGTGAGTCGAAGAGACTTAGTAGTTGGCAGAAAAAAAGACAGAGGCGCAAGGGGAGAGCCAACTGTGCAACAGCCCCAACAAACAAATTTCTCTGCAGCACCTGTGGAAGAGCCTGTCACTCCAGAATTGGCCTTTATAGCCACTCCAGGCGCTGCTTCACAAACCACTGACCACCTCCAGGCGCGTATCCATTGTCTCTCGAGATAAGGAGGCCCAAAAGAAAAAGAAAAGAAAAGAAGAATAAATATAAGTAGTTGTCGCTGTGATTAGGAAGTGCAAACACTGTTGTAAAGTAGGCACATGCAGCAGCCAATTTGTACAAAAGACCAAAATAGATATAAGGGAGTGTACCAGTTAATATGCTATGTTTACAAGGTGGATGTTGGCATTCCTGGTCCTCTTCAAACAGTTCCATGGAACTTTTAACTTGCACCTTAATTTAATCCCCACTGTGTTCCTGGGGACAGAGTTCCAGGATTTTGACCCAGCGATAGTGAAGGAATGATGATATGGTTCCAAGTCAGAATAGTATGTGGCTTGGAGGGGAACTTGCAGGCCGTGGTGTTCCCATACTGCCCTTGTTCTAGGTGTCAGAGGTCACAGGTTTGGAAGGAGCTGTTGAAGCGGTTTTCTGGAGCTGCTGCAGCGCATCTTGTAGATGGGACAGACTGCTGCCACTGTGCGTCGGTGGGAGAGGGAATGAATGTTTACTGTATTGAATGGGGTGCCAATCAAGTGGGCTGGTTTGTCTTGAGCTTCTTGAATGTTGTTTTTTTTAAAGAGATACAGCACTGAAACAGGCCCTTCGGCCCACCGAGGATGTGCCGACCATCAACCACCCATTTATACTAATCCTACTCTCATTCCATATTCCTACCACATCCCCACCTGTCCCTATATTTCCCTACCATCTACCTACACTAGGGGCAATTTATAATGGCCAATTTACCTATCAACCTGCAAGTCTTTGGCGTGTGGGAGGAAACCGGAGCACCCGGAGGAAACCCACGCAGACACAGGGAGAACTTGCAAACTCCGCACAGGCAGTACCCAGAATTGAACCCGGGTCGCTGGAGCTGTGAGGCTGCGGTGCTAACCACTGTGCCGCCCCTTATTTGGATGCACACATTCAGGCAAGTGGAGAGTATTCCATCAAACTCCTGATTTGTGCCCAAGCCTGAATGCTGTCCATGTTTTGCATGGACTGCTTCAGTATCTGCAGAGGTAATGAACACTGTGCAATCATCAGCGAACATCCCCACTTCTGATCCTATGTTGGAAGGAAGGTCGTTGATGAAGCAGCTGAAGATGGTTGGGCCTAGGACACTACCCTGAGGAACTCCTGCAGTGATGTCCTGGAGCTGAGAGGATTGGCTTCCTACAACCGCAGTCATCTTCCTTTGTACTAGGTTTGACTCAAACCTATGGAGAGTTTTCCCCCAATTTTTATTTTTATTTAGAGATACAGCACTGAAACAGGCCCTTCGGCCCACCGAGTCTGTGCCGACCAACAACCACCCATTTATACTAACCCTACAGTAATCCCATATTCCCTATCACCTCCCAACACTAGGGGCAATTTACAACAGCCAATTTACCTATCACCTGCAAGTCTTTTGGATGTGGGAGGAAACCGGAGCACCCGGCGAAAACCCACGCAGACACAGGGAGAACTTGCAAACTCCACACAGGTAGTACCCAGAATCGAACCCGGGTCCCTGGAGCTGTGAGGCTGCGGTGCTAGCCTCTGCGCCACTGTGCCGCCCACATTGATTTCAATTTTGCTAGGGCTCCTTGGTGCCAAACTGGATAAAATGTTACCTTAATGGTAAGGTCAGTCATGCTCACCTCAGCTCTGGAATTCAATTATTTTGTCCATGTTTGGACCAAGGCTGTAATGAGGTCTGGGGCTGAGAGGCCTTGGTAGAACCTAAACTGAGCATCAAGTGAACAGATTATTGCTGAGTAAGTGCTGCTTGATAGCACAGTCAAAGATATCTTCCATCACTTTGCTGATGATTGAGAGTAGGCTGATGGGCCATAATTGGCCAGATTGGATCTGCCCTGCTTTTTGTGGACAGGGTATACCTGTGCAATTTTCCGCATTGTTGTGTAGATACCAATATTGTAGCTGCGCTGGGACAGCTTGGCGAAGGGCATGGCTAGTTCTGGAGAACAAGTCTTCAGTATTGCAGCTGGGTGTTTTCAGGGCCGTAGCCTTTTCTGTATCCAGTGCCTTCAGTTGTTTCTTGATATGACATGGAGTATATTGAATTGGCTGAAGATTGGCATCTATGATGGTGGGCACTTCAGGAGGAGGCCAAGATCAATCATCCACTCAGCACTGCCGGCTGAAGATTGTTGCAAATGCTTCAGCCTTGTCTTTTGAGGATGGGGGTGTTCATGGAGCCTCCTCCTCTGGTTGTTTAATTGTCTACCACCATTGATGACTGGATGTGGCAGGACTGCAGGGTTTTGATTTGATCTGATTTGGAATCACTTGGTTCTCTCTACAACATGCTACACTGCTGTTTAGCATGCATGTAGTCCTGTGTTGTAGCTTCACTAGGTTGGTAGTCATTTCTAGGTTCTTTAATACTTCAATAATATTGGTGGACAACATGCTCTCCTCCTCTCCCTTATTGAACCAGGTTTGATCCCCTGGCTTGATGGTAATTGTAGCATGAGGGATAGGCCGGGCCACGAGGTTACAGATTGTGGTTGAATACACTTCTGCTGCTAATGGCCCATAGCGCCTCATGGATGCCCAGTTTTGAACTGCCAGATCTGTTCCGAGTCTATCCCATTTAACACAGTGGTAGTGTCATACAACATGGTTGAAAGTGTCCTCATTGTGAAGTTGGGACTTTGTCTCCATAAGGACTGTGTGGTGATCACGACTACCAGTAATGTCATGGGCAGATGCATCTGCGACGAGTAGATTGGTGAGGGCGAGCTGAAGTAGGTTTCTCCCTCTTGGTGGTTTTTGCACTGCCTGCCGCAGGCCCAGTATGACAGGTATTTCCTTCAGGACTCAGCCAAGTTGGTCAGTAGTGGTGCTGCTGAGCCACTCTTGGTGATGGACTTTGAAATCCTCCACCCAGAGTACATCTGTGGCTTTGCTACCTTCAGTACTGGTATTCAACATGGAGGGCAAGAGGTGGTAATCAGCAGGAAGTTTCCTTGCGCATGTTTGAGCAGATGCCATGAAACCTCATGAGGTCCAGAGACAATGTTGAGGACACCCAGAGCTACTCCCTCCTGATTGTAAACCACTGTGCCACCAATTCTGGTGGGTCTTCCTGCCAGTGTGGCACAACATACCCAGGGATGGTGGTGACGGAGTCAGGGACATTGGCTGAAAGGTATGATTCAGTGAGTATATCTATGTCAGACTGTTACTTGACTAGTCAGTAGGACAGCTCTCCCAATTTTAGCACACGTCCCCAGACGTTAGTGAGGAGGAGTGACTGAGCAGTGTGTGCCTTTGTCAAAAGAACAAAAAGAACAAAGAACATTACAGCACAGGAACAGGCCATTCGGCCCTCCAAGCCTGCGTCGATCTTGATGCCTGCCTAAACTAACACCTTCTGCACTTCCGGGGCACATATCCCTCTATTCCCTTCCTATTCATGTATTTGTCAAGATGTCTCTTAAACGTCGCTATCGTTTCTGCTTCCACCACCTACCCTGGCAGCAAGTTCCAGGCACTCACCACCCTCTGTGTAAAAAAAAAAACTTGCCTCGCACATCCCCTCTTAACTTTGCCCCTCGCACCTTAAACCTATGTCCCCTAGTAACTGACTCTTCCACCCTGGGAAAAAGCTTCTGACTATAAACTCTGTTCATGCCTCTCATAACTTTGTAAACCTCTATCATCTCACCCCTCCACCTCCGTCGTTCCAGTGAAAACAATCCGCGTTTTTCCAACCTCTCCTCATAGCTAATGCCCTCCAGACCAGGCAACATCCTGGTAAACCTCCTCTCCAAAGCCTCCACATCCTTCTGGTAGTGTGGCGGCCAGAATTGCACACAATATCCTAAGTGTGGCCTAACTAAGGTTCTGTACAGCTGCAGCATAACTTGCCAATTATTATACTCTATGCCCCGACCGATGAAGGCAAGCATGCCGTATGCCTTCTTGACTACCTTATCCACCTGCGTTGCCACTTTCAGTGACCTGTGGACCTGTACGCCCAGATCTCTCTGCCTGTCAATACTCGTAAGGGTTCTGCCATTTACTTTATACTTCCAATTGTCATTGCTGGTGCTTAGGTCGATGCTAGGTAGTCTGTCCAGTTTTAACCTTAAACCTTTCTGTTGCAATTTGATGCAACTGAGTGGCTTACTAGGCCATGTCAGAGGACAGTTAAGAGTCACTCACATTGCTGTGCATGTAGATACACATCTAGGCCGCACCAGGCAAAGAAGGCAGATTTCCTTCCCTGAACGACATTTGTGAACCGGATGGGTTCTATGTCAATCTGATATTTTCATGATCATTATTTATGAAACTAGCATTTTATTTCATTTTTTTAATTAATTAATTGAATTTAAATTCCCTTATCTGCTATGCTTGTTTATTAGCGTTAATGTTATAAGGGATAGTGGGACACAGTTCTTTGGTTTTATTCATTCATATATTTCATCTAAAATGAACCACTTTGTTAGCTTCCCATTGGTCTGTCTCACTCGATTGTTTCATAAGTCTGCCTTCCAATTGCCAGAAGTGTATGCAAGGGTATGCGCATGATCACAGAGTTCAGTCTGCACTTTGAGGCATCTTATTGTTCCTGTCCGAGTAGCTAGATAATGAGCTGTAAAGGTAAGGGATATAGGATACACTTGAGTGACTAGGAATGCTGAACCCAGGAAATTATCTAGTTGAGTCCCAAAATAATAGTGTATAATCTGTCTATTCCCAGGCTTCTACCTATGTCTGTGAGTTATGCAAATGGTCAGAAGTAGGTATAATGTTTCCCTCTTTACATTTGTTCGTTGGTGTTGTCTTCTTCCTAGAAGGTTGCCTGCCATGGGTCTCCACCTCTGTCTGTCCTGTGTTGCCTTATGCATTCCACATAGATCAACTGCATCCAGTCTATTATATCGATCATCCATTTTCTTCTCTGCTTTCCTCTCCTACGTTTTCCGTCAGTCTTTCCTTTCAATAATTGTCTCTGCCTACCTTCTGCTCTAATGATGACTGAAATATTCTATCTTTCTCTCTTTGATGTAATGCACTAATTTCCTCTGTTCTCCAAACATTTTCAGCACTTCCTCATTAGTCTTTGTCTGTGTAAGATATGCAGAACATCCTCCTAGATGTCCACATCTCGAATGCATTCAGCTTATCCATAGTCTCTTTTGCGTGTTGACCGTGTCTCCGAGGCATATAACACAGATGACAAAATGTAACACCTCAGCATTCTTTTCCTAAGATTCAGGTTCAGTTTCTTAGATAACACGTGCTTCATTCTGACAAAGCTGGTCTTGACTATCTCCATTCTCACAATCACATCTCCCATCATCTGTGATAATCTGCCCAAGGTATGTGAACCTTTTCATTTGTTCCAGGGCTTGTCCATTTACTTCAGTTTTTGCTTCCGAGATCAGGTCTCTGCTAATTACCATCGTCTTGGTGGTCTTCACATTCGTTCTTAATTCATGTTCCACTCTCTTTGCTTTCACTTTGTTCACAATTTCCTGTAGTGTCTCTTCTGACTCTGCAATCAGTGCAGTGTCATCTGCGTATCTCAAGTTGTTGACATTCAACCCAATGTTGCAACCTGGTAGATCTTCTGTGTCCCTGAAGACAGTTTCATTGTACAGGTTGAGCAGTTTTTGGGACATAACACATCCCTGGCACACTCCTCTTTTGATTGGGAAGCTGTTATCAAATCTCATCACTGCTGATTGATTCTAATATAGATTCTGAAATACTGCTTTATCATTTCTGTCAATTTCTAGTTTTTTTTACACTCTCCATTATTTTCTCATGGTAGACTCTATCAAATGCCTCTCATAGTCTATAAAGCATACATACACAGGTTTTTGCACCTCCAGGAATCCTTCAATGACCACTCTCAAGTTAAAGATGCCCTCTCTTGTTCCTTTCTTTGATTTGAATCCTGTCATCTGTCTCTCCTTCTATAGACTGGTCATTTATTTCCAAAATGATGATTAGAATAATTTTCATCACATGGCTCATGAGGCTTATTGTCCTGTGCTCTAAACACTAGGGCTTTTGGTTTTTTTGGGAGCTTAATGAACACTGCCTGCAAAAGATCCTCAGGTATATATTCCTGTTCTGTAAATTGTATTGCAGATGTCTGTCAGTATCCCAATGTTAACATCATTCAGGGCTTTTGTTCTGTTGGTATCTCATCGATTCCAGGTGCTTTCTTTGCTTTCATCTTTTTGATCGCTGCACTGACTTCTGTCTCTATTATCTCTGGTCCTTCTTTATATTTAAGTGAATATAATTATTGTTTGTGTTTTGTTAAATTACGAATTGAAAGAATTTCTATATATTACTAACAGTTTCTAATATTAGGTTGTTAAATAAGGATGCTCACTTTCATTCTAGTGTGATGTTCGATTAATATATACACACTCCATTAATGAATGGTTGGGAAAAGCATTTTTCAAAGGTCTCAATGATGCAGAAATTCATTTCTTGGTTAATTTTAGTGTAAAAGTTGACCTGAGTCAAAAGTGTATTGAATTAATCATTTAGTATATTGGAATCCATAGTTCTCTCTTTAATATCATTGGTTGCAGACTAAGAACTGGAAAGTGGAATTAGGCTGGATTGCACTTTATCAGTTGACAGAGTCATGATGGGACAAATGGCTTCCTTCCGTGCCGTATATTTTCTGTGTTTCTATTTGACAAGATCGAGGTGTACACCATTAAAAACTGAAAAATAAGAGGCAGATAGGCGTGTTAATATGATGAGATGAAGTAGCAGAGGGACGAATATAGATTTTTTAAAAAAAGCAAACCGACATGTTTGCTTTCTTCCCTGTCCTTTCTCAATTATATTAATATGCTGGCCTTTCACTTTTTCATTTTGAAGACGGGTACGCGTTATCATCTGCCTGTGCTCTCCACAGATACTGACTGACCTGCTTTGTTTCCTACTAATGTGTGTCACTTTCCAATTATTTGGCAGAAACCATCCATTTCTACATTTGCTAGTCAGAGTAGAAATAGCAGGATATGTTGGATGAATACGTGGCTGAAGAGATGGTGTGAGGGGGAGGGTTTTAGATTATTGGGACATTGGGACAAGTTCTGGGGGAGGTGGGACCAGTACAAACTGGATGGGTTACACCTGGGCAGGACTGGGACTGATGTCCTAGGGGTAGTATTTGCTTGAGTGGTTGGGGAGGATTTAAACTAAAATGGCAGGGGGATGGGAACCTTTGCAAGGAGTCAGAGGAGGGGGGATCAAAGACCAGAACAAAAGACAGTAAGGGGAATAAGAAAAGTGATAGGCAGAGAAATTGAGGGCCAGAATCAAACGGGACCACAATGAAAAATAGTGGGAAGGGGACAAGTAATGCTAACAAGACAAGCCTTAAGGCTTTGTGCCTTAACGTGTGGAGCATTCACGATAAAGTGGATGAATTAATTGCGCAAATAGATGTAAATGGGTATGATACAGTCGGGATTACAGAGACATGGCTGCAAGGTGACCAGAGATGGGAAATGAACATCCAGGGGTAGTCAGTATTTAGGAAGGACAGACAAAAAGCAAAAGGCGGTAAAGTTGCATTGCGGGTTAAAGAGGAAATTAATGCAATAGTGAGGAAAGATATTAGCTCTGATGTGGAATCTGTGTGGGTAGAGCTGAGGAACACTAAGGGGCAAAAAATGTTATTGGGGGTTGTATATAGACCCCCAAACTATAGTGGTGATGTTGCGAATGGCATTAAACAGGAAATTAGAGACGCATGCAATGAAGAAACATCTGTAATTATGGGTGACTTTAATCTGCATATAGATTGGGCAAATCAAATCAATCACAATACTGTAGAGGAGGAATTCTTGGAGTGTATAACGGGATGGTTTTCTGGACCAATACATTGAGGAGCTAACTAGCGAACAGGCCATCCTAGATTGGGTATTATGTAATGAGAGAGGAATAATTGACAATCTAGTGGTGCAAGACCCCTTGGGGATGAGCGACCATGATATGATAGAATTTTTCATCAAGATGGAGAGTGATATAGTTGATTCTGAGACAAGGGTCCTGAATCTTCGTAAAGGAAACAACGAAGGTATGAGGCGTGAGTTGGCCATGACTGATTGGGAAACGTTACTTAAAGGGAGGACGGTGGATAGGCAATGGCAAAGCTTTAAAAAGTGCATGGATGAACTGCAACAATTGTTTATCCCTGTCTGGCACAAAAGTAAAACTGGACAGATAGCCAAACCATGGCTTACAAGGGAAATTAGAGATAGCATTAGATCCAAGGAAGAGGCATATAAATTTGCCAGAAATAAACAACAGACCTGAGGATTGGGAGCAGTTTAGAATTCAGCAAAGGAGGACCAAGGGATTGATTAAGAAGGGGAAAATAGAGTACGAGAGCAAACTTGCGGGGAACTGACTGCAAATGTTTTTATAGGTATGTGAAGAGAAAAAGATTGAAGACAAATGTAGGTCCCTTACAGTCAGAAACAGGGGAATTTATTATGGGGAACAAAGAAATGGCTGACCAACTAAATGCATACTTTGATTCTGTCTTCACAAAGGAGGACACAAATATCATACCAGAAATGTTGGGGAACACAGGGCTTAGTGAGAGAGAGGAACTGAAGGAAATCAGTATTAGTAGAGAACTAGTGTTGGGGAAATTGATGAGATTGAAGGCCAGTAAATGCCCAGGGCCTGATGGTATGCATCCCAGAGTACTTAAGGATGTGGCCCTGGAAATAGTGGATGCATTGGTAGTCATCTTCCAAGATTCTATAGACTGTGGAACATTCCTACAGATTGGAGGGGAGCTAATGTAACCCCACTATTTAAAAAGGGAGGTAGAGAGAAAGTAGGGAATTATAGACCAGTCAGCCTGACGTCGGTAGTGGGGGAAATTCTAGAGTCCATTATCAAAGATTTTATAGCAGAGCACTTGGAAAACAGTGGTAGAGTCGGCATGGATTTACGAAAGGGAAATCGTGCTTAACAAATCTACTAGAATTCTTCAAGGGTGTAACTAGTAGAGTTGATGAGGGGAAGTCAGTGGGTGTGGTTTATTTGGACTTTCAGAAGGCTTTCGACAAAGTCCCATGTAAGAGATTAGCGTGTAAAATTAAAGTGCATGGGATTGGGGGTAGTGTATTGCGATGGATAGAAAATTGGTTGGCAGACAGGAAACAAAGAGTAGGGATAAATGGGTCTTTTTCTGAATGGCAGGCAGTGACTAATGGGATACCGCAGGGATCGGTGCTAGGAGCCCAGCTATTTACAATATATATTAATGATTTAGATGAGGGAACTAAATGTAATATCTCCAAATTTGCATATGACATAAAACCGGGCGAGAGGGTGAGTTGTGAGGAGGATGCAGAGCGGCTTCAGGGTGATTTGGACAAGTTGAGTGAGTGGGCTAATGCATGGCAGATGCAGTATAATGTGGATAAATGTGAGTTTATCCACTTTGGTAGCAAAAACAGGAAGGCAGATTATTATCTGAACGGCTATAAACTGAGGGAGGGGAATATGCAGTGAGACCTGAGTGTTGTCGTAAACCAGTCACTGAAGGTAAGCATGCAGATGCAACAGGCGGTAAAAAAAGCAAACGCTATGTTGACCTTCATAGCGAGAGGATTCGAGTACAGGAGCAGGGAAGACTTCCTGCAATTATACAGGGTGAGGCCACACCTGGAAAATTGTGTGCAGTTTTGGTCTCCTTATCTGAGGAAGGTTGTTCTTGCTATATAGGGAGTGCAGCAAAGGTTTACCAGACTGATTCCTGGGATGGCGGGACTGACGTATGAGGAGAGATTGAGTCGGTTAGGATTATATTCGCTGGAGTTCAGAAGAGTGAGGGGGGATGTCATAGAAACCTATAAATTCTAACAGGACTTGTCAAGGTAGATGCAGGAAGAATGTTCCCGATGGTGGGGGAGTCCAGAACCAGGGGTCATAGTCTCAGGATATGGGGTAAACCTTTCAGGACTGAGAGGAGGAGAAATTTCTTCACCCAGAGAGTGGTGAGCCTGTGGAATTCGCTACCACAGAAAGCAGTTGAGGCCAAAACATTGAATGTTTTCAAGAAAGAATTAGATATAGCTCTTGGGTCTAAAGGGATCAAAAGGTATGGGGCGAAAGCGGGAACAGGTTACTGAGTTGGATGATCAGCCATGATCATAATGAATGGTGGAGCAGGCTCGAAGGGCCGAATGGCCGACTCCTGCTCCTATTTTCTATGTTTCTATATTTTCTATGTTTCTAATTTTCCATGTTTCTAATTTTCCATGTTTTATTATTCTTTGGAAGACCTTCTGACCTCATCCAATTTCATATTTGTAGGTTAGCGTTGATGCAGTGAAGCACTTGGATCAGAGGCTTTTTGAAACGTACATTGAACTAAAAGCTGATCCAGTTGTTGGCTCTCTGGAGCCTGGGATATATGCTGGTTATTTTGATTGGAAAGACTGTCTTGCACCAACAGGTATGTTGTATTCTTCCCTCATTCTGCAGCTGTAAAAACTGATATATTTCAAGTCTCAGTAAAATGCCTACCTTTAATTAATTTTTCTTCAGTATATTACAAAGGTAGTGCAGAAAGGATTGCTGCGCAAAAGATTGTTTCTGCATGTTCATGTAAAGTATCTTTTGTGCTTGGTGTAATACCTCTTAAGAAAGCCTGGAAATTACTGCATTGTAGACCATATCACCAAACAAGTGTTTACAATTTGTAAAGTTTCTCTGTTAACTATTGCAAACATTAACCCAGTTTAAAGTAAATTTAAAATGGCGGGCACAGAAGTGTAAGAATGTGTTAAGTATTCATCCATCAATAACATCAGTCGTCTCTAGGCTGTAAGTTTGTTGCACATGTCATAATTACTTTTGTAAAATATAATTTCAAATATGCTAATGTTCTTGTAAATATATAAGATTACAGAGGACAAAACCAACCGTTTGGTTCTTCCAATTGATATGGACCTGCTTTTCCGGATCAGTGTTTCATCTTGCTCTAAGATTGTGTGTGTTTTCTTTTCCCCTTACCCTTTCTCCTGAATTTATAATTTATCCATTCCACAGACTAATTCTGTACTCTTGTTTGGCAGATTGGTCTTTAGTCTTAAAACACTTGGAGAAGTTGAACCTTTTGTATCATTCAGCTTGTGACTACTTCTGTTTATATTTCCAGTAAATGTTTGAGTGATCTTTAAAGAAAGGATGACATTCAGTTTTCAGCAAAGTAATAATTTAATTTCATAGACTAGCTTGCAGATTTATAAAAGCAACAGATGCTGAAGGTCAAATAATTGATTGTGGACCATCAAGTAACCTTCTATATTCATAAGATTGAAGAGAAGAATAATTCCTAAACTCTTAAAACTTTTCCAATGTTTCTACCACATTTTGCTCCCAGCTGTCATGTGTGTGGTGTCATTCAGAGGCTGAACATAAACTGCTTCTTTGCCAGCAGGCAAACTGTCAGCACTTCTCCAGGAAGCTTCAATGCAGTTTGACTCATGTCAATTTTGAACTTGCTGAATACCTCAACAGTACAGCAATTATTGAAATTTTGGTTCTGGTTGTTATGGAATACTTCTTGATTGGTTCTCCTTTTCCTCTTAATCGCTCAGGGGTTCATCAGTTTCTAATTTCAGTAAGTTTAAAAGGGATCTGGCCCATGTGGATTGGAATCAAAAATTGATAGATAAAACTGTAATTGAACAGTGGGAGTTTTTCAAAGAGGAGGTGGTTTGGTTTCGCAGTAGATACATTCTCACAAGGCGGGGAAAGATGGGAATCCAGAGCTAGAGACCCCATGGATGACTAAAGATTTATGTATGGGTTAGAGTTTCCATGTCAAGCATAATTGGTGATCCGGGCACAAATTACACCCAAAGTATCAGCAGTTTTTAGTTTTTTCCCTTCAAAATTCCACTCAAACTCATTTCCAAATTGCTGATTGCAAAATCTGCCAAACCCAGCACAAGCAGTGTTTTAAAATGTAATTTAAAAAAAAGTTTTTGCTTTAAAAATGTTCCTTGATATATTTAATAGTGATGACTTAGTGCAGTTTGGTTCAGACAGCTGAAAATGGGTTTATCACAAAAAAACGCATCATTAATCAGAGTCTCAATCCACCACCTGTGAGTAACCGATTTAAAAATACTGAAAATACATTTTTAAATATATGCAGAACCATTTGCTAGTTATATTGGGGTACAGCGATCAATTTCTTAGTAATTTAAAAAAATACATTCAGAAACTTTTAAAAAGTGCCCTTTAGTATCATTGCACACGAAAGAACCAGTTCAATTTTTAGAGCCAACGAGCGCTATGAGTGGAAACCCCCAATGGTGTTTAATTCATTGGCAGGGGGGTGGCGGTGGTGGGTGTTTATGGGGCTGGCTTCTAACGCAATGCTTTTTAAACTAGCACAAGAGATCACAAAACTCAATTTAGCTGAACATAATTTGCGCTTGAAATTCCCCAGTGTTTTACAGATTACACCGATTTGGGGCAAATTGGACCAAAAAATACAGTGCAGCCGAGGGGTAACTGTATCCCATATAAATTAAAATGAAATAGCAAAAGGAGGCTTATGACAAACGTAAAGTTCCTAATGCAGTAGAAAACGAAGCTGAATGCAGAAAGCTCCCAGAAGATTTAAAAAAAAAATAAAAGTGGCAAAGGAGAAGTATGAGAATAGATTAGCGGCTGATTTAAAGGGAATTCAAAAGTTTTTTTTAAACATACTAATATGTTTATATTATGCGAGGGTAGTCAAAGGAAAGTTGGAGCCGATTAGGGACCAAAAGGGAAATCGTCTTGTGGAGGCAGAGGGGTTGACTGAGGTGTTAAATGAGTACTTTGCATCTGTCTTCACTAGCAATAAGGATGCTGCCAGTGCCGCAGTACAGGCAGTGGTAGGAGCTGGCCCTCTGTTGGGCACAACATTTCTGCAGTTACTGATTTGCTCAACCGCATCCTCACATCTGCATTTGTCCTAGTACCCAGCAAAACCATTACTCTGTCTTACCCTGGCCGTTCCCCGGTACGGCCCTCATCTCTGCTCCCTTAAGTCCATGGAATGTAGACTTGAAAGGATATGGCAGACAACTGGTTGAGCCATTCACTGCCAGATCTGACTGGACCACGTAAAACACTATCGGGTCCTGCTTTTGTCTGCTGACATTGCTCACTTCCAGAATCATCCTGGAATGCAAAGGTAACCTCTGACTACTTTTCTGTACTACAAACAATCTTCTTAAACCCCTCTCCCCTGTCCTGTACACCTTCACTTCCAAATATAAGTGCGAGGTGCTCATGTACTTTGTCACTAAGATCGAGACCATCTGATCAGCTGCCTCTGCAGCATCCCTCCCTTCCACCAGCCCACCAGGCCAAATTTCCACTCATGTTGCACCCTGCCCTAGCCATGAACTCGCATCTTTCTCTAGTTTCCTATCCTCATCCCCTCTCTGAGCTCATCTTGTCCATGAGACCCCACCTCCTGCTCCATCAATTCTATTCCCATTGAACTGCTGACCACCCAACGTCTGCTCCTGGTCCCCATGTTAGCTGATATTGTTAATGATTTTCTCTCTTCAAAAAACCAACCCTTTACCGCACCATCCTTGCAAACTACCATCCCATCTCCAATCTCCCTTTCCTCTTCAAAGTCCTTGAATGTGTTGCCACCTCCAAAATCCATTCCCATCTTTCCCAGAACTCCATGTTTGAATCCCTCCAATCAAGCTTCCACCCCTACCACAGTACCAAGGCAGCTCATATTAAAGTCACACATGACATCCTATGTGACTGACAAAGGTAAACTTTCCCATCTCGTCCTTCTCCAGCTTTTGACACTGTTGACCACACCATCCTCCTCCAATGCCTCTGCATTGTTGTGCAGCTGGGTGGGACTGTTCTCACCTGGTTCTCTTCATATCTATCTAATGATAGCCAGAGAATCACTTGGCATGGCTTCCCTTCCTGTTCCCGCATCGTTACCTCTGGTGTCCCCTGAAGAACTATCCTTGGCCCCTCCTATGTCTCCTCTACATGCTGCCTCTCGGTGACATCATTTGAAAGCATAGTGTTAGTTTTCATTTGTACGCTGACGACACCCAGCTCTACCTCACCACCACTTCTCTTGACTCTTGCGCTGCTGCTAAACTATCAGACTGCTTATCTGACATCCATTATTGGATGAGCAGAAATTTTCACTAGTTAAATGTTGAGAAAACTAAAGCCATCGTTTTCAGTCCCCACTCTAAACTCCGTTCCCTAGCGACTGACTCCATCCCTCTCTCTGGCAACAGTCTGAGATTAGGCCAGTTTGTTCAGAACCTTGGTGTCACATTTAACCCCAAGATGAGCTTCCAACCTCTCATTTGAGCCATCACTAAGACTGCCTAGTTCCATCTCCATAACATCACTGGACTTCGCCCCATCTCAGCTCATCTGCTGCTGAAATCCTCATTCATGCTCTCGTTACCTGTAGACTTGACTATTCCAATGCACTCCTGGCTGTTCTTCCACTTTCTACCCTCCGTAAACTTGAGTTCATCCAAAACTCTGTTGCCCGTGTCTTAATTCGCACCAAGTCCCGTTCACCTATCATCCCTGTGTTTGCTGACCTAAATTGGCTCCCGGTCAAGCAACATCTTGATTTTGAAATTCTCATCCTTGTTTTCATATCCCTCCATGGCCTTGCCCCTCCCTCTCTGTGTAATCACCTCCAGCCCCACAACCCTCCAAGATATCTGCGCTCCTCTAATTCTGGTTTCTTGAGCATCCTTGATTTTAATCGTTCCACCATTGGTGCCTGCGCCATCCGTTGCCTAAGCTCTGGAAAACTCTCCCGACACCTCTCTGTCTCTCCACCTCGCTCTCTTCCTTTAAGACCTCCTTAAAACCTACCTCTGACCAAGCTTTTGGTCATCTGACCTAACATCATCTCCTGTGGCTCGGTGTCATATTTTGTTTTATAATGCTCCTGTGAAGCACTTTGGAACATTTTACTACGTTAAAGGTCCTATATAAATATAAGTTGTTGCTGTTATATAGATATTGGATAGCATAAAAATGTATAAAGAAGAGGTACTTAAAAGATTGACAATACTCGAAAGTACAAAAGTCACCTGGTCCGGATGGGATGCATCCTAGGCTACTGAGGGAGGTAAGGGTGGAAATTGCAGAGGTTATGGCCACAATCTTCTAATCCTCCTCTAATATGGGGAGAAGATCTGCAAGATCGTAAATGTTATACTCTTGTTTTTTGTTTAAATGGGGAGAATGATAAACCTATTACCAGGTCAGTGAGCCTAACATCGATGGTGGGGAATTTTTTACAGACAATAATCGAGCACAAAATTGTCACTTGAAAAGTATGGGCCAATAAAGCAAAATTAAAGACTACAGGATTAAAGGAACAGTGACTGCATGGATATGACATTGGCAAAGGGACAGAAAGCAGAGAGTAGCGGTGAATAGTTTTAGGGAAGTATACAGTGGGGTTCCCGAGGAGTCATTATTAGGATCGTTGCTCTTGGTATATATTAATGATAGGGTCTTGGGTGTACAGGACATAATTTCAAAATTTGCAGATGACCCAAAGCTTGGAAATGCAGTAATTAATGAGGGGAATAGTTACAGACTTTAGGAGGACATAGAATGGTGCAATGGGCAGGTATATGACTGATGACATTTACTGCTGAGAAGTGAAAAGTGATACATTTTGTTAGGAAGAATGAGGAAAGGCAATATAAACTAAATGGTACAATTTTAAACTGGGTGTAGCAACAGAGCGACCTGGGGTGTGTATGTACATACATCTTTGAAGGTGCCAGGGCACTTTGAGAAGGCTGTTTAAAAAACATATGTGATACTGGCTTTATAAATAGAGGCACGGAGTACGGAAGCAAGAAAGTTATGCTAAACTTTTTATTTTTTTTTAGAGATACAGCACTGAAACAGGCCCTTCGGCCCACCGAGTCTGTGCTGACCATCAACCATTTATACTAATCCTACATTAATCCCATATTCCCTACCACATCCCCACCTTCCCTCAATTCCCCTACTACCTACCTAACTGGGGGCAATTTATAATGGCCAATTTACCTATCAACCTGCAAGTCTTTGGCTGTGGGAGGGAAACCGGAGCGCCCGGCGAAAACCCACGCGGTAACGGAGAACTTGCAAAATCCACACAGGCAGTACCCAGAATCGAACCCGGGTCATTGGAGCTGGAGCTGCGGTGCTAACCACTGCGCCACTGTGCCGTGTTTATATAACACTAGTTAGGCCTCAGCTAGAGTAATTGTGGTCAGTTCTGGGCACCACACTTCAGGAAGGAGGTCACTGCCTTGGAGAGAGTGCAGATGAGATTTACTAGAATGGTACTGGGATTGAGGGACTTCACTTATGTGATGGGACTGGAGTAGCTGGGATTGTTCCCCTTTGAGCATAGACAATTAAGCGATTTGATAGAGATGTTCAAAATCTTGAATGGTTTTGACAGAGTAAATAAGGAGAAGCTATTTCTAGTGGTAGAAGAGTAGATAATCTGAAGACACAGATTTAAAGTAGAAGATCAGCCGTGATCTAGTTGAATAGCGGAGCAGGCTCAAGGGGCTGAAAGGCTCACTCCTGCTCCTATTTTTTATGTTCCTATGAATGGCAAAAGAACCAGAAGTGACATAAGGAAAAAAAAATTATGCAGCGAGTTGTGATCCGAATGCACTGCCTGAAAGGGTGGTGGAAGGTGATTCAATAGTAATATTTGATTTTTTTTTTAAACAGTGCTATGGGGAAACAGCATTGGATTGGGACTAATTGGATAGCTCTACCAAAGAGCTGGTACAGATACAATAGACCGAATAGTCTTTTTTTCAAAATTTCTTTAATGGGATGTGGGTGTCGCGGGCAAGGCTGTTGCCCAACCCTGTTTGCCCTTGACAACTGAGTGGCTTGCTATGCCATTTCCGAGGGCAGTTAAGAGTTAACCACATTGGTGTGAGTCTGGAGTCACATGTAGGCCAGACCAGGCAAGGACAGCAGATTTCTTTCCCTATTGGACATTAGTGAACCAGATGGGTTTTTGCAACAATCGATAGTTTCATGGCAACATTACTGAGACTAGCTTTCAATTCCAGATTTTTATTAATTGATTGAATTTATTAATTGATTGAATTTATTAATTAAGTGAATTTAAATTCCACCAGCTGCTGGGATTTGAACCTGTGTCCCCAGAGCATTAGTCTGGGCCTCTGGATTACTAGTTCAGTGACATTACCACTATGCCACTGTCTCCTGTGCTGTATCATTCTATGATCACCAGAGGCATGACCATGCAAGCAATTCCTGTCTACCCCCTCCCTGTTTGGGGCACTGTACTGCTGCCCTTTGATGAGGTTGTCTAGGATTGCCACATAGGGCAAACCTCGCACCACCACATGCATCAGTATCTCTACTTCACGAACCATGAAACAGAGCATTTGGATGCTACCCCACTCTATTTCTTGCCCATACATTCCATTTTCTGCCTCTTCATTTACTCTTCCCAGCCTCTCTCTTTTCAGCAGCCTTTGAACAGACAACCTAAAGTTGCTGACCCCACAGTTTCCTTTTCAGATCTACAACTCTGCGAGATATTCACTTCTCCTCCTTGGCAAGCTGTTGGCAGAAAGACCAATTCAAGATTGGAGCTCTCGTATCCAATTAGAAAATGACCCTGAGAAGATTTTGAGCAAACACAAAGCTTACAGTGGAGCAGTACTGTAGTCCAAACACCAGGCCCAGAAAATATAGCCCCTTAAACTCAAAGCATTAGACAATAAAGTTAATATAAATTCTATCTTACCAAGCTGTGGAAATAAACTCCATTTTGGCTTGATTCTGATTAATGTGGGTAGAAAATAAAAATTTTTACTAAATCTCAGTTCAGATAGCCTGACTCTTGAACAGTGTCTCACTGCAAGGTTAGCAGCATTTTTCCACAGGACTTGTTGGGCCTATTGCTATTCTTATTTGCTGTCTAATGACCGCTGTGGCTCAGTTGGTAGCACTCTTGCCTCTAAGGTTCTCAGTTTAAGTCCCACTCCAGGACTTAAGGACAAAAATCAAGGCTGGTACACCAGTGCAGTCCAGAAGGAGTGCTGTACTGCCAGAGGTGCTGTCTTTTGAATGAGGCATTAAACCGAGGCCCCATCTGCCCCCTAAAGTGGACATTAAAAAATCCCAAGACACTATTTTGAACAACAGGTCCCCAGTGTCCTGACCAATATTTATCATTCAGACAACATCACAGAAGATCATTATCACAATGCTGTTGGTGAGAGCCTACTGCACACAAATTGGCTGCTATGTTTCTGACATTACAACAGTGACTACACTTCAAAAGTACTTAATTGACTGTAAAGTGCTTTGAGGCGCTGGTCGTGAAAGATACTAAATAAATTACATTTTATTGTATGGAACAAACACATTTTATTAAGCAGAATATTGTGTGTCCGATATCCATTCTCCTGGTACACTAAAGGATCTTTTATGAATTTGATGAATCTGCTTCTGTTGCTGGCTTTGTACACCAAAAACATATTGAGAATTTGAGTATGTGCTCCATAATTTTCCAACCATTAATTTCAATGGACAGAAAGCTGTGAGCTAGGATGCACCCAAATTTCTGGTATGTGTTTCATGCCCAGATTGTGAATTTGTAAAAGTACCTTTTTATCTGTGATTTCCCCCAGGAAATCTATAGGGACTTCAGTAAGATTTGTTCAGTTGATAATGTTGTTAACTGATTGTGGATTCAGTATGGAGGTTTTCTTTTGAGGCATGTCTTGTTGCAGTTTAGAAAGGCCTCTGTCCAACTTTCTTGCATTTTAATTTTTTAATACAAAAAAAAATCTCATTTGGGTATGGATATAACTAATGAAAATTGTGTTGGAGGAAAAACAAATGCCCAACATTTATTTTTTTTTATTCATAAATAAGCTGAAAATTTATCCCTTCTGAGTTGAGGATATTTATGCATAAGATATCTACAGTACAATATATGTTAAATAATAGCTATCAATTTTGATTGTTTTGCTGGCAAATAACATGAATGTCACATTTTGCATTTTTTCCATACATTAAACGATTCTCTGCTTCCTAGAACTTGTGCATTTCATGTTCATATGCTACAATGGTTTTTTCACTGCTCTCTGTATGAAATGTTACTGTGAATATGATTCTGCATAACTTTGGTACATCCATTCTGAAAGAGGAAATTACTGGAAACATGAACCAATTAGCAATGTGTGGGAGTCTATTTACAGTAATCTGGTGACCATAACTCGTTACAAATGGACACTTCACACGTATTGGACTCGTAAGTGTCCTCTAGTGGTAATAAATGAAAATGCATTTTCAGAAAACAAAGCAGTATGACAATTATGCTTGTGCAAGATTGTAGTGGAATAATAACTTTGAGGGATTTTAAAAGCTTTTGCTGCATACATCGGTTATCAATTTATGATTATTTTGCTATCACTTTCACTATTTTCTACATTTGGTTATTGAGATGTGTAGAGGGGAAAAAAAGCATGTATTTAGTATGTCACTCAGTCTCAAAGGACTTCATACAATGAATAGCTTTGAAGGGGAGTGATTCTTATGTAAGGAAACACACCAGCTATCTTACATACAGCACAAACTGTCAAGTATCATTACGTTGAAGAACCAGATATATTTATTGTGGCATTAATTGAGGAAGACATTTTGGTTAGGACACTGGGAAAGTAGTGCCATGGGGTCTTTAACGTTCTCTTGAGCCACTGCAACAGGCAGATCCTGGATAACTGTCTCCAAAAGATGCAATTTCCGACAATGCAGCAGTGTTTCAAGACTGGTTTGAAGTAGAGCTGTAACCCACACCTTTCTAATTCCAAGGCTATAAAGTGCTACTAACTGAGCCAAGCTGGCACAATTAGTATTCTTTCAATTTTAGCCAGAATATTCTACACAATTTAAATGTTGTTTAAACTTTAATTGAGGCTCACGGAATATGAGGGTCATTGACAGCTTGGATAAAAAATTGGCTTAAGAACAGAAAACAGCAAGTCATGGTAAATGGTTGTTTTTCAGACTGAAGGGTGGTAGACAGTGGTGTTCCCCAAGGATCAGTGCTAGGACTTTTTTGATATATATAAATGACTTAGATATTGGAATGCAGAGTATAATTTCAAAATTTGCCAACAATACCAAACCTGGAGGACTGACAAACAGTGAGGGTGATACCAATTGATTGCAACAGGACATAGGCTAGCCGAATAGGCAGACAAGTGGCAGATGGAATTTAATAGAGAAGTGTGGGGTGATGCATTTTGGCAGAAGGGGTACTATGCACAGTTCTAAAGAGTGTGCATACACAGGGACTTGGGGGTTCATGTGCAGAGCTCTTTGAAAGTGGCAGGACATATTGAGAGCTGTGTGGGCATGGACTCAATGGGCCAGATGGCCTCCTTCTGTGCTGTAATGACACTACAACTCTCTTTACAGATCCCCCAATTAAGATATAGCTACCTGAAATAAGTATGTAATTACAACTTTGCAGTCTCATTTTCATTGTCTAATTTATGTATGTCAGATATCACCCTTGTGTAACACTCTGCCCTTTCAATAGAAACATAGAAAATTTGTGGCACAGAGGGCCATTTGGTCAATCATGTCAGTGCCAGCTGAAAAAGAGCTATTCAGGCTAATCCCACTTTCCAGTTCTTGTCCGTAGCCCTGTAATTTATGGACTTTAACTGCGTATCCAAGTAATTTTTTAAATGCAATGAGGATTTGTGCCTCTACCACCTTTTCAGGCATAGAGTTCCAGAATCCCACCACTCTGGATGAAAAAAAGTCTCTTAACTCCCCTCTAAACATTCTTGCAATTACTTTAAATTTATGACCCTTGGTTAATGACCTCTCTGTTAAGAGAAATAGGTCCTTCCTAGTCACTCTATCTTGGCCCTTCATAATTTTATACTCAATTAAATCTTCCCTCAATTTCCTCTGTTCCAAAGAAAGCAATTTTAGCCTATCCAATCTTTCCTCATAGCTGAAATTCTCTGGGCCTGGCAGCATCTTCCTAAAGCTCCTCTGAACCCCCTCTAATGCAATCACATCCTTCCCATAATGAAGTGACCAGAACAGTACTCCAGCTGTGGCCTAACTAGTGTTTTATATAGTCCTAGCATAACCTGCCTTCTCTTATATTCTGTGCCTCGGCTGATAAAGTATCCCATATGCCTTCTTAACCACCTTATCTACCTGTCCTGCTATCTTCAGGGATCTGTGGATATGCACTCCAGGGTCCCTCTTCCTCTATATTTCTCAGTATCCTACCATTTCTTGTGCATTCCCTTGCCTTGTTTGCTCTCCCCAAATGCATTACTTCACATTTCTCCAGATTGAATTCCATTCGCCACTTTTCTGCCCATCTGACCAGTCCATTTATATTTTCCTGCAGTCTACAGCTTTCTTCTGCACTATTAATCACACAGTCAATTTTTGAATCATCTTCAAACTTCTTAATCATGTCCCTGGCGTTTAATTCTAAATCATTGATATATAGCATGTAAAGCAAGGGGCCTAGGATTGTGGAGCCTCACTGGAAATAGCCCTCCAGTCATAAAAATACTCCTTGACCATTACCCTTTACTTCCTGCCGTTCAGCCAATTTTGGATTCAACTTGCCTCTTTTCCCTTGGATCCCATGGACTGCTACTTTTATAACCAGTCTGCCATGGGGGACCTTGTCAAAAGCCTTGCTAAAATCCATGTAGACTGCATGAAATGTGCTACCCTCATTGACCCTCCTTGGTACCTCCTCAAAAAGTTCAATCAAGTTATTCAGACACAACCTTCCCTTAAATCCATGCTGACTGCCCTTGATTAATCTGTGCATTTCCAAATAACAATTTATACAGTCCCCTCAGAATTTTTTCCAATATTTTCTGACCACTAAGGTTAGGCTGACTGGCCTGTGATTACTCAGTCTATCCCTTCCTCTTTTTTTTTCATATTAATTGTAATACACTTATTTTAGCAAGTACTTAAAGAAATTAAACATTTTTAATGGTGCTGTTTTATTTTTGCAAAGTATCTCTTGCAATTTTATTATTTATGGCAACATCATTTTGATTTCACCAATGCAAATGCAAAAATATAAAGCCCAGAACCATACAATATTAAAAAATAGTGCTGGTGAAATGTTGTTAGCACACGTAATTATGAAAGCTTTTTTTCATGAAGTACCATTAATGCTTTCTTCATAATCTGATTTATTTCCCAGGGCTGAGAGGTTAGATGGGCAAACTGCTGTCAAACCTCTTCCATGGGGGCAGTTGCCTGCTTGGAGGTTTGAGATGTTGTTTGGGATGTCTTATGCACTGAAATTTATTTAATTTTCTTCCAGTTTAGCCTGTGCTTCATGCTCTGCCTGACACAGCTGTGATTAAGGAATTACTGCCCAAAATGTACTGCCCTGTGCTATAGTATTTCTTGCTGCATTTAATGTTTGGTATTACTTAATTCTAGGTGCCAGCAGTGTCCAAATTCTAGAATCAGAATCTTACAGCATAAGAGAAGGCCGTTCAGCTCATCATGCCTGTGTTAGCTCTTTGAAAGAGCTATCCAATTTAGTTCCATGCTCCAGTTTTTACCCCATAACTCTGAAATTTGGAACCAAAATACTGCAGATGCTGGAAATCTGAAATAAAAACAAGAAATGCTGGAAATACTCAGCAGGTTTGGCAGCATCTGTAGAGAGAGAAGCAGAGTTAATGTTTCAGGTCAGTGAAGGGTCCAGCATTTCTTGTTTTTATTACCCTGAACATTAGTCCTCTTCAGGTACATGTTCAATTGCCTTTTAGAAGTTCCTAAAGAATCTGAGTCCACCGCCAGGTAGTTCATTCCAGGTCTTAACAACCATCAGTGTGAAGAACTTTATCCACCTTTTCCCCTGTAGTGCTTTTGCCAATTATTTTAAATTTATGAGTTACTGATGCACTTGCCAGAGGAAATAGTTTCTTCCTAATTGATCTTTCAAAACCCCTCATAATTTTGAATACCTCTATCAGGTCTCCTCTTAACCTCTGCTCTAAGGAGAGGATTTCCAGCTTCTTCACTCCCTCCACATAACTGAACTCCCTCATTCCTGGTATCATCCTACTAAGTGCCCTCTGTACCCTCTCCAGGTCCCAAGAAAATTTTTTTTAAATGTCTCACTCCTTGACAGTTGCTGAATCTGTTTTGCAGGCTCTTTTTTTTGTTTGCGCAATTACAAAAGTACAAAGCAGATGTTCATCCTTCACAACTGGTTGTGAAGATGTATCTGACTCACTGACTAATTATATGGTCCTGCCACACTGAACAGTTGCACGTTTCAGATTTGGATTTCAGATGATACCCAAAGTGTTGACACCCTCAACGCCCTCTTCCCCCAATTTTCTCCCTTGATCCAGCACTGTAGTCTCCAAGGACATTTGATTTTTTTTTTGCCATTTTAAGCAAACATATGCAAAATAAGGGGGCAGAAATTGCTGGGAGGCTGTGCCATTGTAATGATGCATTAACAGTGCTCGCCATTAATATTTGTAAAACAGTTCAGTGACTTTCACATGAAAAAAGAAAGGTTGCGAGTTCCAATTCGTTGCAAATTCCTGGGCAATTTGGCAGCAATGCATTTAACATCGCCAAACCCAATAAAGATCCTTTTTTGCTGTGAGGCTTCCTATTTTACTTAATGGCAACTGTGAATTTGCCAGATATATAACGTTATTTCAAATTATTCCTGCCACAGCTATTTAGGGCCAATTAAGCCACAGTAATCTAAGTAATTTATGGCCTCGATATGACACTCCATCCATGAAGCTGTGCAGTATCACTCCAGCAGGTAGCTAATCATTGCTTGAGGTTTTATCTGTCTTGGCAATATTTTTCTGCCAGCCTTGCTTTTGACACTCCTGTTAGTGTTGGAAGACAATAATTTTCGGGGCGCAATGCTGTAAATTGTCAAAAATGCATCCAGTTCCAAATAATTTGTTTTCTGTGGATGTAGTATAAATTTACAAAAAGAGAATCAGGAATTAAGACCCTGAGGAGCATCAAATTTCTATAGGCATCAGAGATGAGATTCTTAAAAAAAAAAATTCTCTAAGTGCTTAGTAAAAGTTATTATTTCAAAGATGTGAACGTCTTTCAGGTTTATATATTAAATGGATTACAATCATTTTGTTCTAATTAGGTTTGTTAAATTTTAGCTTTGCCCTGCTTAAAATCTAAAGACTTGTTTTGGAATATGACTGCAGACCACATGAATGTTTTAAAAAAAAAAAATTACAAAATAAAACTGTATGTACACTTCAGATCCTAGCTCCTAAACTTCCCATTTCTATTTATAGGACTAGAGTTCAGTATTTACATTTTTAAGAAACGCATCAGATTTAGGCAAAATTGAATATTCCCATAGCCAGTATTGAAACTTTGGGGAGTTACAGGGAGAGAAAGAAGAAAAAGCTCATCCTGACAGCCACTAAACTGAAATCAACAAAAGTAGTCTAAATTGTACATTCTGTAGCATTGGTGCATGTCATGCTCCAGTGTTATACTAAGTCAGAGAGGTAGCTTTAGGTCTCTTTGCTTTCGATCTTTTTTCCTTGTGAATCTACTAGCAACAAAACAGAACAAATCATTAAAACCCACTGATTGTATGTTTCTTTTATTTTCATTTATCAGTAAGTATAATTACATTACTATTGAGTCTCAAAGTTAATTTGTCACAATAATATTAACTAAAGCTCTCCAATGCAAGCAGTAAATTAGCTCCAAAATTCCCTAATGATTCTCCTTAAGGTGCCAATTGGGAAGTTGCTGTACTATTACTTTATTGACGATGAATGTGTTATTTAAATTATAGTGCTGCCTCTTTTTTTTACAATAGGCTACTTGCTTTCCTTAAACTCCTGGATTGCCATATTCAGAAAGGAAAATTGCACATATTGATTTGTATATGCAACTTATGTTACACTGGATGTTGAAACTAATCTAATATTTAGGGAAAAAAATATGCATCTAAAATGATTTGGAATTTTGCTTGACAAATTCAGCACTATTTTGAGCTGAAAGTTGGCATCATCTAACCATCTTCACAACTGTGGAGATACTTTATCAAAATAATACATTTTAAACCCATACAGTTTCTAAATTTACAGCATTAGACAATCTTAAAATAAATAGATTTTACTAAGACATTGATGTCAGGTCAGTAAAAAGACAGCAAAAATAAAAGCAAAATACTGCGGATGCTGGAATTCTGAAATAAAAACAAAAATTGCTGGAAATACTGAGCATGTCTGGCAGCATCTGTGGGAGAAGCAAAGTTAACATTTCAGGCCACAGACCTGAAACGTTAACTTTGCTTCTCTCTCCACAGATGCTGTCAGACATGCTGAATATTTCAAGCACTTTTTGTTTTATTTCAGTAAAAAGACAGAGTAGGATCATTAGAATTCCTATATTTTAATGCTTACCATCTAGATGAGCGTGAATTTGAAATCCTTTTTTTCTCTACAATTCAGTTCACCAGCAAAATAGGGGAATGCAGAGGTTTAAAACATTCAAGCATTCTCACAATTTCCATGAACAGGAATTTCACCACTTGCATGAGCAACAATTTATACCTGGGGTGAAGGGACCCATTAATTGAGTGCAGGAGGCCAAAGAAAGAAGAAGTACAATACAGGAAAACAGCCCTGATTGAATCAGTCTTACGAAGGGATTATATTAGTTTTAAAGGATTAAACTATGACAAATGGAATAAGTTGCATCCACCTAGCAGATTCATGTTACCAAATTGATCTCCAGGTGATCAGTTTTATTTTAGTTGTGTTTTTCTTCTATCATTGTCGCACAAAATCAGCACCATAATAAAGGAAACAATAGCAAGATTACATTTGAAGAATAGTTTCACAAAAACATTTTTCACATTTGAAGTCAGATGTAAACTGCATAGGCAAATAGGAAAAATACAGGATTGAAAAATGCTGAGCAAGTCCACAAACCTTCCAAACAGCCCTTAAATATCCCACCAATTCTCTTTGAAATATTTCCATATTGTCTGCCTCCTTGGACAGCCATTCCACATTTTAAAAAAATAATCTATTTTCTCTCCTAAATTTTGACCCAGAGTCTGATTCTGGGACACTTTGAACCCATGGCCTCCTTCTTACAAGGCAAGTGTTTTAGTCCACGCTGGCCCTCACCAAGCCTGTAAAATGTAAATATCTGTGTATTTTAAAAGCAATATACAGCATGCTTGTAAAGAAAGAAACAGACCAATTTTTTTAAGGAGCAGTCTTTCATAAAAGGCAATATTTAAACCATCTAAGTCTTCCACAATGGGTCTGAATAGCTACTCTTCCCACATTGTCATGGTAGCATCACATGAGGTTTACTGCTCGTGACTTTCTCGTGTCACAATTCTGTACATAACCTTAGTGGTTGTCCTCAGTGAATGGCTGCAAAAAAAACAGTTCATTGTGCTACCTTAGCAGATGGTTAAAGCATCAAATGAGGCTGAGTGTTTAAAAATAGAAAATGTCAATCTACTATCTTTCAAACTTACTTTGAAATATGCTTAACGCTTAATAGTGCTTAATATTGACAAAATATATATTTGCTACAATCAGCATTTAACATTCTCCATTCTCCATATAAAATAAAACCAATGCAAATACATAAAACAAAAGCCTCAAACAATAGTTACTTACCATATCTATTTTGCATTGATGATTGTTATGGCCAATCTGCATATTCTTCCACATACTTCATATCTCTAATTCACGTTTTCCACAGAAGAATATTTGCCTAAGAGGAAGTGTGTTGATTTCAATATGACCTTTAGCAGATAGTTGATTTCCACCAGATACGTGTCAACCTTCATGGACTTACAAGACTTGATGCAGTTATATGGAAAGCCCATGAGGAAGTTCATATACAGTCTGGTTGTGTCTACATGATCTAATGGTAACTTAGTCAGTCATTTTTTATGGAACAAGAGTGGATAATGAGCCTGAAAAGCATCATTATTATATGAATCTTCCCATTAATGAAATGATCAATTTTACCACCACCTTGCAGTTTGATTGCCCTTCTGTGGCTATTAATATTGATACAACATGATGTATTCTCCTGAAAATTCCCTTGCTGCTGGGAAAATTGGGTAGTGGCATATTGTCATTCAAAACTTTCTCTAGTGGGATGACTAATTGTTGATCAAATGGAGATTCCCCATCACAGGTTCTCCAATACTAGGAGGTTTAGTCTTAATTGCTCAAATATGCTGGTTATATAAATGGAAATTCAAAAAAAAAAATGGTAAGGGCTCTGAAATGGCACCATTGGAAACTAACATGAACACAATGCAGTAGAAATTTGCTTTGGCCCGTTTTCAGGCCCAGAAATAGTGCTGCCCAGGCTGAACTGCGAGACCTGATGCCATCCCTGAAATGGGTCTCAGGCCTAATTGAAATAATGTGGGCCAACTACTGGCACCTGTTGCGACTCCACAGGCAGCTCATTCTTTGGCAGGAATTAATTTTAGGCTGCCGGCCTTACTGGCACCATGATCTGATCTTAACTTTTGTTGCAGGTCTGAGAGGGGGGCCACTGATGGTTTCCCCATCAGGCCAAACTTGTCAGCAGACGGAATCATGGGCAAGAAGATGCTAAGCAGGGCAAGTTTTGAAAAGAAATTGTATTTAGGTGTCCTTGTGGGCCAATGGAGCAGCTTGGATTGAAATCGAATGAATTAATTAATCTGTTATTAAAGCAAGTATTAAAACATTTAAACCTAATTCATTGTTTTAAAATTGTTTTTGTATTTTTTCACTAAGAAGGAAATAATATTGCAAAAAGTTTTTTTTTAACCAGTTTCTTTCCCAACCTTTCAGCACATCATTGTGAAACTAGCTGCAAAAATTGTGTTATAGAAGGTTTTCTAGTAGTTCCACTCGTAATTAGAATATTTTAAATGTTTTTGGTTTAAGGGTAATGATTTATTTGTATTGCATATTGTACTGCATTCTTCTGGTTTCACAACTATTTAATTTTTTTCCTGTATGCTGCAGTTCTTCAGTTACTATCATTTCTATATCACTGCTAAATTAAGCAATCGAACCAGGATTTTGGGGAAGGGAAGTACTTCTGGCCTGTAAGAGATTTTAATTTTGCTCTACGTCCTGTGTGCTTTAGATGGCCCTCTTCCCAAACTCCTCTGTCAGCAATGCTTTGTCCAATAATATGATGCTTTTATGTTGCTTCTATTGGTGAAAGAGATCATTTATTCTAAATCGTATTTTATTTGTGACCACAATGGTTACTGAAATGGAAGCTTTTGCACCATCCCAGTTGCTATGAACTGCTGTTCAATTGTCAGTTGGCTTAAATGTGGGGCTGTCCATTGTGATACACTCAATGTGGTATTCCAGAACACTCTCCACATTTAGCCTAAATCCTGAATACGCATGTGCCAGGCAATGACCATCTCAAACAAGAGAGAATCTAACCATCTCCCCTCGATGTTCAATGGCATTGCCATCGCTGAATCCCCCACTATCAACATCCTGGGGGTTACCATTGACCAGAAACTGAATTGGACCAACCACATAAATACTGTGGCTACAAGAGCAAGTCAGAGGCTTGGTATTCTTGGGTGAATAACTCTCCCCAGTGCCTGTTCACGATCTATAAGGCACAAGTCAGGAGTGTGACGGAATACTCACCACTTGCCTAGATGGGTGCAGCTCCAACAACACTCAAGAAGCTCGACACCATCCAGGAAAAAGCAGCCCACTTGATTGGCACCCCATCTACGACCTTAAACATTCACTTCCTTCACCACCAATGCACAGTGGCAGCAGTGTGTATCATCTACAAGATGCACTGCAGCAACTCACCAAGGCTCCTTCGACAGCACCTTCCAAACCCACGACCTCTACCACCTAGAAGGACAAGGGTAGGAGATACACGGGAACACCACCACCTGCAAGATCCCCTCCAAGCCACACACCATCCTGACTTGGAACTATATCACCGTTCCTTCACTGTCACTGGGTCAAAATCCTAGAAATCCCTTCCTAACAGCACTGTGGTGTACCTACACCCCAGGGTATGCAACGATTCAGGAAGGCAGCTCACCACCACTTTCTCAAGGGCAATTAGGGATGGCCTAACCAGCAACACCTACATCCTATGAATGAATATAAGAAAATTAAATGACATGCCAGATTATATGATCTTTTGTTAGTGGAGGAATATTGGCCAGGATACCTGTTAAATGAGATATGCCAAAAAATGCCAACACTCGAGTGTGTTGAAAGAGAATTTGTCACTGCAACATTTGTACAGGGATTCATCAAAATGATGTATGGCTATGCTCTGTTCCTCGTCCTCATCAATCATCTTATAGTTGTCATGGAAAGTAATTGTTTTCTTCTTTTGTCAGTGCCTTTAGAGAGTGATTAACTCAATTGTGTCAACACTGTCACCTCTGAATAAGATGATTCCCCCTTTCCAGACTTTACATAATCTCGGCTAAAACTTTACTGCAGTAGTGGGAGAGTATTGCATGATTAGAGGTGTCACCTTTTCAGATGAAACATCAAACCGAGGCCCCAGCTGCCTACTCAAGTGGATGTAAAAGATGCTAAGATACGGTTCAATGAAGAGAGGAGAGTTCTGGTATCCTGGCCAATATTCCTCCACTAACAAAAGATCATCTGCTCAATCATCTAATTTAGTGTCTGTGGGACCTTGCTGTGTGCAAATGGCTGCCATGTTTGTATATTACCAATGATTACATTTCAAAAATTGTTCATTGGGACATCTTGAGGGCATGAAGTATGCTATGAAATATGAAATTGCTCTTTCTACTTGAAAAATGATGGGCAAAATCAATGTGCTAACTTCAGAGTTAGGTAGATCTACACAATAACTCTTAGCAAAAAAGTTTGAGCATCATATTGCCACCTGTTCAACTGCAACCACCAGCTCATTATTTGTGCAAATACATGTAAGCAGCACTGCAGCAAATAGTAAGGTGAGTGGAAAAGCTGGTAGTAGAGTGGCAACTCTTGAGATAACTCGGCCTTGCAAATAGTATAATTGTGCCTTAGTTTTGGAATGTAGTGTTTAGTGGCAGTCTACTGAGAAACCATTTGTTCCTGGATTCAGTACAGTACAAAGCCATTAGGACCAGAGGACTGAGATGAGGATTGGCAGCATACTTTGACCAAAATACAGCCTCTACAACATTGCTGCAGCTTGGTTGACAGTCCTCCACCAGAGTAATCAAGGAGCAGAAGCACGATTTATTAGTAGTTATGCCATATTTCCATCTTTGTGCTTAGGGCACAGCTGTTGTACAGTCCCATTCCATGATTTCTTGATCCCAAGGTTTGTCCACAATATCCACAGAAAAACCTTTCATATTATTTCTGCTCTTGAACTTTTTCCTTCGTGTGAAGAAGTTCAACTACAGAGTTGGCCATCAGTTGTTGAACCAAAGTTACAGAATACTGCATGGGACATTCTCGAATTGCACCTTAAGCTCCAACACCTTTGTACCTTTTTTGTTTCTAGCAACAAGTATGTTCGGTTTTGTTGATGCTTTTCATCCCTAATGGTATGCTGATGGAGATATCTCAATACAAAATGGCTTTGCAAGAGAAAACCATATTTATAATTCAGCACCATAGAAAGTTGTGCACTTACCTACTGAACCACTGTGGGGCTTATGTTCTTCAAATTTGCTAACTAGACCAATTTAAATGGTCACTATTATGATTTGACCATGTGCAATTGTAAAGTAATTTGGAACAGAACTCAACATTTTGAATTAAAAACAAGAAATGCTAGAAATACTCAGCAGGTCTGGCAGCATTTGTGGAGAGAGAAGCAGAGTTAACGTTTCAGGTCAGTGACACTTCCTCTGAAGAAACTTCTTCTGACCTGAAATGTTAACTCTGCTTCTCTCTCCACAGATGCTGCCAGACCTGCTGAATATTTCCAGCATTTTTTGTTTTTATTTCAGATTTCCAGCATCTGCAGTATTTTGCTTTTGTCAACATTTTGAATGTCTATTGAGCTTCATTTTTGCATTATCATGAAGTTCAAAAACTCCTCCCAGCATTGTATTAATAGCAGAATGAAAAAGCTGTTTGTTAGTCAGGCGTTTCTGTGGTCCCTGAAATTCTCTTAATTTTTGTTGCTGAAGATGATGGTGCAATTCATTGTAAATCTGTAAAATAGAAGATATCATATGGTTCCTAAGTGGGTGTGACCACGAGGTTGGGTTTAAAAGTGGTATCACACACAAACCTGTGTGGTGTCTATTTACACAAGGAAATTTTGAGAGATTTTTCTTACTTTTATAAGTTGTGATTATGCTTTTTTTGCTCATTTAAGGCATTGCAAATTATGAAGTCTTTGAATACAGCTTCTGAAGTTATATTGTACTTTTTTCTAAGGATAGATCATCTATTTTTGAAAAAGATCATTAATGTATTTTTAAGTTAAATTTTTAAATTCGCCTTTGTCTGAAATATGAATGATGTAGACTCAGAATAAATTCCCTTGCATATAGCAATTGAGGGGTGATCTGATCGAGATGCTTCAAAGGATTTGATAAACCAGATAGAGAGAAACTAGATTAGATTAGAGATACAGCACTGAAACAGGCCCTTCGGCCCACCGAGTCTGTGCCGAACATCAACCACCCATTTCTACTAATCCTACACTAATCCCATATTCCCAACAAACATCCCCACCTGTCCCTATATTTCCCTACCACCTACCTATACTGGTGACAATTTATAATGGCCAATTTACCTATCAACCTGCAAGTCTTTTGGCTTGTGGGAGGAAACCGGAGCACCCGGAGAAAACCCACTTAGACACAGGGAGAACTTGCAAACTCCACACAGGCAGTACCCGGAATCGAACCCGGGTCCCTGGAGCTGTGAGGCTGCGGTGCTAACCACTGCGCCACTGTGGTTCTTCTAATGGGGGAAGCAAGAACGAGGGAGTGTAATCTTATAATTAGAACCAGGCCATTTAAGAGGGAAGTCTGGCAGCACCTATTCTCACAAAGGATAGTAGAAATTGCTGAAAATAGAAACATGTTATCAAAGCTTTCCGTCTTACACTCATCAGGACAATCACAAGAATAACCAATGTAAGGAAAAACAACAACTTATGCTGCATGAGAAGAGAGTGTTGATGGTTGGCAAGTGAACTCTAATATGTAGAGTTGTTGCCATGGCGAATGCCACAGTTTGTGGTGACTGACAGTTAAGTGCCAAGCTTTGTTTAAAATTTCAACCAGGCAGCTTGGTCAAGGCATTGCCCTGAGGAATGAACCAGCAAATGGCTGTCACTTATTTTTTTCAGCTGAAACAGGCGCAATGTTAATACATATTCTTTCTGTCTACAAAGAACAGCCTTGTTTGAAAGGAAGCTTTAAAATAAAAAATGGTTGCTGGACTTCTGTAAGAGCAATGAGCTGTCTGTCGGCTGATGTATATGACCGGGTTCGTCCCCACGGCTCGCTGCGTTCGCATATGCATGGGCTGCCCAAGACACACAAAGGTGATGTCCCTCTTCGCCCTATCTTATCTATGACCGGTTCTGCACAACATGAATTGGCCAAATGGTTGGGCGAATTGTTAGAACCAGTTTTGAGCACATTCTCCACGTACACGGTGAAGGATTCCTTCACATTTGCGAAGACCATATCTTGCATATCGACTTGCTTATCGATAGCAATGCTGTGTCCATGTGCTCATTTGACATTGCTAGCTTATTCATCGATGTACCACTTTTAAGGAAGCCATAGATATTTGCACTGCAGCACTATATCATGCGATCTAGACTCACCACCATTGCGTGAATCAGTATTCATTGAACGTATGAACTCAGAAACTCGCGCAGTTGTGTTCAGTTTTGATGACACCATGTATGCCCAAATAGATGGCGTTGCCATGGGATCCCCTGTAGGCCCAGTTCTCGCAAACGTCTTTGTTGGATTCCATGAGAAATGTGTCTTTGATGGAATGACACCTAACCATCTACCTCTTGCATATTTCCGATACGTAGATGATATGTTTGCTATATTTGAATCCACAGCTACATGCAGTAATTTCCTTACATATCTTAATGGGCTCCATACTGCGCTCAAATTCACCTTTGAAATAGAGCTGGCTCAAAGGACTGAAAGATCAACTCCTGTTCTTACCTAGATTGATAATAGGAGTGTGTCTTAACATCAAGTGATGAAGCTTGTACTGTTGAGAATGGACTGTAAAGAAGTATTGTGATCCCATTCCTGAGGTCATACCAATTATATAAAATATTTTTGGCATATAATTAATGTAAATGGGTACATGATGAACACCAGGAAAGTAACTAGTCATCTTGAATTTCCCAAAGACTAGTTTCTCATTCCCCTCAATTTGCATGTCAAGAGAATGGTTACCCTGTTTTCCTATGGGCTATTGATAAGATCTCAAATCTACTGAATCATTAGAGTTTGGTTTGTTGGATGATTGTAGTACTTAAGGGTCTCCGAACTAAACTTCAAGATTGTACATGATCTAGGTCTTTAAATTGCTCAGAGGCTGTATATAGTGTTGATGCAAGCATGCTTTTTGTTTTAGATCTTGAGTGCAAATCTAGATGACACAAGTGATTAAAAAACTTTCCTGCCGTAGACTGAAACAGACTCGGCATAAATAGTTAATGATGTGTAGGGTAATTCCTTCGAAGAATAATTGGATAAATTTGAAGGTAAAAGAGACAACTCTGCACAGAAGTGTCAAATACTCAGTGCAGTGATTTCTGTGCTGTGCTGCAGACATCAACAAAGAGAAAGCAACTTGCTAAGCTTATGTTAGAGATGGCTAGATTTCAAAATTATGCTTGACTATGTCTGGGGCTTAGTAAAAATGAATGCGGAACTTTTCCACAGGATGTTAACTAAGACGGGGTGGGAGTGGAGGGTGAAAGAGTCCATGATAGTGTAGTTGTAAATGATCTTTCAAAGCAGTGAACATGATGGGTTGAATGGCCAAAGGCTTTTGCTCATTCACACTTTATGCTCCTGACTATTCAATTTAAAT
This sequence comes from Heterodontus francisci, assembly GCF_036365525.1. NCBI lineage: Eukaryota > Metazoa > Chordata > Chondrichthyes > Heterodontiformes > Heterodontidae > Heterodontus > Heterodontus francisci. Next base: position 19,419,948 of record NC_090372.1, read on the forward strand.
CAACAGCACTATTGGTAACATCTTCAGAGTTTGAGCAAAAGATATCACTTGCAAAGAGGGTCTCTGGTACAGCAAGATAGACACCAGTGCATGGTGTTGTAGAACATTGGGTCATACCACAGCCCACCACTCGACTGTGTTTCCAATATTAGGGGAGATTTTTAGAGAGAAACCCAGCAGAGGGCAAATACTGCTCCACCCCCTCCTTTACTGTTGTGTGCCCTTAGCAGCAACTTAAGAACAGCAGCTTAGTAGAAAGTTATTCTCCTCCTCAAATGCATTAGATCCAGGACAACAGAAAGTAAAATTGTTAAATAGAAATCATTGAAATTATTTTCAAAAAACAATGAGAATCCTCCTTTAAACTGTCTTTGCTGTTTCAGGCTGAATAGTTCACTAAGCCAATCTGATGATGTGAAAGTTGAAACTGAATCCTGGAGCACTTGTGCAGTATTAACCATAGGATGAAAAAGAATGATTAAAGTGAGGTTTGTGGTTTATAGAAAGATCTCAGTACTTGTAGGTCCATGTTGACATCCATTTTATTTCATGTACATAAATTGAGTTGCATACTTTTTCAAACACACTCCACAGATTCTCATCAAGGGAAGAGACTTGGAGAGCTTTAACCAAACCATATGTGACCCATGAAGACTTAGCTCCCTTTTAATCAATAATCCTCATTCACTTTAAAAAAACAAGTTTCAGCAAGTGTTTGATAGAGCTTTTAGCAATACCAATTAAATCTATGGGTACTTGAGCTCAAGCAGCACCAAAAACTGTTGATCTTGTATTAATTCTAGGAATTCATTGACTTTGCTCTGAGCAGAGCAACAGGAAAGATATGTTCTGCCCAATTCCCCCCCCTCTCAGTGAAAAAGATATTTTCTCTGGAGCCAACTCTACTTTACCAATTAGATTTTTGATTTTTCACTCCCTTTGAGCTCATGTACCAAAGCACAGCTTCCAGGACCAAATTCTTTCTTGACTTTTGTAAGGGCTGATGCATTCTTGATATTTCTGACCATCATTCAGCATGGGTTTGTCACAATGAAACTTGAAATAAAAGCGTACAGTCAGCACCTTGCAACATGGCTGAACAGATAGAAAATGCAAACTATTTCAAGAGAGTCAAGCTGCTTGCAGTATCTCGAGATAAAGTCATTAAGGCTCTGCTGCACAGTCTATTGTGGCTTTCCTCATAAAGGCACAATGTGGGAGATCAGCCAGAGGAGCTGAAAGGATGGGCAGGGAGGTACATAGTGGAGGGAAATCATTCCACAAAGTATAGCTCAATGGTGGCAAACCTTTAACACATGTATTGAAATCCTTTGGCCCATGGTAGGTCTAGGCTAAGGATAAAAATGTGCAGAATTTTTAAAGCTGTTGAGTGGTGGAGAAGGAGAGAGAGTACCTGGTGAAGATCCTGGAGCAGGGTTATACTGGCAAGTAACTCACCTTCTGAATCCTCAAAGCCTGCCCCCATCTACAGGGCACAAGACAGGAGTGTGATTGAATACTTTCCACTTGCCTGGATGACTGCAACTCCAACAGCACTCAAGAATCTCGACAGGACACTTGATCAGAACCCCATCCAGCACCTTAAACATTCACTCCCTCCATCACTGGTGCACAGTGGCAGCACTGTGTGCCATATACAAGATACACTGCAACAACTTGCCAAGACTCCTTCGACAGCACCTTTCAAACTTACAACCTCTACCACCTAGAATGACAAGGACAGCAGACACATGGGAACACCAACACTAGCAAGCTCCCCCCCCCACCCCCAAGCCACACACCATCCTGACTTGGAACTATACTTCACTGCCACTGGGTCAAAATCCTGGAACTCCCTTTCTAACAGCACTGTAGCTGTATCTACACGAGATGTTCAAGAAGGCAGATCACCACCACCACCTCAAGGACAGTTAGGGATGGGCAACAATGCTGGCCTTGTCAGCGATGTTCACATCCCATGAAGAATAAAAAAAGAATTTGGCAAGTCTATCTTTTGTCACCCATGCTGAAAATGTTCCTCTGTTACTGGTGTACCAGGAATGTGTGGGGATACAGTTGTTGGTGCAGGCTTTGCAGACCAAAGTTTCATCACTTTGCTGGATTTTGCATTTCTGATCACCCCACAGATCTGAAAATGCAATTATAACAGGTTATTCGCTGTGGAATCAGCAGAATAAGATAAATAGGAAGAAATAAATGCATGCAATTATAAGGTGACTTGCCTTGTTGAATAGCTTTAATTACTTCATTTGGAATATGACTTATGTAGGTAAACATGACAGCTGTTAAAGAAGGAATCATAGAACAGTTACAGTACAGAAGGAGGCCGTTCAGCCTGTCATGTCAGTGCTGGCTCTCTGCAAGAGCAACTCACCTGGTCCCACTCCCCTGCCTGTTCCCCATAGTCCTTCAAACTCCTCTTCAGATAATTATCCAGTTCTTTTTTGAAGGCCTTGATTGAATCTACCTCCACCACACACTCATGCAGTGCATTCTGGATCCTAACCACTCGCTACGTAGAAAAGTTTTTTCTCATGTTGCTATTGCTTCTTTTGCCAATCACCTTAAATCGGTCTCCTCTGACTCTGGATCCTTCGGCCAATGGGAACAGTTTCCCGCTATCTGCTCTGTCCAGACCTCTTATGATTTTGAACACCCCTATCAACTCTCCTCTTAATCTTCTCCTCCAAGGAGAATAAACCCAGCTTTTCCAACTCATGCATGTATCTGAAGTTCCTCAGGTTCTGATGCAAGGTCATCAATCTGAAATGTTAACTCTGCTTCTCTCTCCTGCAAGACCTGCTCAGTATTTCCAGCACTTTCTGTTTTTATTTCAGATTTCCAACATCTGCAGTATTTTACTCTTATGTCCTCAGGTTACTAATGTGCCAGGGTCCTCTTCATTCCTCCACACACGCAATGGTGGACCTACACCTGCACCTAGGAAACATCGGGTCTTTGCAACCATGTTGGGGATGACCTGATTGTGGTGATAGTAGTTGAAGGAGGACTGTTGGCCAGGATACTGAAAAGTGCCATGGAATTTTTTTTGACCCATGTCAACAAGTAGACATGGCCTTGGTTTAACATTTCATCTGGAAAAACTAGCTCCAACAATGGAGCATTCTCTTGGTACTGCACTGAAGTGCTAGCCTAGGCTCTGTGCTCAAGTCATAGAGTGTGGGACTTGAGCAAACAACCTTCCGACTCCAATGCTAGAGTGCTACCAACTGATTCAAGCTGACACTTCTAATGCCATTCCATCAAAATCTCCTATTTATTTGCTGGTAAACCAGGAATTTATTTTTATTTAGTTTTTTTCCTTTGTCATTTATTGCTTCATAATCTAATTCCCAGCACCTACCTCAGTGACCTCAAAGATCTTTTACGTTTTCTTTCAGAATGGTATGGTGCCTTTCAAGAGGAATCTTCATTAATCCAATTTACTAATATTTCTACTATACATAGTGGCAGCTGCCTTCCTACTTCTTTGTAGTTTGCGTGGTCATAAAGTGAATAGTAGTGTGAATGGAGTTCAATGCGGGAATGTAAATTGAATCAAGTTGCTTGAAAGTGGGGAGAATTTATTGGAGCTTTATTTTTAAATTCTTACAGACCTTCTGGAACCTCTCTAAACTCCCACAGAGAGTTCACATGGACCCTAAATTTAAAAACTACGGTTGTAGGTGCTTATTAATCTGTGAATACTGTGTTTTATGCTCATAGATCAGAAAGATAGTTTGAACTTTTTAATGATGAATAGTTGGTCTTTTTTTCACTGATTATGTATCTTGTTAGATTTTAAATGATGATAATCAACCCACTTTAGGAATCTTTTTACCTGTCTACCTTTTCATTCATACTCCTCATTTAAAAATCCTTTGATAGAGCTGTACAAGTTTCATGTATTAATCATACTATCATGACTTTCTTTGCATTTCATGTTTTGTTGAGGCAGTGAGTTAGTGTGTTACTGGATGTTGGGGTGTTATGACCACTTGTTACTGTAAGTGTAGTAGTTAGGGGCAGCCTTCAGATTGACTTGGTTTATTCATTGGGTTAATGATCTTTAACACAGGTATTACTATGTCCAAAGGGAATTTCCAGTCAATGGCTTGATTCGTTTGCTGCACTCATGTGATATAAAAGATAGCAAGTTACTAAGCGTTTTCTTTTTGTGTGTGGGTGGGGACACTTTCTCTGGTGCCTACGTAATAAAATGTCATGAGACACTTAGTATCAAGTACTCTCACAGCAGATGCGAGATGGGTGACATTTTTGTTTTAATGTCTTTGTTGTTGAGGTTGTGTACACAGTATTTTTAAGCTATTTTTGTTTAATGTTTTTCGCCCTCCTTTTTTTAAATGTCTGGAACACATACTAAACTGGACGCAAGAGAGCAGGAGACAACTTGCCTTAATGGTTTCTGCCAATCTTGAGGTGGCTGTGAGGGAGGAACTGCAGAAATTATGCAAAATTCAGGATTTTCCCTTTGTGGAGAAATAACTGGCACCTGTTGGGGAGGAAGAACTCCAGAAGTGTGTGGGGATGAGGTGGGGGGAAATCATGACCATTCCAGAGCTTATTGTTCCAATGTACCATCTCACCATGCCACCTGTAAGAGTTGTTTCATTCTGCCCAATGCCCACTTCCTCATTTTGCTTTTCTTTACTTGTTTTTATTTTACATTATCCTTGAACTCCATACAATTTTCCTTCTTAGAAAGTGGGCAGGATATCTACTTTAAATGTTGTACCCAGCAGTGCTGAGGACGGAGTTTTAATGTGGGGGTGCAGCAGAGGGGTGAGATGTGCAAGGATCATAGACACATAATTCATTCCACTGCTGTATGGAACTGTTTGTTGTCTCTCCAGTAGTTGCACACCCACATTGTCCTCTTTTACTTCAAACAAAATTGTGCCACCTACTTGGGCAGTTAGAATACTGGAAAGAGGGGAAATTTACTTGGCTATATTATTAAAGGTGGAAGCATAGTGCCCATGGCACATTATGCTAAAAGTCCCTGATTTCTGATGAGCTGTTAAAGATGGGATAGATTCTGCCCTGCGGGAAGGCAGAGTCAGTGTGAAGGTCAAATCCAATGTCTTGTGCATCTTTTATTGGTCATTTACACCCAACAGTATTGATACGTGGGAGTCAGTTGCCAGCGATCGCCAGAACTGGCGGGCAGCCATAAAGGCGGGGCTAAAGTGTGGCGAGTCGAAGAGACTTAGCAGCTGGGAGGAAAAAAGACAGTAGCGCAAGGGGAGAGCCAACTGCGAAACAGCCCTGACAACCAATTTTATCTGCAGCACCTGTGGAAGAGTCTGTCACTCTAGTATTGGCCTTTATAGCCACTCTAGGCGCTGCTCCACAAACCACTGACCACCTCCAGGCGCTTACCCATTGTCTCCCGAGACAAGGAGGCCAAAGAAGAAGAAGAGTATTGATACAGGACCGGCACCTAATTGTCCATTTGCCACAAAAGCTGGCAACTGATCCAGGAATCTCCAGTCATTCTTAATAGATTTTTAAAATGTAAAGTGCACCGGTGTCTGCCATCCAGCAGATGTTCTGCTCATCTCTGTTTTAAATCTGCTACCCCTTATCCTAAAACTATGACCTCTCGTTCTAGATTGCCCCACCACAGGAAACATCCTCTCTACGTCTACTTTGTCAATCCCATTAATCATTTTATATACCTCAATTAGATCTCCTCTAATTCTTCTAAACTCAAGAGTAAAGGCCTAAACTGCTCAATCTTTCTTCATAAGACAAACCTCTCAACTCCGGAATCAATCTAGTGAACCTCCTCTGAACTGCCTCCAATGCAACTACATCCCTCCTCAAGGGGACCAAAACTGTACGCAATACTCCAGATGCGGTCTCACTAAATGCCTTGTACAGTTGCAGCAACACTTCCCTACTTTTAGTCCTTTAGCAACAAATGCCAAAATTCCATTTGCCTTCCTTATTACCTGCATCATCTACATACTAGTTTTCTGCGATTCATGCATGAGGACATACAGATCCCTCTGCACCAAAGCACTCTGAAGTTTCTCTCCATTTAGATAATTTGCCTTTCTATTTCGACCAAAATGGAAAACCTCACACTTATCCACGTTAAACTCCATCTACCAAATTTTGGCCCATTCATCTAACCTATCCATATCCATTTGTAAATTTCTTATTAATTATTGTAACTTACTATCCCACCTGTTTTAGTGTCATCTGCAAATTTGGCTATGGTACCTTCTATCCCTGCATCCAAGTCATTAATATAGATTGTAAATAGTTGGAGCCCGAGGACCGAACGCTGTGGCACCCCACTAGTTACATCTTGCCAACCAGAAAAGGACCCATTTATCCTGACTCTGTTTTCCGTTGGTTAGCCAATCCTCTATCCAAGCTAATAAATTGCCCCTAGCCCCATGTGATCTTACCTTGTGTATTAACCTTTTGTGCGGCACCTTATCAAATGCCTTCTGGAAGTCCAGATATACTACATCTACAGGATCCCTATTATCCACTTTACTTGTTACATCTTCGAAGAACTCTAGCAAATTAGTCAAACGCAATTTACCCTTCATAAAACCATGCTGACTCTGATGGATTGCGTTTTGACTTTCTAAGTGTCCTGTTATCACTTCCTTAATAATGGATTCTAACAATTTCCTAACGACAGATGTTAAACTGTTTATAGTTTCCTACTTTCTGCCTCCCTCCCTTTTTGAATAAGGGCATTATATTAGCATTTTTCCAATCCACTGGAACCTTCCCCACACCTGGGGAATTTTGGAATATTACAACCAATGGATCCACTATCTCTGCTGCTACTTCCTTTAAAACCCTAGGATGTAGGCCATCAGGCACCGGGGACTTGTCTGCCTGCAATCCCAATAGTTTGCTCAGTACTTTTTCCCTAGTTATGATTGTTCTAAGTTCTAAGTTGGGAGGAATTGAATATCTCAAACATCTGCCACTGCTCATCAACTGTCCTACCTTTTAGTCTTTCTGCCCAGTCCACTAGAGCCAATTCTGTCCTCATGCCTATGTAATTACCTTTGTTTAACTCCAGAACGCTAGTGTGGGCCTCCAGTTTCTCGCCCTCAAACTGAATTTGAAATTCTAGCATTCTGTGATCACTCTTCCCTAGAGGATCCTTAACTATGAGATCATTAATTAATCCCACCTCATTACATAATACCAAATCTAGAATAGCCTGCTCCCTGGTTGGTTCCACAACATATTGCTCCAAAAAACAATCTCTAATACATTCAATGAATCCTCCCTCGAGGCTACCCTTGCCGATTTGGTTAATCCAGTCTATATGCATATTAAAAGGCATGCACGTTGATGTAGTAATGTGTTGTGTTAATGTAATGAGATAGAAGTTTGCTTTGCAATTTTGACATGGTCAATTTGTGATCCTAACCGTCACAATGGCTCAGATTTCATGGTCAGTGGCAAAGCAACTGCAATCACCGCTGACCTTGAAGAAATCTGAAGAAGCCCATAAAGATCTTGCAATCACTGTAGTGTGGGTTTCACTTTTCCTGACAGTTTGAATATGGTATCAAATCAAGTGGATCTCCAGACATCCAGCAATCATGATGTCATCAAGCAGAGTAAACAGCCAATTGCATTGAAGTATTCTCATAGACAGCAAATCAGGAAGTAAAGTACACTGATTATCCTTTACTTTTTAATAAACATTGCAGAGAGGAAGATAAATGATTGGGATATACACATTAGGAATGGAAATATCATAAACAAACCTTTAAAAAAATTTTAAAACTTAGAATTTTTATCAAGTGGAAATATTTGACGTTATATAAAAAAAATTATTTTTCCAATACCAGAGAAGTTCTTCAGTAGTTATGACTTAGTACACTGTTAAAAACCCAGCATTAAGCTGATGTAACTTTTTGGGTTTTTTTTAAACAGCGATATTACAGCATAAAAGGAGAAGTTCTCATCAGTTCAGTGATTTCGACTTGATTGCAGTCTGCAGGGATTTCAACAACACACCCTATAGAGAAGCATGGAATCATGAACAGCAGTTTCTGGCTTTCCACGTTTAACTGCGAATGTGTAGACTTCAGAAGTTGCTGTTAGTTTCGGAGAAGTAATGACAGCAAATGCTGACAGTTTTATTGTCAATACGACTGCAAGATCCGGGTCTATGATCTTGAGCACAGACAACATACTTCCCTGAGAGAATGGAGCAGAGAAAATGGGAGTATGTTAGTTCAGGACATTAGTACACCATCTAATGGCAATTTAGAGAACATTATAGGCGCAGTTTAGGAGCGGTAAGCTTTATTTCGTAACAACACTGTATAGCTAATCTAAATACCAAAACTGCAATTTTAAATAAAACTTAAAAAATGCACTTGACTATTGTCACTTTGCCCCATACCACCAAATTGTACCTTTGTTTCTTTACCTACTCATCTGGTACCTTCTTCTCCTTTGAAGTAATGTAGTAAACAGTGAGGAGGGTAGTAACAGATTTTTAGGAGGACATAGCCAGACTGGTGAAATTGGAGATGCGTAGCAGCTAAAATTTAATCCAGCGAAGTTTAAAATGATACCTTTGGATAGAATGAGGAGAGGCAATATAAACAAAATGGCCAATGTTACAGGGGGTGCAGGAACGGAGAGACCTGGGGTGTACGTACATAAATTTTTAAAGATGGCTTGACAAGTTGAAAAGCCAGTTTTTTTTTTTTAAAAGCATACAGGATCCTTGGCTTTATAGACCAACATAGAGTGTAAAAACAAGGAAGTTCTGCTAAACCTTTATAAAACACTGGTTATACCTCCGCTGAAGTATTGTCCAATTCCAGGTTCCGAACTATAGGAATGATATCAAGGCCTCAGAAAGGGAGCAGAAGAAATTTGCTAGAATAGTACCAAGGATGTGGGACTTAAGTTATGTGGAGAGACTAGAGAAGCTGGTGGTCTTCTCCTTAGAGCAGGGAAGGTTAAGGAGAATTTAACAGACGTGTTCAAAACATGAAAGCTTTTAATAAAGTAAATAACGAGTAACTGTTTCCAGTGACAGCCAAGTCAATAAACAGGGAACTCCGATTTAAGATAATTAACAAAAGAGCCACTGGAGAGATGAGGGCAAATCTTTTTATGTAGCAAGTTATGATGATCTGGAATGCACTGTCTGAAAGGGTGGTGGGACAAGAACAACCTATATTTATAAAGCACCTTTAACATAGTAAAACCCCCCCAAGGCTCTTCACAGGAGTGTTAACAAAATTTAACACCGAGCCACACTAGGAGATATTAGGTCAATTGATCAAAGAGGTTTTTAGGAGCATCTTAAAGGAGGAAAGCAGTAGAGAGGCAGAGGTGTTTAGGGAGGGAATTCCAGAGCTTAGGGCCCTGGCAGCTGAAGGCACGGCAATCAATGCTGGAGCAAATAGAATCGGGTATGCTCATAAGGCTAGAATTAGAGGAATGCACATATCTGAGGGTTGTAGAGCTGGAGGATATTACAGCGATAGGGAGGAGCAAGGCCATGGAGGGATTTGAAAACAAGTATGATAATTTTAAGATTAAGTTGTTAATTTACCAGGAGCCAGTGTAGGTCAGCGAGTACAGGCATGATGGGAGAATGGGACATGGGTAGCAGTGTTTTGAATGGTGTCAATTTTACAGATGGTAGTGCATTAGAATAGTCAAATCCAGAGGTAATAAAGGCATGGATGGGCAGATACAGGCATGTTACAGAGGTGGAATTAGTTAGTCTTAGTGATGGCACAAATATGTAGTTGGAAGTTCATCTCTGGATCAAATAAGACACCAAGGTTGCAAACAGTCTGTTTAAGTCTCGGACAGTTGCCAGAGAAAGGGATGGAGTCGGTAGCGAGGGAGTGGAATTTGTGGTGAGGACTGAAGTAATGGCTTTGGTCTTCTCAATATTTAGTTGGAGCACATTTCTGCTGTTCCAGTACCTATGTTGGACAAGCAGACTGGCAGTTTAGAGACAACAGAGGGTCGAGAGAGGTGGTGGTGAGGTAGAGCTGGGTGTTGTTGGAGTAAAGTATATGTGGAAACTGACGCTATGTTTTCAGATGATGTCACCAAGGATGAGAAATAGGAGGGGGCCAAGGATAGATCATAGGGGGACACCGGAGTAAAATTGTGGAAGTGGGAAGAGAAACCATTGATGGTTGTTCTCTGACCATGACTAGATGCATAAGAATGGAACTAGACGACTGCAGTCCCAATCACCTGGACAATGGTGGAGAGACATTATAGTCAACCGTGTCAAATGCTGCAGGCAGGTCGAGAAGGAATAGTTTACTACTGTCACGATTACATAGGATGTAATTTGTGACATTGAGAGTTATTTTGGTACTGTGGTAGGGGCAGAAATCTGATTGGAGGGATTGAAACCTGAAGTTCTGGGAAAGATGGACATCGATTTGGGAGGTGACAGCATGTTCAAGGACTTCAGATAGGAATGGGAGGTTGGAGATGGGGAGGTAGTTTGCGAGGGTGGTGGGCTCAAGTGTTTTTTTTGAAGGAGAGGAGGACCGAAGGAGAGAGAACCATTAACAATATCAGCTAATATGGAAGCCAGGAAGGAAAGTTGGGTGGTAAGGAGTTTCGTGGGAATAGAGTAGAGGGAGCAGGAGGGGAGTGTCAAGGACAAGATGAGCTTGAAGAGGGCATGAGGAGTGATAGGAGAGAAACTAGAGAAAGATATGAGTTCATGGCTAGGGCAGAAGGGACTCCTGGAAGAAGTTTTGCCTAATGGATCTGGGGAAGGGAGGGACGCAGAAGAGGCAGCTGATCAGACGGTTTCGATCTTAGTGGTGAGCAAGTCCATGAGCTCCTATCACTTGTTGGAGTTGTAGGTGAAGGAGACTGAGGAGAGGGGTTTAAGAAGACAGTTTGCAGGTAAGAAAAGAATCCAGGTGATGCGGGATAATCTTGGAATAGTGAGTAGTTGTGGGAACTGAGAAGAGGGCATGATAGCACTTTGTCATCCAGCCAGAACCAGCCAATGGCTAAACCAACTGTCTGCCATATTCATTCATGTCTGCGTCTCTTGGACTTAAGGGAGCGGAGATGTGGGCTGCACCAGGGGAACGGCCAGGGCGAGACAGTATATTAGTTTTCATGGGAACTAGGGTATCAAAAGTGAAGGTTGGGGCTTGGTTGAGCAGACTGGTTGCTGCAAAAATGTCATGGTGGAGGAGGGTCAAAGGCTCAGCAGTTGGGATTTTAGAAATGCAGTTTTAAGTGAATTGGGAGAGAGTTTTTTCCATGGGTGTCGACAGAAGGATATAGGGTTGGGAGAGGGAATGGGGATGTGGGTGGAGAGAGATACAAGGAAGCGATCAAAGATGGCCTTATCTGTGATTAACACGATAGGAGTAGTGAGACTACATGAGATGGCAAGAACAAGTAGTGGCTATGAATATGGTTTAGGCAGTTTATATGGAGGAAGAGATTAAAGGAGGATAGGAGGGCAGTGAATTTAGTGGAGAGAGAGCATGATGAATTGAGATGGAAGTTGAAATCACCAAAGGTGAAAAGTCATTCAGTGTAGAGACTGAGGAAGGAAAGCAGTGAAGATATCTCATTGAGAAAACTTTTATGGTACTTGGGTGGTCGGTAGAGATGCTGATTTTAGATGCGATGCGAAAGGGGTGGAACAAGGTGAGATGCTCAAAGGAGGAAAAAATTCCAGAGGGATTTCAAAAGAGAATTTGGTAAATACAAGAAGGGGAAAGGTTTGCATGTCTATAGGGAAAGGGCATTGGAGTGGGAGTAATTAGATAGCTCTTTCATAGAGATAGCACAGGCATGGTGGGCCAAATGGCCACCATCTGTGCTGTATCTTTCAATGATTCTATGAAGCATGTCACATTGTCCCAACTTCCTTGCATCTCCTTTAAAATGCTAGTCATCTGCCCCACTCCTCCCAAATCCCACCTGTTTCTAACCAAGATATCATCCCGTCTTTTCTCCTAGACCTCTGTACTGAGCAATAACGCATCCCTGATGATTTCAATCTCCATGTCAGTTTTCTTTGTCCTTTCTCTGAATGCATTGCCTGCCTATCGTTCAGAAACCTGTCTCTCCATATGAACTTACCGACCAGTATTCATTTCCCCCTCCCCCCCCCCCCCCTACTTGTTGACAAATGATAAAAATAGCTTATGGTTTTGGCCACCAGGCAATTAAACTCACATCACCAAATTATCTTTAAGGACTTTATTAGCAGAACTGCAAAATACAGAAAGGTCATACTACCTCAGTCTGGGAACAGCCCACTACCACCTTAAGACTACAGTATCCTATTCTAACACCTCTGTTGTCTAGCTCAGTGGGACTGCCATTGCTTCATTCGATTCCTACCTATTAGATCATGGGTAGAACATTCTCAGAAATGGCTTCTCTTCCCAACTCTGTAACATTGCCTCCATATCCCAAAGAACCATCCTTGATGATCTCATCTACATGCTGATGATTAATGACATTGTCCTCCGACATGGGGTCAGCCCACAACATCAAGTTCTCATGACCTCCCACTCAGAGAGCTGTTGGGATCTGGTACAGACTACCTGAAAAAATGATGGACGCTGATTCTATAAACAGTTTTAAAAGGGAGTTGGATAGGTACTTGAGGATGAGGAACTTAGAGGGTTACGAACAGAAAGCAGGGATATGTGACTAAGCACATCTGTTCTTTGAAAGAGCCAACACAGGCACGTCGGGCTAAATTCCCCCCCTTTCATGGTGTAAGTTGCTATGATTCTATGACCCCACTACTGCTTCCAAAATACAGTCTTGGACAACTGCAGTTTCCTTCAGTGTAACACTGGGAAGACCAAAGCCATAATTTTCGTGCCGCACCTCACCCACCCCCTCCCTCCCTCCCTCCCGTGCCCAACTATACAGACTCGGTAGTCACCGAATCTATTTCTCTGCCAGTCCACCCTCTCCGGCTGAACTAGATTGTTTGTTTGTAACCTTGGCATCTACTTCAACACCAAGCTGAGCTTTTGGCCCCATTTCCTTTTCATTACAAAGACTGTCTACCTCTGTAAGAGCTGAAATGTTCATCCATGCCTTTGTTACCTCCAGACTCAATTATTCCAATACTCTCCAAGATGTTCTTTCTTTCTCTACACTCTGTAACTGTCAGTTCATCCAATTCTTTCCTGCCCATCCATCTCCTTCCTTATGACTTAAAATGTCTCCAATTTAAAATTTTCATTTTTGTGTTTAAATCTCTTCATGGCCTTGCCCTGCCCTATCTCTGTAAGCTCCTCTTGGCCTACAACCCCTTAGAACTCAGCAGCCTGCTGACTCTGGTCTCTTGTGTACCCCCTTCCCCCCTCCACCTTTTGCCCCACCATCGGCAGCCATGCCTTCATGCCTTCAATAGCTTAGACCCCATGCTCCAGAATTTCCTTGCTAAATTACGCTGCTTCTCCACCTCCCTCTCCTCCTTAAAACCCACCTCTTTGAACATAGTGACCTACTTCCACGTGCCCCCTTCATATCCAAGCCTTTTGCTTCTGTATGTAAGTTTCTACTGCATAAATTTCTGAGCCTGGAATTGCATAATACTTAAGAAAAAACATTTATTCGACAGTAAATAGTGTTTTGAGGAAATTACTTAATACCACAACGTCAAAATATCTGATGCCAGGGACTTTCTGGGTTTTCAAATCTTCTGGTCAGCAGTTTAAAAATTTTTACTGTAATCCTTTCCCAATTCCGAACTATAAATAATGCATCAAAGTGACTTGTGGTCTGCACTCTAGTCCTAGAAAGTTTCATGCTTTCACTAACATGTTGCTGTTTTTTCTCTCTTCATGAGATCTAAGAATGGATCTAATTAGTTATGCAGAGAAAGAAAGCAACTAACTAACCTAATATTTATATAGTGCTTTTCATACCTTCAGAACATCCCAAATTGTTTTGCAGCCAAAGTGCTTTAGAAATGTAGTCATTTGAGGGATAAAAGTTGGCCGGACAGTGGGAAGAACTCCCTGCTCTTCAAATAGGCCTATGGGATCTTTTGCATCACCTAAGAGAGCAGACAGAGCCTCAGTTTAATGTTTCATCTGAAAAAGGGCACCGCATAGAATCATAGAGCAGTGAACGAGGCCATTTGGCCCATTTGACTTTGAAAGCGTTTAATGCTCCCTTAACACTACATTGTAGATCTAGATTACTCAAATCCCTGGAGTGGGACTTGACCACACAACCTTCTGGCTTGGAGATGAGAGTGCTACCACTAAGCCCAGGCTCATACCTTAAAAAATTTAAAGGCCTGATATCTTGCCCATTCCAGGAAAATCATAGCAACCCAAGAAGTCAGGCCCTTTTTAAACAAAATTACCTCGGCCCATGGTGCAGATTACCTATTTGGTTGAAAACAATAAAAAAAAAAACACGGACATGTATCAGGATAAGTGAGTTTTAATTTTTAAAAACGTGAAGGCTAAAAAAGGAACGACTGAAGGATTGCACAATTTGAGGCCCTGGGAAAGAATGAGTTAGAGTAGGAGACTTTGTGGTGATTCTTGATTGTAACACACTGAAAATGTAGAAAGAAGGAGAGTGTGTAGGACAGAGTATTTGCAGGTTAGGAGTTGCAAGAGGAGAGTATTTGGAGGGGTATAATTCAAAAAAGTAAGAAGATTGCACTGAAGAGAGAGGTTGGAGACGAAAGATGGGAGAGGGACCACCCATCAAACCACAAGCTCTTGTACCCTGTCCAGGAGCATAATAAGACAGTTGAAAGAGCCTGCCAGATATTGGAGACTATTCAAATCTGCGGCAGACGTGGCCTTTTAGGAGAGTGGAAATGGAGACCTGTTGAGGGAAAAGGATGCTTTTGGATCAGAAGAGGAAGCTGGGTTTATTGATGGTAGCTTTAGTAATAGTAATTTTTACCTTTTGAGGCCAAAGGCCACAAATGTTGAAAGGTGAAGGTAGGGATGAACCATCAATGGTGAGGCAGTAGCTTTGAATTATACCTGCAAGAGAGATGAACATACTGACTAAAGACTGACATATAAAATTTGTATTGCTAACTAAGGGATGTGGAGAAGATCAATTTGTAGCTATGCAGCCAATATACTAAGAGGGACTGGAGATTGTAAGTAGCTGAGGGTGGACAATATGTAAGAAATTGCTGACTGGGCAGAATTATCAGAAAAAAACATAAATAAGGGTGGCCAATGAGTGCACGATATCATTGAAGTAACAAAAGAAGTGAGCTGCAGGAAAAGAAGAGGTCAGACCTCTGAGAAAATTAGTTACCCATGAATGTGAATTAGTGGGAGACTATACGGTGACTTGTTCAGAAGTTCATGTTGCTAAACTTGGTCAGAGGCTTTTGAAATGTCTATGGCAATAACAGATGATTAAACAAACTGT
The DNA here is from genome assembly GCF_036365525.1 of Heterodontus francisci. Lineage (NCBI taxonomy): Eukaryota > Metazoa > Chordata > Chondrichthyes > Heterodontiformes > Heterodontidae > Heterodontus > Heterodontus francisci. The sequence goes on from NC_090372.1 coordinate 19,435,401, forward strand.
TCAAAAGTTCCTCCAAGGTTCCTTCCAAATCTGAGATCTCTGCCACATAGAACAGCTAGGGCAGCAGACACATAGGAACACCACCACCTGCAAGTTACCCTCCAAATTACTCACCATCCTGACTTTGAACAATGTCGCCATTCCTTCACAGTCAAAATCTTGGAACTCCCTCCTACACCACATGGACTGCAACAGTTCAAGAAGCCACTTACCATCACCTTCTCAAGGACAATTAGTGATGGGCAATAAATGCTGGCCTTGCCAGTGACGCCCACATCCCAAGAGCAGATTTTAAAAAAAGCAAAGATCCTGAGTTCATAAAATTGACAACAAAATTGTCATCCCTGAAACTCTACTGGTGTATGTTCCTCCTGCAGAATGTGGGAGGTAGGGGTCGCCAAGAGTGTCCCTGCTGACTGCATCTGCGGGAAGTGCACCCAACTCCAGCTCCTCGCAGACCGCGTTAGGGAACTGGAGCTGGAGCTGGATGAACTTCGGATCATTCGCCCAGGCATGCGCCATGGAGAGGTCACTTCATAGTTGCCTCGCAGCGACTGACACCACTGACCACCTCCAGGTGCTTACCCATTGTCTCTCGAGACAAGGAGGCCAAAGAAGAAGAAGATAGGGAGGCAGTCACACCTCAGGTAAAAGAAGTAGGTAGATGGGTTACCGTCAGGGGAAGGAAAGGGAACCAGCAGGCAGTGCAGGGATCCCCTGTGGCCGTTTCCCTCAACAACAGGTATACCGTTTTGGATACTGTTGGGGGGGACGACTTACCAGGGGTAAGCAATGGGGTGCAGGTCTCTGGCACAGAGTCTGTCCCTGTTGCTCAGAAGGGAAGAGGAGTAGAGCATTAGTCATTGGGGACTCCATAGTTAGGGGAACAGATAGGAGGTTCTGTGGGAACGAGAGAGACTCACGGTTGGTGTGTTGCCTCCCAGGTGCCAGGGTACGTGATGTCTCCGATCGTGTTTTTGGGATCCTTAAGGGGGAGGGGGAGCACCCCCAAGTCGTGGTCCACATAGGCACCAACGACATAGGTAGGAAGAGAGATGGGGATTTAAGGCAGAAATTCAGGGAGCTAGGATGGAAGCTTAGAGCGAGAACAACCAGAGTTGTTATCTCTGGGTTGTTGCCTGTGCCACGTGCTAGCGAAGAGAGGAATAGGGAGAGAGAGGAGTTGAACACGTGGCTGCAGGGATGGTGTAGGAGGGAGGGTTTTGGTTTCCTGGATAATTGGGGCTTTTCTGGGGTAGGTGGGACCTCTACAAACAGGATGGTCTTCACCTGAACCAGAGGGGTACCAATATCCTGGGGGGGAGATTTGTTAGTGCTCTTCGGGGGGGTTTAAACTAAATCAGCAGGGGAATGGGAACCTAAATTGCAGTGCCAGTGTACAGGCTGTTGAGAGTAGTGAGGTAGGGGATAAGGTTACAGGGACGCAAGAGGGCACTGGCAAGCAAGAACTTGGTTTAAAGTGTGTCTACTTCAACGCCAGGAGCATCCGGAATAAGGTGGGTGAGCTTGCAGCATGGGTTGGTACCTGGGATCCTGATGTTGTGGCCATTTCGGAGACATGGGTAGAGCAGGGGCAGGAATGGATGTTGCAGGTTCCGGGATTTAGATGTTTCAGAAAGAACAGAGAAGAGGGTAAAAGAGGGGGGGGTGTGGCATTGTTAATCAAGGAAAGTATTACAGCGGCAGAAAGGACGTTTGAGGACTCGTCTACTGAGGTAGTATGGGCCGAGGTTAGAAACAGGAGAGGAGAGGTCACCCTGTTGGGAGTTTTCTATAGACCTCCGAATAGTTCCAGAGATGTAGAGGAAAGGATAGCGAAGATGATTCTCGACAGGAGCGAGAGTAACAGGGTAGTGGTTATGGGGGACTTTAACTTTCCAAATATTGACTGGAAATACTATAGTTCGAGTACTTTAGATGGGTCTGTTTTTGTCCAGTGTGTGCAGGAGGGTTTTCTGACACAGTATGTGGACAGGCCAACCAGGGGCGATGCCACATTGGATTTGGTACTGGGTAATGAACCCGGCCAGGTGTTCGATTTAGATGTAGGTGAGCACTTTGGCGATAGTGATCACAATTCGGTTAGGTTTACCTTAGCGATGGGCAGGGACAGGTATATACCGCAGGGCAAGAATTATAGCTGGGGGAAAGGAAATTATGACGCGATTAGGCAAGATTTAGGATGTGTAGGATGGGGAAGGAAACTGCAGGGGATGGGCACAAACGAAATGTGGAGCTTATTCAAGGAGCAGCTAATGCGTGTCCTTGATAAGTATGTACCTGTCAGGCAGGGAGGAAGTTGTCGAGCAAGGGAGCCGTGGTTTACTCAAGAAGTTGAAGCGCTTGTCAAGAGGAAGAGGGCGGCTTATGTTAGGATGAGACGTGAAGGCTCAGTTAGGGCGCTTGAGAGTTACAAGCTAGCCAGGAAGGATCTAAAGGGAGGGCTAAGAAGAGCAAGGAGAGGACACGAGAAGTCATTGGCGGATAGGATCAAAGAAAACCCTAAGGCTTTCTATAGGTATATCAGGAATAAACGAATGATAAGAGTTAGAACAGGGCCAATCAAGGATAGTAGTGGGAAGTTGTGTGCGGAATCAGAGGAGATAGGGGAAGCGTTAAATGAATATTTTTCGTCAGTATTTACAGTAGAGAAAGAAAATGTTGCCGAGGAGATTACTGAGATACAGCCTACTAGGCTAGATGGGATTGAGATTCACAAGGAGGAGGTGTTAGCAATTTTGGAAAGAGTGAAAATAGATAAGTCCCCTGGGCCAGATGGGATTTATCCTAGGATTCTCTGGGAAGCCAGGGAGGAGATTGCAGAGCCGTTGTTGTTGATCTTCAAGTCGTCATTGTCGACAGGAGTAGTGCCGGAGGACTGGAGGATAGCAAATGTTGTCCCCTTGTTCAAGAAGGGGAGTAGAGACAGCCCTGGTAATTATAGACCTGTGAGCCTTACTTCGGTTGTGGGTAAAATGTTGGAAAAGGTTATAAGAGACAGGATTTATAATCATCTTGAAAAGAATAAGTTCATTAGAGATAGTCAGCACGGTTTTGTGAAAGGTAGGTCGTGCCTCACAAACCTTATTGAGTTTTTCGAGAAGGTGACCAAACAGGTGGATGAGGGTAAAGCCGTGGATGTGGTGTATATGGATTTCAGTAAGGCATTTGATAAGGTTCCCCACGGTAGGCTATTGCAGAAAATACGCAAGTATGGGGTTGAAGGTGATTTAGAGCTTTGGATCAGAAATTGGCTAGCTGAAAGAAGACAGAGGGTGGTGGTTGATGGCAAATGTTCATCCTGGAGTTTAGTTACTAGTGGTGTACCGCAAGGTTCTGTTTTGGGGCCACTGCTGTTTGTCATTTTTATAAACGACCTGGATGAGGGTGTAGAAGGGTGGGTTAGTAAATTTGCGGATGACACGAAGGTCGGTGGAGTTGTGGATAGTGTCGAAGGGTGTTGTAGGGTACAGAGGGACATAGATAGGCTGCAGAGCTGGGCTGAGAGATGGCAAATGGAGTTTAATGCGGAGAAGTGTGAGGTGATTCACTTTGGAAGGAGTAACAGCAATGCAGAGTACTGGGCTAATGGGAAGATTCTTGGTAGTGTAGATGAGCAGAGAGATCTTGGTATCCAGGTACATAAATCCCTGAAAGTTGCTACCCAGGTTAATAGGGCTGTTAAGAAGGCATATGGTGTGTTAGCCTTTATTAGTAGGGGGATCGAGTTTCAGAGCCACGGGGTCATGATGCAGCTGTACAAAACTCTGGTGAGGCCGCACCTGGAGTATTGCGTGCAGTTCTGGTCACCGCATTATAGGAAGGATGTGGAAGCTTTGGAAAGGGTGCAGAGGAGATTTACTAGGATGTTGCCTGGTATGGAAGGAAGGTCTTACGAGGAAAGGCTGAGGGACTTGGGGTTGTTTTCGTTAGAGAGAAGGAGGAGGAGAGGTGACTTAATAGAGACATACAAGATAATCAGAGGGTTAGATAGGGTGGATAGTGAGAGTCTTTTTCCTCGGATGAGGATGGCAAACACGAGGGGACATAGCTTTAAGTTGAGGGGTGAAAGATATAGGACAGATGTCAGAGGTAGTTTCTTTACGCAGAGAGTAGTAGGGGCGTGGAACGCCCTGCCTGCAACAGTAGTAGACTCGCCAACTTTAAGGGCATTTAAGTGGTCATTGGATAGACATATGGATGTAAATGGAATAGTGTAGGTCAGATGATCGGCGCAACATCGAGGGCCGAAGGGCCTGTACTGCGCTGTAATATTCTAATTCTAAATTCTAATTAAAAGTGATGGATAATATGGTAACTAATTACAATTTGCAGAACTTTAGAACAGCTCTTGTTGGCATGCAGAAAACAGATATAGAATAGATAAAACTGGGAAAGTGCGATCTTTTTCAAGATCATCCTGATGAGAGTTGGAGCAGAAAAGTGAGCCAAAAAGTTTAGCTTGCCATTTGGGAGAGCTAACAACAGTACCATCAGGAAAAGAGTGGAAAGGAGGTTCACATACATTATAGTGGACAGCATTAGCAAGGGACAAAAGGGAATGGTTCCAACTGACGCTTTTCAATTAATTTGTATTTAACAGCTGTTGTAACAGTGACAGGGCAAGATGTGAGAATTTTTTTATATGTATTTAATGGATTGGTATGATGCAAGCTAATTCTTTGTTCATAGGAAATATAATTTTCTGAGCAGTCTTCTCTGGCTTGTTTCTGTAGTTTGGCCTTTACAGAATGGTTGCGCCCTAAAAAGGATATATAATTTTTTGAGCAGCCTTCTCTTTGGTGCAAAAGCAAAATACTGCGGATGCTGGAAATCTGAATTAAAAACAAAATATGCTGGCAGCATCTGTAAAGAGAGAAGTAGTTAATATTTCAGGTCTGTGACGTTTCATCATAGAGTCATAGAATTACACAACACAGAAACAGGCCTTTCGGCCCAACGGATCTACGCGACCATCAAGCACCCATCCAATCTAATCCCATTTTCCTGCACTTGACCCGTCGCCTTGTATGCTATGGCGTTTCAAGTGCTCACCTAAATACTACTAAAATGTTGTGATGGTTCCTGCCTCTACCACCCCCTCAGGCAGTGTGTTCCAGATTCCAACCACCCACTGAGTGAAAAAAAATTTCCTCAACTCCCTTCTAAACCTCCTGCTCCTTACCTTAAATCTATGCCCTCTGATTATTGACCCCTCCACTAAGGGAAAAAGTTTCTTCCTATCTATCCTATCAGTGCCCCTCATAATTTTGTATACCTCAATCGGGTTCCCCCCTCGGCCTTCTCCGCTCCAAGGAAAACAACCCCAGCCTATCCAGTCTCTCTTCATAGCTGAAATGCTCCAGCCCAGGCAACGTCCTGGTTAATCCCCTCTGCACCCTCTCCAGTGCAATCACATCCTTCCCATAATGTGGTGACCAGAACTGTACACAGTACACCAGCTGTGGCCTAACCAATGTTTTATACAGCTCTATCATAACCTCCCTGCTCTTATATTCTAGGCCTCGGCTAATAAAGGCAAGTATCCCATATGCCTTCCGACCCACCTTATCTACCTGTGCTGCTGCCTTCAGTGGTCTATGGACAAGTACACCAAGGTCCCTCTGTACTTCCTAGGGTCCTACCATCCATTATGGATTCCCTTGCCTTGTTAGTCCTCCCAAAGTGCATCACCTCACATTTCTCAGGATTAAATTCCATCTGCCACTGCTCCGCCCATCTTACCAGCCCAACTATACCATCCAGTAATCTAAGGCTTTCCTCCTCACTATTTACGACACCACCAATTTTTGTGTCATCTGCAAACTTACTGATCATACCTCCTACATTCACATCTAAATCATTAATGTACACTGCGAACAGTAAGGGTCCCAGCACTGATCCCTGTGGTACACCACTGGTTACAGGCCTCCATTCGCAAAAACAGTCCTCAACCATCACCCTCTGCCTCCTTCCACTAAGCCAATTTTAGATCCAATTTGCCAAATTACCCTGGATCCCATGGGCTCTTATCTTCTTAACCAATCTCCCATGCAGGACCTTATCAAAAGCCTTACTGAAGTCCATGTAGACTACATCAACTGCTTTGCCCTCATCTACACATCTAGTCACCTCCTCAAAATTCAATCAAATTTGTTAGACAAGATCTCCCCCTGACAAAGCCATGCTGACTATCCCTGATTAATCCCTGCCTCTCCAAGTGGAGATTAACCCTGTCTCTCAGAATTTTTTTCCAATAGTTTCCCTACCACTGACATTAGACTCACTGGCCTATAGTTACCTGGTTTATCCCTGCTACTCTTCTTGAATAATGGTACCACATTCGCTGTCCTCCAGTCCTCTGATGCATCTCCTGTGGCCAGAGGATTTGAAAATTTGTGTCAGAGCCCCTGCTATCTCCTCCCTTGCCTCACATAACAGGCTGGGATACATCTCATCTGGGCCTAGGGATTTATCCACCTTTAAGCCCATTAAAACAGCTAATACTTCCTCCTTTTCAATGCTAGTTTGTTCAAGTATATCGCAATCCCTCTCCCCGATCTCTACACCTACATCGTCCTTGTCCATGGTGAACACAGATGAAAAGTAATCATTCAAAACCTCACCTATGTCCTCTGGCTCCACACACAGATTGCCACTTTGGTCCTTAATGGACACCGCTCTTTCCCTGGTAATCCTCTTGCCCTTAATATACTTATAAAATGCCTTGGGATTTTCCTTTATCTTGTCTGCCAGTGTTTTTTCATGCCCCCTCTTCACTCTCCTAATGCCTAATTCACTCTCCTTTTTTAAGTACCCCCTACACTTTCTATACTCCTGTAGAGCCTTCGCTGTTTTCAGCGCTCTGAATCTGCCGTAAACCTTTTTATTTTCCTTATCCAATCCTCTATATCCCTTGACATCCAGGGTTCCCTGGACTTGTTGGTCCTACTCTTCACCTTTAGAGGAACATGTTGGCTCTGAACTCTCTCTATTTCCTTTCTGAATGACTCCCACTGGTCTGATGTAGACTTTCCTACAAGTAGCTGCTCCCAGTCCACTTTGGCCAGATCCTGTTTTATCATCTTAAAATCTGCCTTCTCCCAATTCAGTACTTTTATTTCCGGTCCCTCTATGTCCTTTTCCATCACTACCTTAAATCTTGCAGAGTTATGGTCCCTATCCCCGAAATGCTCCCCCACTGCCACTTCTGCCACTTGTCTGGCTTCATTCCCTAGGATTAGGTCCAGTACCGCCCCTCCTCTTGCAGGACTCTCTACGTGCTGGCTCAAAAAGCTCTCCTGAATGCACTTTAAGAATTCCGCCCCCTTTAAGCCTTTTGCAATACTATCTCCTCTAATATGGGGGAAGTTGAAATCCCCTACTATTATTATCCTATTATTTTTGCACCCCTCTCAGGTTTGCCTACATATCTGCTCCTCTATCTCTCCCTGACTGTTTGGAGGCTTGTAGTACACGCCCAGCCAAGTGATTGCCCCCTTTTTGTTTTTAAGTTCTACCCATATGGCCTCATTAGAGGAACTTTCTAAGATATCATCTCTCCTTACTGCAGTAATTGACTCATTAATCAACAATGCCACTTCCTCTTTTACACCCTCCCCTATCACGTCTGAAGATTCTATACCCTGGGATATTGAGCTGCTAGTCCTGCCCTTCCCTCAGCCATGTCTCGGTGATGGCAATAATATCATTCCCATGTGTTAACGTCCTCAAATCATCTGCCTTATTAGTAAGACTCCTTGCGTTAAAATAGATACAATCCAGCCTTGCATTATTCGCTTGTGCCTTAACAGGTCTATTTTTACTCTGCCCTCCAGACTGACTTAGTTTCTCTTCTATATTTGATTGTACATCACCCCCTACCGTACCTCCACTCTGTATCCCATCCCCCTGCCAAATTAGTTTCACCCCCCCCCCCCCCCCCCCCAACAGCACTAGCAGACCTCCCAGCAAGGATGTTGGTCCCGTTCCGGTTCAGGTGCAACCCATCCAATTTGTACAGATCCCACCTTCACCAGAAACAGGCCCAGTGATCCAGGAAACTAAAGCCCTCCCTTCTGCATCATCTCTTCAGCCACGCATTCATCTGCTCTAACCTCCTAGTCCTATACTCACTAGCCCGTGGCACCGGGAGAAACCCAGAGATTACAATCTTCAAGGTCCTATTTTTTAATCTGCTACCTAGCTCCCTAAATTCTTGTTGCAGGACCTCATCCCTCTTTCTACCTATGTCATTGATACCAAAGTGAACCACGACCTCCGGCTGTGCACCCTCACCCTCCAGAATGCTCTGTAGCCGCTCGGTGATATCCAGGACCCTTGCACCAGGGAGGCAACATACTATTCTGGAATCACGTCTGCGACCACAAAAATGCCTATCTGTACCTCTAACCATAGAATCCCATACCGCTATTGCCCTATTGTCCCTTTTCCTCCATCTCAGCACAGCTGAGTCACCCATGGTGTTCCGGTCATGACTGTCGGTGTATTTTCCAGAGGAACCTTCTTTCCCTTCGGTACTCAGACCCGAATACCGGTTGGAAAGTGGGATGTCCTCTGGGAACTGCTGAACTACCTGCCCGGATTTCTTTGTCCGTCCAGCAGCCACCCAGTCCCCCCCCCCCCCCACCCCCAACTGTGCTTGCCCAGGCATCGGGTTGACCACCTCCTGAAATGTGCCATCCATGTGGCCCTCCACCTCACGGATGCACCACAGACTCCAGCCGCCTTTCGAGCTCTGAAATCCAAAGCTCAAGCTTCTACAACCAGAGACGCTTCCTGCACACATGTTTGCCAAGGTCACATGGCACGTTCATGACTTCCCACATTGCACAGGAGGCACATTACACTTGGCCGAGCTGCCCTGCCATTACATAACTTTACAATGAAATTTTGCTAGTGTATTAACTTATCAGCTATTTACAAACCGCTTTATCCCCTGTACCTTTGAGGATGAGAAGGCAGAAAAGAAAGAGACCAAAGAGCACCTTCCACCACCCCCCCCAGCCAGAAAAAATACCCACACTCAACTTACGGCCTCACTGTGCAAACAGGTCAGAACTGGGGAAAATTAGCAGTGTAATAGGTTTTGAGACGGTGAAAGGTGGGAGTGGGGAAGAAGAACAAAAGGGAAGGTCTGTGATAGGGTGTAGGGCAAGAGAGATTAAATGATAAAAGGTTTCATGGTACAAGGCCAAAGGTAGTGCTAATGGGACAAGTAAGGGAACACTAGAAGAGGTGTGAATGGCAGGATAACAGACGTCCAAACACAAAGTAAAGGAAATACTAGAGAAACGAGAAAAAAACAAACCAGCAAAGAAAAATGAAACAAAATGGGGGCAGAGGTTATGATCTAAGATTGTTGAACTTATTATAAATTGTTTTCCTTTGAGCAGAGAAGGCTGAGGGGGGACCTGATTGAGGTGTACAAAATTATTAGGGGGGTAGATAGGAAGAAACATTTTCCCTTAGCGGAGATGTTAATAACCAGGGGTGATTTAAGGTGAGGGGATTTGAGGAAAAATTTTTTCACCCAGAGGGTGGTTGGAATCTGGAACACACTGCCTGAAGGGGTGGTAGAGGCAGGAACCCTCACAACATGCAAGAAGTATTTAGATAAGCACTTGAAACGCCATAGTGTACAAGGCGACGGGCCAAGTGCTGGAAAATGGGATTAGAATAGATAGGTGCTTGATGGCCGGCATGGACATAGAATTTGATTTGATTTGATTTGATTTAGAGATACAGCACTGAAACAGGCCCTTCGGCCCACCGAGTCTGTGCCGACCAACAACCACCCATTTATACTAATCCTACACTAATCTCATATTGCTACCACATCCTCACCTGCCCCTATATTCCCCTACCACCTTATAGAGAGATACAGCATTGAAACAGGCCCTTTGGCCCACCGAGTCTGTGCTGACCATCAGCCACCCATTTATACTAATTCTACATTAATCCCATATTCCCTACCTTCCCTCAATTCTGCTACCACCTACCTATACTAGGGGCAATTTACAATGGCCAATTTACCTATCAACCTGCAAGCCTTTGGCTGTGGGAGGAAACCGGAGTACCCGGCGGAAACCCACGCAGTCACAGGGAGAACTTGCAAACTCCACACAGGCAGTACCCAGAACTGAACGCAGGTTGCTGGAGCTGTGAGGCTACAGTTCTAATCACTGCGCCACTGTGCTGCCCTTATGGGCCAAAGAGCCTGTTTCTGTGCACAATAACTCTATAAATGTTGAGTCCAGAAAGTTGCAAGTGCCCCAGTCAGAAGTTTGTACTGGAGTGCTGACTTGGGTTGCATTAGAGTGTTAAAGTGAAAGTTTGATGACTGAGGATAATTAAGGGTTAATTTTATCTTAAGTCTCTTCTGTCTTTTATTTAGCAGATTAACTTAACAGTTGCTGTTTAGGTTGGAGAAGGTGAGTTTTAGACCAGCTTTAAACAGAGTTCACTCAGGCTCTGCTTGCAGCTGCACCTTGTTAATTAGAGAATTGGCTTAAACCAGTTTTCAGGGGCTAGAGTCAGTCAGTATAAAAGTGGGCCATCTTACAGTGCTGACCTTGTTTACACAGGAGTGCTGACTTGGGTTGTATTAGAGTGTTAAAGTGGAAGTTTGGTAACTGAGGAAGTTCAGTGAGGAGGGAGCGAGGAGCTCCTTTCATTTCCTACCTGTCCTCAGAGTGAGGGGAGCCGAGAGTTTCCAAAGAGCACAGCTGACTGGTGAGTAAGTCCTGGTGGGTATTTTTCAAAGTGGATTGAATTGTAAGTCATTGTTTTAGCAAGACTTAGTTGTTTTTTTTCAAATTATAATCTTCTAAAGTTTTAAATTTAAAGGGTTTAGTCATGGCAGGAGAGCATGAAGCCGTGGTTTGTTCCTCTTGCTGCATGTGGGAATCGGGGAACATTTCCAGTCCCCGGGACCAGCATGTGTGCAGGAAGTGTGTCCAGCTGCAGCTCCTGGAAGCTCGGGTTTCAGAGCTGGAACGGCGGCTGGAAATACTATGGAGCATCCGCAAGTCTGAGAGCATTCTGGATAGCACGTATAGAGAGGTGGTCACACCGCAGCTGAAGGGACTTGAGGAAGGAAGGTGACCACCAGGCAGTCCAAGAGAATCAGGCAGGTAGTTCAGGAGTCTCTTGGGGTCCCGCTTGCAAATCGGTATTCCATTTTGGAGGCTGATGAGGCTGGTTCCTCCAGGGAGTGCAGACAGAGCCAAGCTTCTGGCACCGCAAGCAGCCTGTCTGCACAGGAAGGGGGAAAGAGAGGAAGAGCAATAGTAATAGGGGATTCTATAGTCAGGGAAACAGATAGGCGCTACTGTGGCCGTCAACGTGACTCCAGGATGGTGTGTTGCCTCCCTGGTGCCAGGGTCTGGGATGTCACTGAACGGTTGCAGGGCATCCTGAAGGGGGAGGGTGATAAGGCAGAGGTCATGGTACATGTTGGTACCAATGACATAGGTAGAAAGAGGGATGAGGTCTTGCATCAAGAATTCAGGGAGATAGGCAGTAGACTAAAAAGCAGGACCTCTCGGGTTGTAATCTTGGATTACCCCCAATGCCACGTGCTAGCGAGTATAGAAATAGGAGAATAGCACAGATGAATGCGTGGCTTAAGAGTTACTGCAGGAGGGAGGGTTTTAGATTCCTGGGCCACTGGGACCGTTTCTGGGGAAGGTGGGACTTGTACAAGCGGGACGGTCTACTTCTGAACCAGAGGGGGACTAACATCCTTGCTGGCGGGTTTGCTAGAGCTGTTGGGAGGAGTTTAAACTAATTTGGCAGGGGGAGGGGATGCAGACTCCGAGCAGAATAGGGACACAGCTAAACACAGGAAAGCAAACAAGTCAGAGGGAATATAGCGGAAGTAAGTTTCAAGGGAGTAAGACCAGGATGGAAGGCCTCTACTTTAATGCCAGCAGTATTGCAGGTAAAACGGATGAGTTAAGGGCAATGATTGACACGTGGAATTGTGATATAGTAGCCATCACGGAGACATGGTTGAGGGAGGGGCAGGATTGGCAGCTCAATATCCCAGGATATAGAATCTTCAGGCGAGACAGAGGAGGGGGGTAAAAGAGGAGGGGCATTGCAATATTAGTTAAGGAGTCAGTTGCTGCAGTAAGGAGAGATGACGTCTTGGAGGGGGCATCAAATGAAGCTTTATGGGTAGAGTTTAGGAATAAAAAAGGGACAGCCACATTGCTAGGTGTTTATTATAGACCCCCAGATAGTCAGCAGGAAATTGACGAGCAAATATGTGCGCAATTTGCAGAGGTGTGTAAAAATAATAGGGTAATTATACTAGGTGATTTCAACTTTCCCAACATTAATTGGGATAGTCATCGTGTTAAGGGCTTAGATGGAGTGGAGTTCTTAAAATGTATACAGGAGAACTTTTTAGCTCAATTATGTAGAGGATCCAACAAGGGAGGGTGCAGTGCTGGACCTAATTCTGGGGAATGAAGCCGGACAGATGGTTGATGTGTTGGTGGGGGAGCATTTTGGTGATACTGTCCACAACATGGTACAATTTAAGCTTGTTATGGAGAAAGAAATAGACAAGTTGCAAAAAAAGGTTTTGGATTGGGGGAGAGCGAATTTTAGTAAAATAAGGCAGGATCTGGCTAAGGTAAACTGGAAAGAGTTACTTGTCAGGAAATCTACAGAAGAGCAGTGGGGGGCATTCAAAAAGGAAATGGAGAGGGTACAGGCCCAACATGTTCCCTCTAGGGTAATAGGTAGGAGCAACAAGCCCAGAGAACCATGGATGACCAGAAACATTCAGGGTACGATGAGAACGAAAAGAGAGGCTTTTAGCAAATACAAGGAGAGCAAATCAATGGAGGCATTAGTGGAGTACAGAAAGTGTAGGATGGAGCTTAAAAAAGCAATTAGGAGAGCAAAGAGGGGATATGAGAAAGCTCTGGCTGGTAAAAGTAGGGGAAATTCCAAGATATTCTATAAGTATATCAATGGGAAGAGGATAACCAGGGAAAGAGTAGGACCCATTAGGGACCAAGAGGGAAATTTGTGGGTGGAGCCAGAGGACATTGGTAGGGTGTTGAACGAATACTTCACATCTGTCTTCACCCAAGAGAAAGAGGATATAGATATGGAACTTAGAGAGAGGGACTGTGAGGTTCTTGAGCAAATTGTCATAGGGAGTGACAAGCTATTGGAGGTTTTGGAAGGCTTAAAAGTGGACAAATCTCCAGGTCCGGACGATTTGTGTCCCAGGATGCTGTGGGAGGCGAGGGTGGAGATTGCAGGGGCCCTGACACAAATTCTTTATTCCTCTCTGGCCACGGGGGAGGTGCTAGAGGACTGGAGAACAGCTAATGTGGTCCCACTATTCAAGAAAGGTTGTGGAGATAAGCCAGGGAACTCCAGACCAGTGAGTCTCACGACAGTGGTAGGGAAACTATTGGAGAAAATTCTGAAGGAGAGAATCTATCACCACTTGGAGAGGTAAAATTTGAGTAGGAATAGTCAGCATGGCTTTGTCAGTGGGAGGTCATGCCTAACAAATTTGATTGAATTTTTTGAGCATGTGACCAGGTGTGTAGATGAGGGTAGTGCAGTTGATGTAGTTTACATGGATTTCAGCAAAGCCTTTGACAAGGTCCCATATGGGAGACTTATCAAGAAAGCAAATGCACATGGGATACAAAGTAACTTGATAAGGTGGATTCAAAATTGGCTTAGCTGTAGGAGACAGAGAGTGATGACAGACGTCTGTTTTAGTGACTGGAAGCCAGTGTCCAGTGGCGTACCACAGAGATCTGTGCTGGGTCCCCTATTGTTTGACATTTATATAAACGACATAGATGACTATGTGGGGGGTAGGATCAGTAAGTTCGCGGATGACACCAAGATTGGCCGAGTGGTTAACAGTGAGGTGGAGTGTCTTAGGTTACTGGATGGGATGGTCAAATGGGCAGAAAAGTGGCAGATGGAATTTAACGCTGAAAAGTGTGAGGTGATGCACTTTGGAAGGAGTAATGTGACACTGAAGTATTCAATGAATGGCCTGACACTGGGATGTTCCGAGGAACAAAGGGACCTTGCCGTGTTTGTCCATAGATATCTGAAGGCAGAAGGTTAATCGGGTGGTGAAAAAGGCATATGGGACACTTGCCTTTATCAATCGAGGCATAGATTACAAAAGCAGGGAGGTCATGTTGGAGTTGTACAGAACTTTGGTAAGCCCACAGCTGGAATACTGTGTGCAATTCTGGTCGCCACATTATAGGAAGGATGTGATTGCATTGGAGGGGGTGCAGAGACGATTCACCAGGATGTTGCCTGGGATGGAACATTTAAGCTATGAAGAGAGGTTGGATAGGTTTGGGTTGTTTTCACTGGAGCAGAGAAGACTGAGGGGTGACCTGATCGAGGTGTACAAGATTATGAGGGGCGTGGATAGGGAGCAGCTGTTCCCCTTAGTTGAAGGGTCAGTTAGGAAGGGTCACAAGTTTAAGGTGAGGGGCGGGAGGTTTAAGGGGGATTTGAGGAAGAACTTTTTTACCCAGAGGGTGGTGACGGTCTGGAATGCCCTGCCTGGGAGGGTGGTAGAGGCAGGTTGCCTCACATCCTTTAAAAAGTACCTGGATGAGCACTTGGCACGTCATAACATTCAAGGCTATGGGCCAAGTGCTGGCAAATGGGATTAGGTAGACAGGTCAGATGTTTTAATGCATCGGTGCAGACTCGATGGGCCGAAGGGCCTCTTCTGCACTGTATGATTCTGTGATTCTGTGAAGATGAGGTGCAGTTCTTTGAGCTTGCGTTCAGACGCTTCATTGGAACACTAACAAGCCAAGGATAGAAAGGTCAGAGTGGAAGCAAGGTGGAGAATTAAAATGACAGACAACTGGAAACTTGTCACGCTTGGGGACTGAACAGAAGTGTTCTGCACAGGGGTCACCCAGTCTGCATTTGGTCTCCCCACTGTAGCAGAGACCATATCATGAACAGTGAATACAATATATAAATTGAAAGAAGTGCAAGTAAATCACTGTTCCACTTGGAAGGAGTCTTTGGGTCCTTGGATGGTGAGAAGTGGGGAGGTAAAAGAGCAGGTGTTGCATCTCCTGCGCTTGCATGGAGAAGTGCCGTAGGAAAGAGATGGGATATTGGGGGTTGACCGAGGAGTGAGCCAGGATGCTGCAAAGGGAGCAGTCCCTTCAGAATACTGAAAGGGGAGGGGAGGTGAAGATGTGTTTGGTATTGGCATCACGCTGGAGTTGGTGGAAATAGCGGAGGATGATCCATTGAATATGGAGGCTGATGGGTGGAATGTGAGGGCAAGGGGAACTATCGTGGTTCTGAGGGGAAGGGGTGAGGGCAGAAGTACATGAAATAGAATGGACACAGTCAAGGGCCCTGCCAACCACGGTTGTGGGGCATCTCAGTTGAGGAGAAAGGAAGACATATCAAAGTGCTAGTATCGTCCAAGCAGATGCAACGGAGACACAGAAACTGGGAGAATGGGATAGAATCCTTACAGGAAGTGGGGTGTGAGGTAGTGTAGTCAAGGTAGTGGTGGGAGTCAGTGGGCTTATAGTGAATATTGATAGCCTATCGCCAGAAATGGAGACAGAGAAGTCAAGAAAGAGAAGGGAAGAGCCAGAGATGGACCATGTGACGATGAGAGAAGGGTGGAAATTGGAAGCAAAGTTGGTCAAATTTTCCAGTTCAGGGCAAGAGCATAAACCAATGCTGTCATCAGTGTACTGGAAAAAGAGATGAGGGTGGGTCCTGAGTAGGACTGGAACAAAGAATGTTCCACATATCTCTCAAAAAGGCAGACATAGCTAGGACCCATTCAGGTACCCATGCAACACCTTTTATTTGAAGGAAGTGAGTGGTGTTAAAGGAGAAGTTGTTCAATGTGAGAACAAGTCAGCCAGGTGGAGGGGGGTGGTGTTAGGTCCACTGCTCAAGGCAGAAGCGGAGAGCTGTCAGACCATCCTGGTGGGGGATGGAGTTGTTAAATGATTGACGATCCAAGGTGAAAAGGCGCTGGTTTGGGTCAGGAAACTGGAGGGCATCGGAAGAGTCACGGATGTAGGTAGTAAGAGACTGGACAAGGGGAGAAAAAATGGAGGCGTGATAAGAAATCAGTTTAGTAGGGCAAGGACAGGCTGAAGCAATGGGTCTACCAAGGGAGTCCTGTTTGTGGATTTTGGGAAGGAGGTAGAAGCAGGCTATTCATGGTTGGGATCTATGAAGTTGGAGGCTGTGGAGGGAACATCTTCAGAGGACATGAGGTCATTGACAGTCCTGGAAACAATGGCTTAATTATCGATGGTGGTGCCATGGTCCCGGGGGAAGGTAGGAGGAAGTGTCGAGAGAGTTGGCGTTCGACCTCGGCTAGGTAGAGGTCAGTTGTCCAGACAACAACAGCACCAGCCTATTCAGCAGGTTTGATGACCATGTTAGGATTGGACCAGAGAACAAGAGTGCTGCAAGTTCAGAGGGGGATAGCTTAGAGTGATTGAGAGGAGCAGAGGAATTAAGATGGCTGATATCACACTAGCAGTTTTCAATAAAAAGATCTAGAGAGGGTAAGACGCCAAAGGGAGGGGATCCAGGTGGAGGGAGAATACTGGGGATGGGCAGAAGAGTTTACTGAGCCAGGGGAAGACATCTAGCCAAAGAAGTGGGTGTAGAGGCAAAGGAAGAAGATCTCAGCATCTTGCCAAACTCAAACGTGAGGCGGGGGGGTGGGGGGGGTGCGGTATAAGGGGATGAAGCTGAGGCTTTTGCAAAGGACAGATCATTCAGAATCAGAGAGAGGAAGAGCAGAGTGCATCATGAATACACACAAGGGGTGATGTCCAAAGAAGGGTTTGGGACTGAGGGAAGTGAAGGGAACGAAGGATCCAGAGGGGTGTTAGTGTTCAAGTGTGTTTGAAGTTTGTGATCGTTCACACCTGAAAGGAAGAGTAAAAGGTTTTTGTTCGTGTTGGATGATGTGAAGGATGAAACTAAATTGTGGACCAGGACAGCACTGAGATAGTGAGTTGGTGCGGCTTAAGAGAGCTCAGGAATGTGCATGTGGCAGCACATGGCATTGAGTGTGGATTTCAGGATTCTCTTTTGTTTTCCTTGTTGACAACTTTGGCTGTTCGATATGTGGAATTGTTATGATCCTGTAGTTTATTTTTCCGGGAAGAATGCCTTTGAGGCTAGAATACTGCTTTAAGGCAACAAGCTCCAGAGACTGATCAAAAAATGCATTCTTGTTGCCATAGGATGCAGCCACTCAGGACCAAAGATTGAGAGATACAGTGTTATGATTTAATTTTGAACTGGCTTATAGTGGAAACACACTGTTCTAACTCTGAAACACAGACAGCTGGATCAGCATATACTGAAGGAAATGGGAGAGCACTCTCAGTTTATTTAAACCCTATTTATTATACTCTCAGAATTCTGATGTCAAGCCGGATTAATTTCTTAAAAGAAAATAACCAATTCCTTTAACTACCAAACTGTAATTGTTGAAAATCCTCGTTGGAAAAGAAGAGCATCAATTCAACTGCTGAACTAGACTACGGACTACTGTTGAGGAACCATTTTTTCCCTCATGAGACAGCTGTGAGCACTTCAAGCAACCTTGGATTATTCCAGATTGGAAGATTTCACTTTGGCAGGAGCATAAATATGCAAGGACACTAATTTTTCTATTTTAAATGCTGTTTATATCTTAGTAGTGTTAAAGAATTTAGTTTTTATAATTGAACAGTTAATTTGTTGATCTGAAGACATCTGGTTTGGTTAGCCTCATTCAGGGGTTAATAGATGGTATAATTTGGCTGAGTCTTTAATTTGGAAAGTTTAAAATATGTTAGGTGATCTGTGGAGAGACTGGACTGAATCATAATCAGAATTGTATATTTTGATTGGGGCTTTGACTTGAGTGGTCAGTCGTAACAGAATACAACATAATTTAACAAATGAGAACAATCATATTGTGATAAAACTACAAAATGCATCAAAAGGATATAAAGACACATGAAAAGCATATGCTTTTTATACGTTGGCTAATAAGATATCATGCTGATGAATCAGTTGTTACAATCCTAATTAGAAAGTTAGAACTTAGCAGAATAATTATCTAAAATCATGGTTCCTTGATGAAGACATTTTATGGGATCTTGGGAGGCAAGCAAGCCATAACAGTGAAGGAAAAAACTGATGAGACTTGCTCTGGTGTTATGACCATGCGTCACAGAAACTGTGAAGAAGTTTGAAACTCCTCCAAGGGTTCCAATCTTTTCTCTCTCCTACTTTTATCTGTCTTTTCTTCTTTCTTTGTTTCTTTGATTTGACTGTCATACACCTCCTTTGCAAAGAAGGTCTGGAAAGAGATGCAGTCGTTTTTTTGTTAAGGTTCACCCCGATCAGCTCTGTAACACAGGACTCTGTGCTCTACGGGCTGTTCCCAGGGATGCACACCGTGATAAACATCAATTGCTGCTGGAGGACCATCAACTCGGTGAAAGGTGCACTTTGGTCTGCCAGAAACCTGCTGGTCTTCCAGTGCAAAGAGTTGTCCATGACCAAGTGTTACAGACTGGCACATTCCAAGATCCAGGACTACATGCTGAGGGACGCACTAAACTTGGGGCAGCCGCAAAGGCTCAATGGTGAAAGGCCACTATGTAAGGTCCTTCCGTCATAGTATACCAAGGGTAATTGTGTAAAACCCCTCCGGCTGTATGCACAGAGGATGTTTTGTGGTATGTTTTGCAAATGTACATTGTATATAAAATGGAATGGCAAGAGTAGTGGGACACCTCACATTCGGTATTGAAAGAAACTGATCTTTATTGCACTTCATGAAACGTCCAATTTGAATGATTTTTAATGTATTTTTACAAATTTTGATGACTAATGTATATTTTTGGGGGGAAAAATTGCCTTCTCTTTCATTATTTCTTTTTCTCTGGTCATCTACTGTTCTAATGAATTGCTTCTCCGTATCTCTTGGTTTGTTCCTTGTGAGCTGTAAACTGTTGGTCAGCATGAATGTTTACACCTGGCTACAATTATCTTGTCACAACAGTCACAGCTACTGCAATACTGTTTTGTTTGAAGTGTCATGCAGGCCCCCACCTGCCAAGAATGAAGCACACATTATTTTGCCACATGAACATTAAAATTGGTGCTGGGAAGAAAAGAGAGCCTATCACAAGGAATTGCCAGGCCCCTCACCGGAAAGACCCTTTTTTGCATGCTAGCAGACAGTGTTGGAATAAAGGAGACCCAGTCCTTGCTTCTCCAATACACAGAAGACCTGGTCAGACCAGCTTAGTCACATGACTAACTGGTTGTTTCAATCTGAACTTGGCACAGAATGTTTGGAACTCAAAGCTTTTCTCTCCTGGATTGAGAACCCCTCTCTCCTGTCTGCTCCCATCTCTTTCTCATGGAATTGAAGACACATGAACCCCTACAGTGAACAAAGTTTAAGAAGAATACTGGGCCCCAATGAAAAGCAAGACTACTTACAAGGGACTACAGTGAGCTCGAAGCACAGTAAACAAGAAACTCTTCTGATTGCCTCACACCTCTCCGTTTTTCTTCTCTTTTCTGTCCCAATTTGCATGTGTATATCATGTGTGCATGCTAGTGTGAGCGTGTTGTGTATCCTTAGGCATTAACCGAATTAGAGTTTAAGTTTTGATAAATTTAACTTTTCTTCTTTAAACCCAAGAAAACATAGTGTGCTCATTTATTTGCCTTATAATTGGAAAGCGGTGAACAAGGATTCACCAAGGGGAAGCTCAAATCAAAAATCAAACCCTGTTACAATAAGACCAGGTGAAGACAATGAAAGACCCCTAAACACCTTTCTCACCTGGTCGTAACAAAAGGCTGAACTTTTACCTATGTAGGAATGGCTGAGACCCACCAAAATCAATACTTTTGTACCAATTTTTATTTGACATTAATCTATGCAGAAAGTTTCCCAAGAAGTTCTTTACTGAAAGTGTGATAAGTAGATGGATGGGGTGGGCTGGTATAGATTAGTAGCAAATCGTTCTTTATCTTATTAATAAAGTGGAACTAGAATGCTACCAGAGATGAGAATCAAATATTATAAGGAGAGAATTGAGACTATTTCCAGTGGAGCAGAGAAAGCTAAGGACAATTAATAGAAGCTTTTTTGTAATGTGGAAGGGCTTTGATAGGCAATTGGGGAAAGACAATTTACTTTGGGTGGAGAGTCAGTGATCATCTGTCATTGACTTAAGAGTTGTCACTAAGAGAAGGAAAGCAAGGTTAGGAAAAATGTTTGTGAAAAATTAGAGCTTGGAATGGTTTGCTACCAGGAGTAGTAGAGACAGAGATTATGGCATCTATTAAGGAAAAAGTGGTCAAAGATTTGAAGCAAAGGGGGATAGGTTTAAGGGGGAGAGCAAGGCAGTGGAATTAGTTTTGAACTGCTCCAGCACAGAGATGATGCAGAGGTGATTGGTCAGATCTCCTCCTGCGCTGTAAACATTTATGACTCTTGCATCGTCAGATCACGAAGGATAGAAATTCGACTTGGCAACCTTCACACGTACATGCTTAACATGTTTGTAGTGCATTCCTATATAAACTGTTGTTGCATGGGTGTGAATTTGGTTAAAACAAATTAACACCTGTGTAAAACATTGCACACAGGAATATTATGTGAACATGTTAAATATTCATAGTTTGGTCAAAATTTCTACAATTTAGCAGAGATTTGAAAAGCAAGCTATTCTATAGAAATTATATCTGCTTTCTTCTAGAAATCAGAAAAGACAATTCACAACAAGGTCCTATTTCTGTTAATAAACTCTTTTGGTTAACTATTGCTAAACATTTAATCAGCATAGAAATGGGCTGAATTTTACCTTTGGCAGACGGGAATTCGCCACCGACATGACATTTGGTGGCGAACCCGCTTCCACCTAGCCCGGGAATCCATCCCGTATTTTATGGATTCCCGGGCTTTAATTGTTCCAAGGCAGAACTTCCACCCACTTGAGGGAAGAGGTCTCACCTCCGTGAGCTGCCGGCCAATCAGCCGGCCGGCAGCTTTTAATCCCAGCAGCGCCACCGGATGCGGTGGCCACTGCTGGGACTGCAGCCCAGCCGACACCAAGGAACCTGGAGGGAAGGTAAGTTAAGGTTGCCTCACCAGGAGGATCGGTCCTTCCCTGGTGAGGCTGGATTGGTCCTTTGGTGGGGGGGGGGGGCCGTCTTGGGTCCCGGGGAGTGGGTTGGGAGGTGGGGGCGGCCCTCAATCGGGCACCCTGTGCCTGATTGCCATGACACCCCCAGGCGGGAAAAGACTGGCAGCTATTGCTGGGCGGCCTTTCATGTCCCCAGCATGCCCGCTTGCCAAGGGTAAAATACCCGTCGAGACAGGCGAGGGCCGTTAAGTGGCGTAAACTTGGCTGGAGGTGGAAGCGGGGCGGTTAGGCCTCCCAGAGCCTCCTGCTCAATTTTACACGCCCCCACGCCAGCATCCGACCCACTGGGGCAGCGTAAAATTCAGCCCAGGAACTGCATATTAATTATCACAGGAAGCAAATGTGAAACTGATCTCCATTCCTTACTTATGGGAACAGAAACTGATTGCTATTGCAGTTTTCAGCATTTTTATTCTCTACTTCCTTTTAAATGAACCAAAAAAAATGGACACTCTTTGTTTCTTGTATTGAAGTGTGTTTATTCTCTTGATGGACAGAGCCCTGGCAGCTTTGGGTACCAGACAAAATACTGAAGTTTGTTCATCATTGAATACGTCCATTTTTACTCTTTTAATTACAATTACAGTTACAATTATAACTCTTTGATGGATATAACAGTATTGAATAATACTTGGAAATAATTTATGAAGTATATAACCAAAGATTAATGCAGATGTTAAAGCTTATGGTACATTCAGACCATCACTCTGTATGAAGATACTTGCTTAGCAATAACCTGCTCAGTGACACTTAATTTGGGTTCCGCCAGGGCCACTCCGCTCTTGACCTCATTCCAGCCTTGGCTCAAACATGGATAAAAGAGCTGAACTCCAGAAGTGAGGTGAGAGTGACTGCCCTTGACATTAAGGCAGCATTTGACCGAGTATAGCATCAAGGAGCCCTAGCAAAACTGAGGTCAATGGGAATCAGGGGGAAAACTCTCTGCTGGTTGGAATCATACCTAGCACAAAGGGAGATGATTGTGGTTGTTGGAGGTCAATCATGTCAGCTCCAGGACATCCCTGCAGGAGTTCCTCAGGGTAGTGTCCGAGGCCCAAACATCTTCAGCTGATTCATCAATGACCTTCAATCATAAGGTCAGAAGTGGGGATGTTGGCTGCTGATTGCAAAATGTTCAGCACTATTCACGATGACTCAGATACTGAAGCAGTCCGTGTAGAAATGCATCAAGAACTGGACAATATCCAGGCTTGGGCTGATAAATGGCAAGTAACATTTGCACCACACAAGTGCCAGGCAATGATCATCTCCGACAAGAGAGAATCTAACCATCTCCCCTTGACATTCAATGGCATTATGATCGCTGAATCCCCCATTATCAACATCCTGGGGGTTAACATTGACCAGAAGCTGAACTGGAGTAGCCATATAAATACCGTGGCTACAAGAGCAGGTCAGAGACTAGGAATCCTGCAGCGAGTAACTCACCTCCTGACTCCCCAATGCCTGTCTACAAGGCACAAGTTAGGAGTGTGATGGAATACTCTCCAGTTGCCTGGATGAGTGGAGCTCCAACAACACTCAAGAAGCTCGACACCATCTAGGACAAAGCAGCCTGCTTGATTGGCACTCCATCCACAAACATTCACTCCCTCCACCATCGACACACAGTGGCAAGATGCACAGCAGCAACGCATCAAGGGTCTTTAGACAGCACCTTCCAAACCCGTGACCTCTACCACCTGGAAGGACAAGGGCAGTAAAAGCATGGGAACATCACCACCTGCAAGTTCCCCTCCAAGCCACGCACCATCCTGACTTGCAACTATATCGCTCTTCCTTCATTGTCACTGGGTCAAAATCCTGCAACTCCCTTCCTAACAGCACTGTGGGTGTACCTATCCCACATGGACTTCAGCTGTCCAAGAAGGCAGCTCACCACCACCTCCTCAAGGGCAATAAATGCTGTCCTAGTCAGCAACACCCACATCCCATGAATGAATATAAAAAAAGCTGCTGTTTTTAATTTTCACATTGCATGGACCAGAGAATATACCAAAATTGGAACGCCACTGTATACTTTTAAAGGCATTTTTAAATCATAATGTGCACTGTCATGTGACCCATTCCACCCCACTTTCACATATTACATTTAATTACTAACTTTGGGGCTACTCCCTTGATTTCATTCCTTCTTCCATCAGAAGACATTCTTGAAGATTTCTCTGTGCAAAGAATTTGCCGGATGCACAAAGTCAAAAAATTGCCTCTTAGTTTCCCTTCAACCTTTGTAAGATTTGCCGTTGGATCTTCTGATGGCAATGACCAATGCTTCAGGTGTCTTGCAACAGGCCAACTTGAGTCCATTGTTTTGCATGCTACCTTCAAAAGGTTGTTGATGCAAATGAGAGAGTTCAGAGAGTAGTTATGGTACAGTAATAGTTATTCATTGTTGGGTAGCTTTACTGTAAAAGCCTATGTATAAATTAATAAGATTGTTTTAATATTTTCCATTGCATCTTTTCCGTAAGGTCCTTTTATTCTTTTAACTTTACCAACTTTTATTTAAAAAGTCATTGTCTGCCTTTTGAGTCTCCCATTTCATAGTTGGAAGCAACAGTGATAAAATTGGCTTCAAACCAACCTGAAATACCAGCGGTGCAGTTAATCGGTTGTCACAAATCTAACGATTGCCACATTGTTTCATAGATGCAACGAGGTAAATATTCAGCATATTTTTAGGCATCAAACCAGAAAAGGTGCCTCGCAATGCATCATCTCTTTTGTGGTGCAAGCTTAAAGAATTGCGTTTGTTTTTTTTGGAGATGATATGGAAAAGGGACATAATGGGGTTCAGAAATTACAGGGCAGCGGTGGGGGGGGCGACAATCACTCATTAAAAGTTTCCAGCAATTCACAGCAAAAAAGGGATACGCTCTCCACTTCTGGGGTTCTCCTTGTGTAATTTTTAGGTCTGTTGTAGACTAATTGATAGAGATTGATTGATTGCCATGATTAGTCAACAACTCCATTATCATTGTTTCATGTAACTACCAGAATAGTAGAAGGCAAACTAGAAATACCTCGGTCTTTTTTCATCCAGCAATTCCTATGTTCTTATGAAAACAGTTCCATTGTTCCTGATCATGATGGATACGGCCACAGGTTCTGTATTGCATGGATTAAGAATGTTAAACTGGATGCGTATCTCCAGTGAGACCAAATTTGTATGCTTTCTAGTGGTTCACTAAGAAAGAATGGCATTGCAAGTAGTGGATGGAACCTATCTGCCTCAGCCCCTTGAGCAGAAACGGTGAGGAGAAAGATGTCTGTCCTCATAACAAGGCAATGTCACCTCTTGATTATCTGGAATTTTTATTACATTTGGTTCAGTATCTAGGATTAATTTAAACAATTTATTCAATGTTTTTACAAGTCAATGCTATACTCAGCATTGTTTCTTATTTCCTTAGGTGTCAGAACTTACTTAAAAGAAGCTTTAGTTAACATCATTGCTGTACATGCAGAGGTAAGGTCTTCAAACTAATTTGCACAGATACAATGTGCATTTTCATTTTGGGTCTAAGCTCTTTATATTTACACCACAGCAGGTTCAGGGGAAGCCATGACTACAAAGGTATTTTGTGAAGATAGTACCATAACATTCCAACTCTTCATTCTTTAGAGAGATGCTGTGGAGTTGCATTGCCTGGATTACCATATCACTGAATATAATTTCTGTGTCATGAGTTAACATTTGCGCCACATAAGTACCAGGCAATAACCATCTCCAACAATAGAGAATCTAACCACCTCCCCTTGATGCTCAACAGCATTAACATCGCTGAATCCCCCACTGTCGACATCCTGGGGATGATTGACCAGAAACTTAACCAGAAACAGCCATATAAATACTGTGGCTACAAGAGCAGGTCAGAGGCTAGGAATTCTGCAACAAATAACTCAACCCCTGACTCCCCAAAGCCTGTCCACCACCTACAAGGCACAAGTCAGGAGTGTGATGGAATACTGTCCACTTGCCTGGATGAGTGCAGCTCCAACAACACTCAAAAAGCTTAACAACATCGAGGGCAAAGCAGCCTACTTGATCAGTACCCCATCCATCACCTTAAACATTCACTTCCTCTGCCACCGGCACACAGTGGCAGCAGTGTGTACTATCTACAAGATGAACTGCAGCAACTCCTTCAGTAGCGCCTTCCAAACCTGCGACCTCTGCCATCTGGAAGGACAAGGGCAGCAGACGCATGGGAGCACCACCAGCTGCAAGTTCCCCTCCAAGTCGCACACCATTCTGACTTAGAACTTTATCACCTTCACTGTCGCTGGTTCAAAATCCTGGCACTCCCTCTCTAAAGCATTGTGGGTGTACCTATATCACATGGGCTGCAGCAGTTCAAATAGGTGGTTCACCACTCCCTTCTCAAGGGCAATTAGGGATGGGCAATAAATGCTGGCCTTGCCACATCCCATGGACAAATAAAAAAGTGGACTTAGTTGAGGGCAAGGGATCATCAGACAGCTTTCTATGGACAAAACTGTTTGCTTCTCATTCATGTTGTCAAGCAGAACTAAATCAAAACGAACCCTGGAGCTTTGATGTACCTTTCATCAGTCAGAACTCATAGACAATTTGACCCCTTTATTGTTACAATAGGGAAACCTAAATGTAGAATATGAGTGTGGATCATACATCCACAAGCTACAAAGGGTATGTTTCTTCACCCTTTGTCTAGATGCCAGTGCTGCACTATTTAATGCGTTGCATCATTTGGTGGCTGCTCTCCGTACAGGATAAAACTGTTCAAAGGTCCCATCTTCATTTCTAAAAGACTATATGAGTTTCATTTATTTCAGAAATTGAGAGCATTGAGATTTTACCTGCCACCATATACTTCATCCATTAGTTGATATACACAGAGTTTTAACTTTCAGTGTACATGGGACAAGATATTTTCACCACTCCATTTATTTGACAGTTTTGTTTGATGTATCAAAGGTCTTGCTTCAGAAGTTGAGCAGCAGAGATCAATTGCGTCTGTTTCTTTCTAACACGATAGGATTCATGAGGCAAAGATAAACCTCATTCAAATCATGGGCTGCCCTCTTCATTGGCCAACATGTGAAGGAGTTGGCTTGAGGCAATCTGTGAGGCAGGTGCCATGGGAAGTAACAGAAAATGTTGGGAATACTCAACAGGTTAGGCAGCATTTGTGGAGAGAGAAACAGAGTTAACATTTCAGACTGATAACTTTTCATCAGAACTGGAAAAAGTTAGAGATGTAACAGGTTTTAAGCAAGTGCAGAGGCAGGGAAAATGGGGGTGCGGGATGTGTTGGAGAAAAAAGGAAAGGTCTGTGATATGGAGAAGGGAAGGAGAAATTAAATGATAAAATAAGTGATGGTGCAAGGCAAAGGATCCGGTAATGGGTCAAGGAAAGAAGCAAAAGATGTGTCTAGAGGAGGAGTTAATGAGAAAACAGAATTATCACCAACAGCTGCTGTCCAGAAACAAAATAAACACGAGAAGTAAAAAAAGGGGCAGAAGTTCTAGTCTGAAATTGTTGAAATCAGTGTTGAGTCTGGAAGGGTATAAAGTACTTAATCGAAATATGAGGTGCTGTTCCTCGAGCTTACATTGAGCTTCATTGGAACAGTATAGGAGGCCAAGGACAGAGAGGTCAGAGTGGGAATTATAATGACAGGTGACTGGAAGCTCCGTCACACTTGCAGACTGGGGAAGTTTTCCTACTTTTTCCAAGTATTGTCATGATTTCATTGCTCAGAAAAATTGATGCATTGACTTGCAAAGATACAAGTCCTTTGCGTCCTGGCCTCTTTCTGCACAAACTTGCGATAGATCCTTGGGGCACTCGAGATGATGGTGTGGGAGCAGGAAGCAACGCCATTGCAGGTGAATCTGTGGCTGCAACTGTATAGATAAAAATAGAAGCAGGCGAGAGCAGCCCCACCTAGCTGACCGACGGAGGAGAGACATTGGAGAATGATGATGTGGTCAACCACGTCAAAGTCTGCAAGCTAGTCGAAAAGCATGAAGAGGGATAGCTTACCACATCACAGTTACATAGGATATCATGTGTGATTTTGATAAAGGCCATTTTGGTATTGTGACAGTGGCCAAAACCTGATTAGAGGGGTCCAAACAAGGAGTTGCAGGATTGATTGGCCTGAATTTGGGAGGCCACTTTGGAGATGAAAGGGAGGTTGAAGATAGGGTGGTAGTTTGCAATGGTGGATTTTTTGAGGAAAGGAATGATAATGGCAGATTTGAAGGGGAGGAAGGCAGCACCTGATGACCATGAACTGCTTACAATATCAGCTAACATGGGACCAGGAAGGGAAGTTGGGTGGTCAGAACTTTGGTGGGAAAAGGGTCAAGGTAGCAGGAGGTGGGTCTCATGGGCAAGATGAACTCAGCAAGGACATGACAGGAGAGAAGCTAAAGAAAGATGCAAGTTCAGAGCTAGAGCTGGGGAAGTTTGGCCCAATGGGCTAGAGAAAGGGAGGGAAATGATAGGTAGCTAATCAGGTGATCGCCATCTTATTTACAAAGAAACCCATGAGCTCCTCGCCGACTTTCCCTCTAATTCTTTTTTGTAGTGCGCGGGTGATTTATTTAAGTGCATGGTAACCTTAAACCTTTCTGTGCAGTTGGGTATGCACAGTAACTTAAAGGGGCCAACTTGTGTGCGGCTTGCTGCGAGGTTGCACAGCTTATAGCGAACATTGTACCAAGCACTTGTTGGAGCTGAAGATGGAAGAAGCAGGAGAGATTGGTTTAAGAAGACGGGGAGTAGTGGAGAAGAGAAGCATTTCAGGATGATCCTAGAATAAAGAGCATTTTCAGCAGAGGAGAGCAGGAGCCTGATGGTGTTTTATGTGGTCCAGCCAGATCTGTCAATGAACAGCTGAATGGTACAGGTGTTCAAGACTGTGTCTCTTGGACTGAAGGGAGTGGAGATGAGGCCTGTACCAGGTTAATGGCCAGGGTGAGAATGAGTAATGGTTTTAATGGGTTTAAGGGCATCAAAGGTGGAGATGAAAGTGTGATTGAACAGTTTGGTGGCTGGAGACGTATCATGGTGAATGGAGGACCAAAGGTCAGACAGTTAAGAATTTGAAAGTGCAGTTGTGTCTTGGGGTAAGAGTTTTTTTATAGTGGTGGATACAGAATAGAAGTAGAGTTGGGAGGAGAAAAGGGAATGTGGATGGAGAAGAATTCAAGGAAGTAATCAGAGGATGACCTTATCTGGGATTGGCAGGATGTGGGTAGTGAGGACACATGAGATAAAGACCTGTTCCGGTCTGCAAATGAGACCCGACCCAGCCCGAGTCCTTCCATTTCTTCCTGCACCCGACCCAACCATTAGTTAATCTACCTTCCATTTTTCACTTTATTCCTTACCTGCACAAGATTAAAATAACTGTAGCAAAGCCACCTTTAAAGTTCAAAAAGTAAATTAACATTAAAGTCACTTATCTGAGATGGTGATAGAGCGTGTCCGATCCGGCCCGAGCCCGAATGCCGGACCCAGAAGTGTGGCCCTGACCCAACCCGAACCTGACAAATGTCGTCGGGTTCGGGTTGGGTACCAAGCCTTTAACATGAGATGCCATGGTCAAGAGGGTAGCTGTTAGTATGAAAAGGGCAGTTTATATTGAGGGAGAGATGAGGGGAGGTTAGGAGGACAGTGAGCTCAGAGGACAGAGGGCATGATGAGTTGAGATGGCAATTGAGAAGGATGAGAGGTGCTTGGTGCAGGGGCTGAGGGAGGAATGCAGTGGAGATATCTCTCAGAACTTTGGCATGGGACTTCGCAGGGCGGTAGAAAACGAGGATTTTAAGACAAGAGAGGTAGAGCAAGGTAAGATGATGAAAGGAGGAGTAGGGAGACAGACCAAGGTGTGATTTGGTGGTAACAGCAACACAGCTACTGCGTTAGTTTGTGCAGGGCACTTGGAAGGCATAACCAGGTAGGGAGACTTCACTAAAGGGGAAGGTGTCATCAACCCTCAGCCAGGTTTCCATTGAGGCCATGATATCAATACGGTCATCTAACATGAGCTTATAGACGGCAAAGGTCTGGTTCACAAGTGAACAGACATTCTGGAAGGAGATGTGGAGAGGGGCAGTGATAG
Organism: Heterodontus francisci; assembly: GCF_036365525.1. Lineage (NCBI taxonomy): Eukaryota > Metazoa > Chordata > Chondrichthyes > Heterodontiformes > Heterodontidae > Heterodontus > Heterodontus francisci. The sequence goes on from NC_090372.1 coordinate 19,464,842, forward strand.
CTGATTGGCTGACAGGGTCAGCACTGGGAGGGGTGAATGGGACAGGAAGAAGTGGCTAGATTAGCCCCCAGCAGGTGTGCTGTGTGGGAAGGTCAGCAAGAGAGTAGGATGGAGCATCTGGGGTTTCTGCTCATAAGGAGGCAGCGGCAAGTTCCTCCTTACCATGTCCAGTATTAAGAGTATGGATAATGGTAACAAAAATATGGATAATTGAAGGCAGGACTTTAAATGTAGCAGAATGAAAGATGATAACTTATTCAGTATGACTACACATGATGTATCACTGTTAAAGAGGCTGTATACATATCTTTCTCCTGCCCATGTTAGGACAGTATTTTTCTATTTGTTTTTGGAAGTTGAACTTCTCTTAAGGAAGGCCATAACAACATCAAGTAATCTAACATCCTATTTCAACAAAACCTTTTTGTGAATTTACAGGTGTTTACAATTTCTAAGGAACTCGTCCCAAGGGTTCTTTCACGAATTATAGAAGCTGTTGCCGAAGAAATGAGCCGACTGATGCAGTGCGTGTCTTCCTTTAGCAGAAATGGAGCATTGCAGGTATCAAAGCATTAGCAGAGTTTCATTCATTGACTTTTTTCCAAATTTACTTTGACTTTTTTCATAATGCATCAGAAAGAAATGATCACTGTCTCAGAATGGTTGATGGTATAATAAAAGCATAATACTGCAGATGCTGGAAATCTGAAATAAAAGCAAGAAGTGCTGGAAATACTCAGCAGGTCTGGCAGCATCTGTGGAGAGAGAGAGAAGCAGAGTTAACATTTCAGGTCAATGACCTTTCATCAGATTAATGGTGCCTTGTCTATGTTTTAGTTCACTTGGCCTAGTTTTGAAGTTATCCACATTAGCTCTTCACATGTACAGTCATTTCAGAAAGGGTTCTATTAAATTGCATTATTTTGTGACTTTCATTTGACATTCATTTTTAATTAGTGATTTAGACTCTATTATAGTGTGGGAACTCTTTCATATTGGGTAAAGTTCAATAGTTGCTGTGTAATTTATTACTCTTGTCCCTAGGTAATACAATGTAAATTTAGTAAGTATATGAAACTAATAGGGTCTAAATACGTGTCTGGAAAGGTAATAATCCAGCAATAAATCTATTTTCAAGTTCAGATTGAGAGTCGTTTCGATACCTGCATATGATTTTTATTTTGTGTGTTATAATGTCGGACATTTAAGATTGCCAAGAGTTAAACCACGTCCCCGCCCCCATCCCTCAGAGAGTTTCTCTGCGGGTTGCCTTTCGTTCAGATGTTCAATAGTTGATCCAAAATGAAACCAGAGTTCCTGTCTTGCAGATCTCAACCAGATGAGGAGAAAGGTATCTGTCTAAATGCAGTGGTGCAGTTATCATGCACTGTGCACTTGCATACAGATTTCACAACCTAAACTTCCTAAAACCCACAGCAAAGTGCATCTGTACTGTTCTAGTTCTTTTTTGCAAACTTTAATTAGTCCATTCAACCTTTGATTTTTTTTGATCAGTTCATACAATATAATTTTTTTTTATATTTCTTCTCCTCCCCCCCACCCCACAATCCTGCAAATCCATTTACCACTACAACTACTTTATAATCACTAAAATAGTTTGCTGTGGCTTGGATTTTCCTCTTCTATTAGGCAAAAAAAATCAGCACAAAATACAGAGGAATTGGGTGACGAGGCCTACTGCCACATTCCAGCCCAGGCCTTTTATCTTCCTCTCGTCAGCCGCCCCATTCCTGTCCGCCACATGTAAATGAAGGCAAGGAGATGGGTTTTGCCAAACCAACTATTTTCCCCAACTTCAGTCCATGTTATCTCCTACACGAGGGATTTCCATCAGAGGATTAGCAGTAGCCCCTGGGGTAGCAGTGGTAAGCCCCCTAATTTGTTGGTAGTGTCCTCCTCTCCTTACATAATGCCCCATAAATTCACTTGGTGACCTCTGTTCCAGTCCAAGGCCTTCAGTACAAACAACGGCGTGCTCTTCAGAGTCCTACTACCCCTTTAATTGTGTTCCCTATTCTTGTGTCAACCTTGGCTTGGTGGTTGCACCGATTAGCAATTACTCTCTGGCGACACTTCAGTGCAGTTCTGAAGGGCTGATGGTCTGACGGAGGTATGTCTTTCGGAGATAATGTTAAACCGAGACACCTTCTGATCTCTTGGGTAGACGTAAAAGATCCCATGGCACTGTTCGAAGAAGAGCACAAGATTTCAGCCAGTGTTTTGCCAACATTTATCCCTCAACCAACATCCCTTAAGCAGTTCTGTTTGTGGGATCTTGCCGTGCACAGATTGGCTCCCATCTTTCCCCAATTAACAACAATGACTATACTTCAAAAGTACTTCATTGGCTATAAAGTGCTTTGGACTGTCCTGTACTGTTCCCTCTAAGCAGTATGGCTGCTCAGCAGTCTGCAACATACCAGGCAGTGAAACAGTCCATGCACAACCAACGTTCCCTTTAACATGTATAAGCAAGACCACATAGCAATCTTAAAGGGACCGTGCGGTGAAGCAAATGGGCTGCACACAATGAAGAAAAATTAGAGGAAACATTGCTGTCCTGAGGACATATATAAATTACTTTATAAATTCTCTTTTTCTTTTTCCTTGTTTCCTTTCTTGCTATTTTTTTGGTGCTGCATCACATCTTCCCTCTCAGCAGTAGCAGGCTCCTTTTTGGTGTTGAGATCCTGCTAGAAACCCACCCTGCATAAATAACCAGCTCTGCCTCAGGAGGAAAATAAATGTCCTGAGCTGAATATCATTTTACAGTCACACACCACTTAATGTGAGTTCTGAAATGGCTGCAAAGCTTTATGTTCTTCTATCTAACATAGTCTAAATTACTAGTATAGGGAGAAGGGGCATTACTGAATGCTAATGGAATTGATTTCAATTTGGATTCATTAATTATAGTCCAATTATGATCATCCTTGTACTGGAACAGTTGATGGCTTCCACATGTCTCTCTTTATTTTCCATTTTTCTCATTCTCCTTCTCCTGAAAGTTGATGCTGACAACTCTTTGGTATCTCATCCTTTTGTCCATTATTCTTCTATGAACACAGATAAAGAACATTTACCCATCTGTGCCATGTCATAGTTGAGCCTGATACAGTCCTCACCTGATGACCAGATGTGCACCTTCCTGTAAGAATCATGGGATTGTGATCTGCAGCTGATATTGTAGCTGATTATTCCCCTTGCTTATCAAAGAACACTAAGGCCAATTGCTGCTGCTCCAAATGACAAAAGAGAACAACAGAATCCATGACCTATGACTCTCCAATCACTGCGACTCTGTACCACATTCAAAGTGGTGCATTTGCTCAGGACGCAAACTGACTGTCCTCAATTTTCTACTTCATACCTACAGGAATCAGCAAAGGAAACTAACCAACACTACCTTGTATCTCATGGCTGGTCCAAGATCGCATGCTACAAGGTGTCTTTTTCATAAGGTCTCCTTACCCATGCAAGACCTCACACAATCTTACAACTCGTCTTTGCATCTCATGTGAATTCATACCTCAGGAATGCATACCTTCAAGATGCAATCTACAATTGAAATCTTTGCCATACTCGCATCTTCCAAGTCCATAATAAAGTAACACATTGTGCATCATGCAGCTTTACAATTTACAAATCATTTCCAGACATCTAGGTTGGTGAGCAGCCTGTGCGTCACCATGCATCAGCTCTTTAAACTTTCAACCTCTGACAACTGCTTTTCTGCTGGTACAGCAAGGTAGCAAAGTCTGAACCTGGGAAAGGTCCCTCGCTCAAGCATAGGTGCTGAAGTCACATCTTCATTGACATGATCAAGGAGCTCTGGTGTCATCTGTTGTCCCATCTAAGTAGATAATGGCTGGCCTAAAATTAGTCTCGAGTGCAAGCAGGCCTGCCTCTGATCATTCCTCGAGAAATGCTGATTGTCCTCTAGTTCCCGGAAGGCATCCCAAAAGGAATGCAGATTCTATCAGAAAGGTCGATTACAATAATAGTGAAATACTAGTTAGCTTGTAGTATTTGGAACTCTTATTATGAAAAAAAAAGCAAATTTAAGAAAACCATCTCCTATCCCCATCAGTAGTCACAGTGGCAAGTGTCCAATGTATCCTATGGTGGTTTTAACAAAAAGCAGTTTGTGACAGAAATTACTGTGAGAAAAACTTATCAGTTCACATGTGGTCGTGTTTTGGCTGGCAAACTGAAAGTGACAGTAACTAAACAAAATTGTAGTAAAATAAGCTTAACACAGCTATAAGCGGTTGGATTGTAGGGAACCAAGAGTAATCAGCAAAGCACGTGTTTCTCCAAGTCTTGGAAACCTGAGAAAAGATTCGCCACAGTCAGAAGGTCAGCCACTTCAGGTGTTTTGAATATTTTTTTTTATATAATTAAGAACAGGACCTTATTTTTACACAAGTACTTGTAGCATTAAGTGTCAATTAGCAAAAAAAATCTTCTTTACTCATCAGAAATTAGGAGCAGTAAGTAACGGTTCATGACATCTGTTACCTTTGTATATGTGGTCTGTGGTACAACAGCCCAGAAAAGATAAGATTGATGCATGCATTTCACTGGTGCCTTATCATCCAAAGAAGTAGCTCAGACTCAGTCTTGGCTACATGGAGATGTTGCAAACACTGGGTATCCAATTGGCACTGCTTTCAGTTTCAGCCAAAACTCATTTGTGTCTATGTTGCTTCACAGGGTCTGTTAATACAGTGCCTGATAGTTTGTTGTCACAAAGCAGCTAGCTTATGATTTACACGTCAGACACTATCATTGAGACTTGGAGCCTGAATAGTATTCAAAGCTGCATATGTAGCAAGAATTTAGGAATTACTACACCTGTCAGAAGTGGCAAGTTCAGATATTTTACTCCGATGCTTGCCTCTTTTAGTGATTATAGTGAGAATGTAAGTCATTAATCACATTTACAAGCATCAATTGCATTTTGAATTGGCTGTACTTTTGAACACTCATATATGTCTCAATCTTGAAGATTTATATTTTTTAAAAAAAGAACTTGGATTTATATAATCCCTTTCACAATCTCAGAACAGTCCAAAGCATTTTGCAGTCTATTCAGTACTTTTGAAGTTTAGTCACTGTACTTATCGTGTATGAAAGATGACAGCCAATTTGTGCACAAACAACGATGAGATAATGACCCAATAATTTTTTTTTTAAACTGATGTTGGTTGAGCGATAAATATTGGCCAGGGCACTGGAGAGTGCTACCACTGCTAAAGCTGACACCTAATTAGCAAAAACAATGAATCTGCAAATGAGATTGATGTGGGACAGAATATACAATTATTGTTGATTTAACACTGTTGGAAGTGATGTTTAAAAGAAGGTATTTTAACTTGTATCCATGACAAAAACTTTTTTAAGAAGGGTCATATTAAAGCCTAATATTAATCATTGTGTATCAGGTAGGTTGAAGAAAGTAGGGATAGATGGGGTTTGTAAAAAGTATATATTTATTAAAAACTACATATTCCTTTTCTTGTACCAGTTAATGGTGTTTATCATTTTCACTCATTAGATATATGGAACTGACCATTAGAAGTGTACAAGGCCATCTCTGGCTAACTTACCCATTGGTTTCCTTCCTTCCCTCCATTCTATTCTAAGGGGAAGCCACCTGTCTTTGTACTCCCTGATGGTGCAGCTGAGATTGGGAACTCCCCTTTTGGAGAAATGAAGCTGCAACCTACATGCCACCAATAATTGGTACAGAGTTTAGGCATCAAATTTGCTGTGCCAACTTGATTCAAAACTAGTTATCCATCTGTTGACATGCTAACTCTTTTTCAATGGAAGTTATGCAGAGCCATCACAAGACAATGTACAAGCATCTGTTTAATGCAGTATGAATTTGGCACTTCGTCCACATTTTAAATAAATTAGATTGAAAAGTAAGGTTTAATAATTTTGTTTCAAGCTGTATATTCTAAATACGAAGTTGGGGAACTTTGCTTTAAACTTTAAAGTTACTCGTGCATCATGTGATTATGTATATTGAGAAGCTTTGTGATGACTTGTGTGTCACAGTACTCAACAGTATTATAATTATCAATTGTTGAAAATCCTTTTATTTTTGAAAAAGTTTCTTACACAAAACAATAACTTTATTCAATATAATAGATCAACAATTTTAAGTGGAAATTAAAGCCCCAAGGCATGTAGAGAACACATCTGTAAAATGTGTTTCTTTCTTTAGGCCAGACTGGAAATTTGTGCTTTAAGAGATGCTGTTGCCTCATTTCTGACTCCTGACAGCAAGTAAGAAGGAACTTTAAGTCATATTTTTATCAGTTTGATTATTGCAACTTTCAACAGAGCTTTTAAAAAGTTAGTTCAAATAATTAAAATAATGTTTTAAATTGTTACAAGGACTTGCATATCCTGGCACATTCATTCAATGTCTTAAGTGCAACTTGACACTCCACCATCAAATTGGTAAAGAAAACATTTTTGGTGCTGTCCTTTTAACCATTGATGGTATACAGTAGCCATCTTGGTGAGGTAATTCTCCCCCTTTTGTACTACTTAAGGACTTTGTTTGTAGTTGCACCAAAACATCAGCCATCTCAAGTGATCCACTATTTGCTGCCAGAATTATTTGTTCGGGATGGGATGGAGTGCTGAACTGCATTCAAAGAATAAAGATGACCATATCTAGAGTAGACAATCTAGCATATTGGCCAAAATATAAATTCTTAAAACATTTCAGTTCAGAACAAACTGAACTCTTGAGCAAATCTGTTCAACTTGCTTATTATAAAATAGGTGTTCATTAAGGAAGATTCGTGCATAAGAATTCTGCCAAAATCTATTATCAGTATAGTTTTGCCTAGTACAGTCTTTAAGGCAAAATTTGCTAAATTATTGTTTCATTCTTGTGCTGTCTGACCTCATCTAGTCAAATATTTTTCAATTTCATCAATACTGTTCCTTTTAAATGGGATTTGAATCTGCTGCATTAAAATTTGTACCTATTTTAATGTTATTTTCCAAAGGTTTTGCACTAAATTCTATGTAAATATGTCTCTAGTTACAGCTTCAAACAGGCCCTTGAAGCATTGCCTCAACTTCCCAATGGAGCAGATAAAAAGTAAGTTTCTCAGATGTGTCTACAGCTTGTTGTACTTTGAAATTCACCCTGGAGAACTTAGTTTTAAGAATAGATGTCAATTGGTTGGCATTTGATATCATAGTCTTGCATCTTCTGTTCTGCTTTAAAATTGTTTACACGACTGCTTTCCTACAAAAATCAGATGTGCGAACTATACATATTCCAGCAGAAAAGTAAAATTTCTGTGGAGTAGCCAACAGTAAAGCAGCTAGACTTGAGGTAACAGATCAGGAGGATGTAAATCCAAGCAGTTTTCTCCAAGATAATCAGTGACCTTTTAGCTCTACTGGTCATGGTTTCTAATTCCGAGGATGGGTCAAAGGGGCCAGAATTTTGAGTCTTCAAAAGCTGAATCAGACTTGGAAGGGTCATTTCTTTGCTAATAAGAGAGGGACTAAGATGCTGTCACTGGCCATAACATCTTTCAGTGAACTTGTTGTATGATTAAACAGCTAAATTCTGCTGAGAAAGTGGAGGAACATAATGTGTGTATTGGGTGGTGATTTACTAGGTGCAACTAGATCCAAGACTCAACTCCCTCACCAGAGTAAAACAAATATGTAATTACTGTATACTTTCACCTCATTTCCTTGTTAACTAGCAAATTAAGATAAGGTTCCCAGATGGAACCTTCTTACTAGAGCTAGATAGCAAGCTACCTGTCCCTGCCAAAGGAGTTTTGTCTAGATGTACAGAAACCTTGAATTGTGAACTGCCTAGGTTACAGAATGAGGGCAAAAGCAGATCTCAGAACAGTTGCTTTTAATATTACAAATGACGGAATACTTCTGAAAGCCCACCCCTCCACCCCAATCCAGAAACTGAATTTATTGGTACAGTTTGGAAGTAATACATTACAGACAACGTTTCATAACCTGTTGATTTTGGGAAGTTTCAGTAAATAAAAACCGAGGGAAAATCTGCTTTTTGGATTTTCTCACCTAATTTATTGCTGATTAGAATGGTCAAGAGACTGATGAAGAACCATGTTGTTCTTTAATAGAGTTATCAGGCAGTACAGTTTGAAAATCTCTGAAAAGTGGTAGGTTCACCTGTTAGATATACTGAATCATACATATAGTGTGGATAATAACAAATCAATGTATGAGGAATACTACACCGAAAGGTAAGTGATGTTTTGTTGTTCCTTCACCATCACATGGTCAAAATCCTGAATCTCCCTCCAAAACAGCACTGTGGGTGTACCTGCACCACATGGACTGCAGCAGTTCAAGAAGACAGCTCACCAACACCTTCTCGAGGGTAATTAGGGATGGGCAGTAAATGCTGGCCTTGCTAGTGACGCTAACATCCCAAGAATGAATTAAAAAATGAATGTAGAACAATAGAATATAATTTCAAAGTTGGGAGACTTGTAGATAAACAAGGTTACAAAAAAAACAAATTCGGTTGCTATAATGAAAGATGGAGTCAATCCAAAAATGATCTCAGTATATGTCTCTTACAAGGGGGTATAGAGTGGATATAACTGTAAGCCCAGGCAAACATACCATTAGGTTTGAGGTGTAGGAAATGTAAGTTACCAGATCAGAGGAATATCACAGCCTGAATGCATGCTCACATCTTGATCACAACAGCAGCAGCTTTTACTTATTTAGCACCTTAAATTTAGTAAAGTGTCCCAAGACACTTCACAGGAGCTTTATCAAACAAAATTTGACACTGAGCCACATAAGATATTAGGGAAGATGATCAAACACTTGGTCATAGTGGTAAGTTTTAAGGAGGGTCTTAAAAGTGGATAGATAGGTGGAGAGGTTTAGGGAGGGAATTCCAGAGCTTAAGGCATTGCCACCAGTGGCGGAGTGATAAATATTGGGGATACACAACAAGCCAGAATTGGAGGAGTGCAGATATCCTGGAGGGTTGTAGGGCTGGACGGGGTTACAGAGGTAAGTTGGGCTGAGGTCATGAAGGAATTTGAAAACGAGGAGAACAATTTGAAAATCGAGGCATTGTTAACCAGGAGCCAATGTAGGTCAGTGAGCACAGGAGTGATGGGTGAATGGGATTTGGTGAAAGTTAAGATATGGGCAGCTGAGTTTTAGATGAGCTCAAGTTTATGGAGGGTAGAAGATGGGAGATCATCTAGAAATGTGTCAGAATAGTCAAGTCGAGAGGTAATAAAGGAATGGATGAAGGTTTCAGCAGCAGATGAGCTGAGGCAGGGGCAAAGTCAGGCAATGTTATGGAGGTGGGAATAGTCTTTGTAATGGCACAGATGTGTAGTCAGAAATTCATCCCAGTGTCAAATACAGCACCAAGGTTATGAACAGTCTGGTTTAGCCTCAGACAGTTACTAGGGAGAGGGATGGAGTTGGTGGCTAGGGTATAGAGTTTGTGCCGGGGACCAAAGAGAATGGGCTGAATTTTATTAGTGCGCTGCACGTCACGGCAGTGTGCTTTGAACTCGGCGGCCTTCAGACACAGAAGCGGTGTTGCTAAGTCCCTGCGATATTTCGCGCAGGGTCTCATTTAAGTGGAGAGGGCGGAGCATCCACCCCCCGATGACGTAGAGGGAGCGGCGGCTCCGTCCCCGGCAGTGGCCTCCAGCGTCATTGCGCAGGCATTGGTGCCACTTTCAAAGGGTTTCAGGCCCTTCAATTACATTTTTAAAGGTGCCATTTCGGTAGAAAGTGAATAAAATTGTAAATTATCTTTGATTACCCTCTTCTTTCTCCCACCCCCCCCCCCCCCCCCGCCCCCAACTGAGTTCGCATTTCATAAATTTAACTTTTCCCCCCAAAAGCCACTTTGGAAAATGCCGACATTTCACCCCCAACCCCCCCCCCCACCCACCTTCGGAATCTTTGACCCTCAACCCCTTCCCAACATCCCCACAACCAATAAAAAAGGTTTTCCCCGTTCCCCGCCCTGATAATTTCACTCCTCCCCCTCCCCACCAGTGACTCACCTCGGAACTGCGTACAGAGTTCTGAAGGCATGCGAGTTGCGGCTGGCAGCCATAATATCGGTTGTTGGAAGGCTGCCAGGACAAGGTAAGTATATGTAAATTAATTTACATTGTATTTACTATTTAAATGAAGGGGGGCCACACCGAGGCCTCGCTGCCGCCGGTAAAATGCGGCAGGGCCTTCTCATTGTCGGGGGGGTCGTGGCGGGCTGCTCCCGCAAGTATTTTACGGGCCCCTTCACCACGACCCCCGACGCGAGGGGCCGGTAAAATTCAGCCCAATGTCTTCAGTCTTCACAATATTTAATTGGAGAAAATTTCGGCTTATTCAGTACTGGATGTACGGCCCATATCTGTGCCTGGGTCACGGCCTAAATATGTAGCACACATCCCAGTCTCAGCCCGAGCCCATGCCCAACTTTCCCCACCCCCGGTCACAGCTTGAGTCTGGCGCACCCCCACCTCCAACCCCTCCCCAGCTCACAGACTGAGACCCGACCAGATCTCAGTCTCAGTCTGAATCCATGTACATCCTCCCTGTCATAGCCTGAATCAGAACCACCCCCACCCCCCACCATGTCACAGCCCGAATCCGTGCTCTCTAAATATACATTTTCCTGAACAAGTTCCATTCATTTTAAGCTGCTTTTCCAGAAATAGGAAAACAGGCTTTTTATGCTTGGGTTGTTTTTGTTTGGATGAAAATAATACTTGCATCTATAATAAAAACAAATTTGGATGGGATGGTGCAGTAATAGATTAATTAAATGTGCAGTTAAAACCAAGATTAATTAATTAAAATGTTCAATTGCAAACTAAGATTAAACATGTTTTTTAATTGCTTGAATTGATCTCATTACAAACTTTATTAAAATAAAATGTGATTGTTCACTATGGGGAATGGATTATAAACCAACTGCCTTTTCATCATTATAGGTTACTTGAAGAGCTCCTCAACAAATTCAAGAGCAGCATGCACTTACAGCTCACCTGCTTTCAACCTTCCTCACGAAGCATGGTAAAGACATAATGGTGAAAAGGTCCTAGAGATGTGTGGATTCTTTATACTGCAGAACCACACAGCCTGAGGAAATATAATGCTCTTTACAAAATGGTTCTACTTTCTATGTTTCTCCCAACAAATGAATTCTTGCTTAAAAAGGCTGATGTAAAATCCCAAAAAGATTGCTACTTGTAGTATATTAATAGTTTCATCGATATTTGCGAAGTACACTTTGAAAAGTTGAAATTTGTAATTGTTAGTAGTTTAGTCTTGTGGCATATTCCGCATTCTGAACCCGTTAATGCAAACTGTGAATTAAATTGCAAACATGGAAAAACAAATTACAAGAGAGATTAAAAAAAGGCAATAGTGAGTTCAGATATAATAGAGAATGCTGTCCTGGTTAGTTTTCATAGTGTTTCCCATATGATTTTTTTTAGGGCTGTTAGAAGATGTGATGCACCTAAACACACGGTATTTGTGCAATTCTTTGCCATCATTAGGTTTAAACAACAAGAATTGTGAACACCGTTAGAGCTACATTACTTAATTTGATGCAAGTGAATTCATTCGGGAGCATTTTCTGCTAATTTACATGTGTTCAAAATATGAAGCTAATGAAGTCTTTATGTATTCAACACTTGAATAATCAAAACTAAATAAATACCGTGCAACATTTTTGTTTTGTTTGAAGTTTTTCCACCGATCTCTTTGCAGCTTCATGAAAGTATAATCATAACTTTTTAATCATTAAATTACAAACAATAATCAAACATCAAATAAAGAAAGCAGACATCATCTAGTATTAGCATATTATAGAGTTATGGCTAATGCAGTCAGAACTTGATCATTCAGGTTGTGACCAAAAGTCATCTGTAAAAATAAAAATCCCAATCATGCCCATTCATTGTGATCAAAAATGGGGACGAATTTAAGGTTGCAGTTCTATTTGTTCCTGACAATGTATTCAAATCATCATCTGCCTTAACTAGTCATCTTCGAGCTAATATAAAATATTTTAATTACCAAAGTTGTGAAATTAAATTCAAACTAAAACATTACACAAAGAACGTAGTTTGAGTAAATAAACAATTATACATTATCTCAATTCTAATATGCCAGATTGTTTATCAAGTACATTTTCCAATTTTATTTAAAAAGAAAGAATATTCACATGTTTCAAACATTTTTAAATCATTTTGGTCTTCCTGCTATAATCTCTCCTCATTTTTTATTTATTTATTTATTTAGAGATACAGCTCTGAAACAGGCCCTTCGGCCCACCGAGTCTGTGCCGACCAACAACCACTCATTTATACTAACCCTACAGTAATCCCATATTCCCTACTACCTACCTACACTAGGGGCAATTTGCAATGGCCAATTTACCTATCACCTGCAAGTCTTTGGCTGTGGGAGGAAACCGGAGCACCCGGCGAAAACCCTTCACTTCAGCTTCCTATCTTAGTCTCTTTGCAGTATCTGTTGATCTAGAATTCTTTCCTTCATCTCTCTTTATAAAAATTCTTTCATCTGATCGATGGCTCCATTTCATTTGTATAGTAACTTCAGGGATCTGCTTTGTGAAACTTATTTCAATAAATTACATTATACACTTCAAAATGTGGGAGGACATACTGATAAAATGTTTTTTAAAATGGTTTTATGCAATCTTTAGTTTTATAGATAGGGGTGTAGAGTGAAAAAGTAAAGGTATAATATTAAACTTTGCAAGTCCATGGTTAGACATCAATTTGAATATTTTGTCCAGTTTTGGATGTTCTACTTTAGGAAGGATGGGAAAGTCATGGAGACAGTGCAGAAGTCATTCACTAGGATGATACCAAGGTGGAAAGACAAGAGAAACTGGGAATCTTTTCACTAGAACCATGAACATTGAGAAGATCTTACTGAAGGTGTTAAAATGATATGAGGGGTTTTGATGAGGTAAATACAGAAAAACTATTTCCACTAGCCAATGAGTTAGTAGCTAGAATGTATAAATTTAAGACAATCACCAAAAGAACAAGTGCTAACACATGACCTACTCTACTAGAAACAGTGGTAGAACCAGAATCTGTAATTTTTTAAAAGGAGGTTGGATAAATATTTGAAGAAGAAAATATTGAAAAGGGTACAAGGGAAGGATGGGGAAGTGGAGCTAAATGGATAACTCAAAGAGCCAGTGCAGGTGCACTGGGCCAAATGGGCACCTGCTATAAACGTTTATAATTCTACAACATACAATCATAGGGGAAAAACAGATTCTAAGCAATAAATGTAGTGAGGAAAAAAAATCCTAGTCCGTATTTCCGAGACTGCCTTCATAGACCAATGCACAACGCACATCGACAGCCACCTCAATCGTATACGTATTTGCTGTTAGTGTTAGCTTTAAAGTGCGTGACACCATGCTTCATAACAGATTTCTAGGCAGATTCCTTTACTAAATTTTTGCAAGTTTCTGGATTAACGTCATAACCTTTTCAATCTTTGCTTCAGGGCATTACTGAAATATTTTCTGTCATCAACTGGCTGTAGAATATGGCTTGGGAAGCCATTCGTCTGACCTGCAGACATGTCCAGTCCACCAGAGCTGCACCTGTCTATCTTTGACTTTCGTGTTAGTTATGTTGGCGTGCTGCACAAATTTGCAGTTCATTGCTCTGCCTTACCACTTAATTTTCATGAAATATAATATATGCCTTTGGTGTAATTTTTCTAACTGCTTCATGTCCTAATGATATCGGATCCAGGTTTCACATACATACAGTGTAGTGAGCATAACGGCACTGCACACCCACGGTTTGTCTTTAGTTTCAGCTTTTAATCGTGGATTGATAGAGGCAGCTATTCTGTAACTCTTTGCACCTGGGTAAAATCTGCCAGATGTGTCTGAGTTACAGGGGTGGATACTGTAGGACCAATAATTAAGTTCTAGCAGAGACCAGAGCCACAGTATAATGTGAACCGGAACCAGTATAATAGATGAAGTTCTCAATGGAAGACTCAGCAGAGGAGATTAACTGAATTAGACAGCAGCAGGGGAGGCGAGTGGGACAGTTGTATCTGATGAAGCCAAAAACGCATAGTAAAACCAAGACAAATTGCCTAAGTGGCCAGAGCAAAACTGCCTAATTAGGATGAAAAAAGACCAACAAAAAATGGGGGACATACTTCATGAGTGGTGTTGATCTAGTTAGAGGGGAAGGCTGAAAGAGAGCTGGTAATTAGACTGAACACTTACCATGTCGCGCTATATTGAGAGGCAAAAATCAAACGCAATGCTAAACTATGTTGATCGATCAGTAGATTTGTAAATTTGAAGCTCCTTTGCGCTTGAATAATTTATTCACCTATGGTCAGCAAAGCACAAGAAAAATGTCCAGAAAAATACAATGGTTCAGAGATGCTGATCCCGAGTGTCGGGTTACTTGAGTTATGAGGAAAAGATTAGAAAAACTCGGAATCTTCAACCTTGAAAGAAAACAAATGAGAAGAGATATTATGAAGCATTTAAGATACTAAATAAAGTTGATCTGGAGCACTGCTTCGAGTTAAGCTGTTAATTTTGGGCATTGGAGACCAGCTATAATAGCATGCTCAGGACTGATGTTGGAAAACACTTATTTATGTATCTTGTGATTAGTACCTGGAATGATCTAGTTGAGACGGAAATTCAAGAATCATTCAAGGAGCAGTTAGATTCTGTGATGGGAGGAACTGTGGTTGGACTCGGTAAGCTGAATGGCCTCCCTTATCTCTAACTACCACTCAAGCATTGTAAATGAAAAAGACCTCAGTATAGACTGACTACATCACTCCTTTGCATAGTAATGTGCTTCTGCACTGTATAATATTGCAGTCAGTTTCTGGAATTAACAGATTTCCTCTCATGGAATTGAATATACAATGGTTTCAAAAATCAATCATCTGCTCACTCCTACAAATTGGGAATAGAATTGTTTAATGAAGAACAGTTGTAATAATAAGTCTCTTTCAATTGTGAAAACCATTGTTGATACCAATGAAAGTAGCACAGCAACATAGTAAATCACTGATAACCAATGGAAGATGGGAATAGGAGTATGCTATTCACCATTTTTGAGCCTGTTCTGCCATTCAGTTACGTCATGGTTGATCTGTATCTCAGCTCCATTTAGCCACCCTTGCTCCATAATCTTTGACACCCTTACCTAACAAAAATCTATCAATCTCAATTCTGAAAATTTCAATTGACCCAGCATTGACAGACTTACGGAGGAGTGTTCCAGATTCCCATTACCTTTTGTGTGGAAACAGTACCTCTTGATGGACATTGCCTTTTTCATGCCAATTCCAGTATTTGCTGTAACTTTGTTGTCAGAAACTTGTGGGAATTCACCTTGTGTAGATGCTCAATCATTGAGTACATTCAAGACTCAGTTCAATAGATTTTTGGACACAAAGGGAATCAAGGGAGGTGGTGACAGGATGGAAAAGTGTAGTTGAGGTAGAAGATCAGCTGTGATTTTATTAAATGATGGAGCAGGCTTGAGGGCCCTTATGGCCTACTCCTCCTTTTTCTTATTTTCTTATCAAGAACTGTGGAGAACATCGCAGTTGAACCTGATCATCTCTTCACCCAACATCCAGGTATGCACTTCCAGCAATAGGAATACTGGCTTTTTTTTTTGCACACTCTTATCTCGTAGATACTGAGGCCAATTAGAGTGACCTGCCACCCTCCCTGCAGCTGAGGTCAGTTAACTCAGTACCAGGGATCAAATTTGGACTTCCCTGGACATGATGGTTCAGTCCCACATCACAGAATACATTTAGCAACTGATCCATCAGAATGTCCTAAACTTCAGCTGTATTAAAATCTCTTGATCGTCTGTGCAATTTACAAAACTGATACAAGCTCAGTGAGGTAACCGTGCATGTTTCATTCAGGTAGATCCATGCTTCCTCTGTTTCTGGAACTGTTTGATGAAGGTAGGACCTCGTCAAAAGTCCTCTGTGGAGTAATATCTTTTTATTGATTCCAAAGGTTTTGTAGCTATTATGTTAATGGCCAGTGAGAAAAATAATTTCAGTCGTATGAGCCTGCCTGTATATTTAAATAAATACTTGTATTTTAGACAGAGGATTTCGGAATGGGAAGTGGGAAAACGTTTGTAAAATAATTTTATATTTGCTTATCACACTCAAAGACACAGTGCTATATTTATGGGTTCTAATAATTTTGAGCATTTTTCATTTTATTTTTAAATCTGAATCTCTACTCAGATTGTGTCAAGAGCGTGGTGTCACGTATTGCGAAACAGCGTGCACTGGACACAGAGTCATTGTTCAGAGTAGAGTTGTTATCTGCATGTTGCGATCTCTGCATTTACTGGTGGATTTGCATCTCTTTCCTTCACCCACTTAGACAAAGATGGCATTTTTCTGTCATCATGTTTGGAATGTATTTTGGTGGAAAAACATGATTTTTCTTTGAGCTATAATATGTTTCTCTGGAATTTTTAAGTCACTTTTTATTTTTTACATGTAGTTGATGAGATCATTTTTGTCATGTGCTCTATACTGACTATTTGTAAGTTTATAAGCAATAAATGTTACCAAGAATATTCTGTGAAACATGAGACAAAATCAAGGACAAGAGATGACAATTTAGCTCATTGAAGCCCCTCCTCCTAATAGTCCAATTCACCCAGCTGGTATCTAACTATATTTTGAATTATTGCTAATATTTTTATTTCTACTCCTGCTCCTGTTTCTTATGTTCTTATATTCTACCACCTTAACTAGTAGATTATTCAAAACATATATTATCCTTTTTGTAAGGACATGTTATTGTTTGGCATTTACTTTTCACTAATTTATGTTTAAGCTCTCTAGTCCTGGAATTTTATATTTCTTAATGAGGTCTCCCTTCATTTTATTTTCTTTCTGTTGTGAAGCTTTTCTAATCTTTCTAAATCTGCCTGTACTGATTCTGTTTATTAGATAATTCTGTGACTCATTTTTCACCCAGCATACAATACTCTTCATTAATCAGTATTAAAATTATTTGTCTGATCTAAATCATTCTACTGCATCCTCTAACACTAATTCTCTCCCTGTTGTAGTGTCATCTGCAAATTTAACAAGTCTGTAATAGGTTTTTGCATCTGGATCATTTCTGTAGATAAAAGAGTCTAAGCGATGATTCCTGCAATACTCCACTCAAAACCCCATTTTTGATCCTACATCTCTTGTGAGTACTATCTCCTGTTTTTTTTTAAATTGCAATTTCTCCAGTCCAATGTCCTTCCCTGGATTTCCATGGTTTTTAATAGCCAAAAGCTTCCTGATAGTCGTAAGAAAGTATATCCAAAGAGTTCCACTACCTACTTCAGGAAGTCATGTCAGATCAGGTGATTGGATGGAGGCTGTTGCACCATTTTGCAAAAGTAGAATCATTTTTGCATCTGTAAATCACATCTTTTGCAATATTATCATCATATTCTCACAAACTGAAAATGTGGAGAGCTTTACAGTTTCAAATAGTAATTTATGATGGTAGTTTTTAATTTCTGAAGGAAGGTGCAATTACAAATTCCAGCAGAATGTTTGTATAGTAACTGGTCAGCATTTTAATCTGTTTATTAAACATGTTAATGCTTCTTTAATTAACTCTCATTGTACTGCTCAGTGAGTCAAAAGATATGCTAAAGTGTAAGCTCTGATGTGTGACAATTGAACTATAAATTTGATAAGCTGTAACTGTATTGAGTGAAAGTAGCATAAGACTTTGCCACTATCTACAACATTAAAAAAAACTTAAATGTTTTCTCTTTTATATGCTGCCTTTCAAACACTATCCTCAAGTCAGGAAGGGATAAAAAGGTGTGTTAGAATCTTATGCAGAGCTATTTGGCTGTAATTGATTGACACATTTTATTGAACTGAAAATGTTCCATAACGAGCAAGGATTGGCACTTGATCATCATGAGGGTCTCTATCTAAAACCCTAGATGGTAACCATTAAAGCTTGCATAAGGGCAATGACTTAATGAAAAGAAAAAGAAAGATTTTGAATTTATGTAGTGCTTTTCATGACTTAAAAATAATCCAAAGCTCTTCACAGCCAATACTTTCTGAAACAGTCAGAACGCAACAGCCAAACTGCAAGCAGCAAAGTCCCACAAACAATAAGAAAAGTGACAAGAAAATCTTTGTTAGGAAACTTTATTGAAGGATGATTGTTGGCAGAAGACCAAGAAAACCCTGCTGCTATTCTTTAGTGTTTTGGGAGAGTAGACAAGACCTCGGTTTATAACCTCATTTGAAAGTCGACACCTCTGACAGTGCTGGACTCCCTCATTACTGCATTCAAGTGTCAGCCGAGATTATGTTCTGAAGTTACAGAGCCAAAGGCCAGCACTTAAGTGCAATACTGAGGTATCATGCTCAGGGAAACAATACAGTCCTGGAAACTTGAGCTCAACTGCTTGAGGTAGTGTTATTCTGATCAAATACTGATTAACAACAGAATTATTTTTTAGTATTCATTCTGTGGATGTATGCCTCACTGGCAAGGCTGACATGTAAGGCCCATTCCTAGTTGCCATAACTGACTGGTTTAACTAGACTAATTCAGAAGACAGATAAGAGTCAAACATGTTGGCGTGGGGGGAAAGTCACATATAGATATCCATTCCTAAAGGACAATAGTGAACCGGTTGGGTTTTTACGACAATCTAGCAGCTTCATGGCCAACGAGTAGCTTTTACTTCCAGACTTTTTAAACTGAAATCAAATTCTCAAACTGCTGCAATAGGATTTGATTCACGTTCTCTGGATTATTAGCCTAGACCTCGAGTTACTGTAGTCCAGAAAAATAACAACACTACCAAACCTCTGATTTCTCTTTAAAGAAAGCTGTTACACTTTAGGATTTCCTCACAATTAAAGAAATATTAACAGATTTAAGAAATTAAGATTAAAATATTGACCAGTTACTACACAAACATTTTGTTGGAATATGTAATTGTACCTTCCTTTAAACACTGAAAACAGTAAAGAGAATCTCAAATGAAATAGCCCAAAAAATGGGCTGCTTAACCCTCCATTTAAAATAACCTGTGAATTGATAGCAAGATAACTTGTAAGAGTCACGTTCTGGCCATTGTGGTATGAAATCTACTTTTGCCCACCACTGCAGGCAACTTTTGTCCACAATATTACATGGGCAATGATTACTCAAACATTGCTCAGATTGTAACTTGAAAAGGAAACAATAAGGCTAAAATTTAAGATTTAAATGAGAACCAAATGTTAGAGTCATATATGTTATCTGTTTCAATTTAATCCATCACCTTACCAGTATTTCTAGTTTTCTGTCCTTATTTCACTACATCCTTCATCAACGTTGCCACTGTAGAATCAAGTGTTTTGCACTCAACACTAACAGTACTTTGGTCTTTGTGGAATGGTACTAGATTCAAGGGCTTTATATGTCTTTTCCCAGCTCTTTACATACTTAACACTCCTCCATGATTCACACATAAATAGATCAGACTTGAAGTTTGTGAATTCAAGTTTTACTAAATTTTTGAAGATGAGCTAAGTGAGAAAAAGAAGGAATGATTTTGTTAGGTCAGTCATCATAAGATACCACCTACAGTCTCTGGGAAATCATTATTCACAGTTAAAAGACTAACACAGTGCTTAAAAACATTGAGGGGAAAACACAGAACGTGACTCTTAGAAGTTATCTTGCTAACATCAATTCACAGGTAATGGTGAATGATTTCTCCCTCATCAAATACTCAAGTGGAATAAATTATTCATACACCACAGCAGACCTAGGCCAAGATACTTAGCATGCCAATTCAAGCATGTTGATGGAGTCTGGAGCCAGAAGTGGAAGGAGGGAGAGAAAGAGAATTTAAATAAATGCATGTTTTTTTGCTTTATCCTGGGTTTGTAGCAAACCAAGTAACTGTTCATCATCGTGACCCTCATTGGTTAATGAATATCTTTGTACAGGATTACTGATCTTTTGTATATAAAACATCGTTAGCATGGGGTATGGTAGCATAGCGGTTATGTTACTCGACTGGCAATCCAGGAAAGGAAATCTGCCATCTTTACCCAGTCTATCCAATATGTGACTCCAGACCCACAGTATTGTGGCTGACTCTTAACTGCCCTCTGAAATAGCCTAGAAAGCCACACAGTTGTATTCAAGAAGGCAGCTGACCATCACCTACTCGAGGGCAATTAAGGATAGGCAATAAATGCTGGCCTTGCCAGTGACACCCACATCCTGTGAATGATTAAATAAAAGATAACAGTGGATATGTCTCAGATTTTACTACCAATTTTTAGAAATTAGTTTCTTCAAAGCTGCAAGCACAGTCAAGTATTTTTAAAAGCTGAAAGATTCAGACTGTTGTCAGTGCCACAGTGAGGCAGAGAAATTCTCAATCCCACATCAACCTGCTATAATCTCTGTATGAGACTGAAGAAGGCTTCACCAGATTATACTGTTACTATAACAGTTCTGCAGCTGGAGAGTTAGGTATTATGTTTGGCAAATGTTTGTACTTGAATCCAAACACATTTTATATGCCATGTTTAGTGGGTTTTTAAAAAATATAATTCTGACACACTTCCACTAGAAACTATTAAAGGCAATGAGGCTTTTTAACTGCCCTTCACAAGCAAATATAGTCATTTTAGAAATAGAATGCATATAAAAGGGAGAAACCAACTATGTTCAACCTCAGTTCTCTCTGGCTCTGGGTGGTCTGTAGTTAAAATTTTTACATTGCAGATGACAAATACATAACCTTTAAGAATTTTAAAAAACTTATCCTTTTAATTTTTCTCTTTCTATCTCTCTCCTTCCTTTTTACCTCCAAGTTTGCCAGTGAGCAATAAGCCACCAAAATGCTGCCTGCCTGTATGCTACTGAGATGAAACTCCTCTGGTGGCTGGTTTCATCCAAAGTCATGATACTGCTTGCGTTAGAATATAGTATGTACAGATTAATTGCCTTGGCTCATTCCCATAAACTCAGAAGGGCTGGGTTTTTAAATCGCTAAAATTGTGATGTTTTGTGTGATGGTGTGAAAGGATATACCACAGAAAAGCAGCCTTCAGTGTCTTAGAAGAAAAAATGAAAAGCAAGGCAGACAGTCCAGTGTGAGCAGTAATTTCCTCGATTAAACATTGGGAAGCCCAAAGCCATTGTTTTTGCCACCTGCCACACCTCCATTCCCTCATGATCCATTCTGTTGCCCTCCCTGGTTGCTGTCTCAGGCTCTCTCGCACCCTCGCCATTTCATTTGGCTTTAAGCTGAGCTTCTGACCCCATATCCTCTTCATCGCAAATTCTACCTGCTTCCACCTCTGAAACATTGCCTGTGTCTGCTATTGCCACATCCATGCTTTTACTCCCTTCAAACTATTCAATTGCCCTCCTGGCCGCCCTCCTATCTTCCACCTTCCATCAACTTGAGCTCATCTACCACACTGCTTCCCAT